>NW_020664517.1:1516250-1546028 GCF_002925995.2 Terrapene triunguis | reverse complement strand
GTATCCCCATTACCCATCGCCTCAGAAGAGCCCATGCGACAGTAATGAGCCTCTGAAAATACCAATGCAAGTGGCTTATTCATTGTGCTCACCTAGCCTGACCTCCAGCATAACACAGGCCAGAGACCTGCCCACAATCACTCCTAGAGCATAGCGTTTAGAAAAACATCAACGCTTGATATAGCTAGTGTCAGTGATGGAGAATCTCCCATGCCCCTTGGCTAATCGTTCCAGTGGTTAATTGCTCTCGCTATTAAAAAATTACACCTTCTTTCCAGTCTGAATTTGTCTAGCTTCAACTTCCAGCCTTTGGATTGTGTTAGACCTTCATCTGCTAGACTGACGAGGCCATTATTAAATATTTGCTCCCCATGTAGATTATAATCAAGGCGTCCCTTAACCATCTCTGTTAAGCTAAGCAGACTCAGGGAGCTTAATCTATCATATAAAACAGATTTTCTAATCCTTTAATCATTCTTGTGGCTCTTCTCTGACCCCTCTCCAATTTATCAACATCCTTCTTGAATTGTGGGCACCAGAACTGGACACAGCACTCCAGCAGCGATCGCACCAGTGCCAAATACAGAGGTAAAATCATTTCTGTACTCTTACTCAGAATTCCCGTTTATACATCCCAGGATCGCATTAGCCTCTTTGGCCACAGTGTCGCACTCGGAGCCCATGTTCAGCTGATTATCCACCACACCCCCCAAGTCCCTGCTTCCCAGGATAGAATTGCTCACTGTGTAAGCATGACCTACATTCTTTGTTCCTACATGTACATGTTTATATTAGGCATATCAACATGCATGGGGTTTGCTTGGACCCAGTTTACCAAGATCAAAGCAACCAATCACAGCTTCCCTGGGCAGGAGGGCACCTGCCTCGGGGCATGTGTTTAAACACGGAGCATGTGAACTGGAGCCAAAACGAATCAAAGTGGGGAGAAGGGGGAGCCAACAGCCCCAGCCGGACTCACTCACCTCCTCAGGTGGCTCCTCTAGCCATTCAGCCGCCCGCCGGCTCACTCCCGCAGCTCTCCGTGCAAGCCCCCAACCCTCCCGCTACCTGCAACAGAAAAACAGCATCAGCGCTGGCTGCCCACTGCCGCGGTCCACAGTTCCCGCAAGGCCTAACCCAATGGCTCTCCAACTCCCCCGCCATGCAGGGCAGAGACCATATCCCCCCCCGTATCCCCCTGTCCCACTCCCGTCCCGGCTCTCTGCTTCATTTCACAGGCCACGCTGTGCTCAGACCATAGCTAGAGCCACTGAGCCCGGAGTCATTTCAGAGGCAGATTGTCCCCCCTCAGTTCTGCCATCAGCGATGAGGCTTGGTCTGCCAGGCCCCAGGGCCGAGCTCCTGGGGGCAGGAGGAGAGGCAATGCCTGGCTCAGGGCCCAGACCTTGCCCCCGGCTGCTCTTGGGGCAGATCTCTGGTCTGGCGTCTCCACGGGATGGCCACTGTCCCCATGGCAGAGTTCATCCTTCCCTGCGTAGCGACCACGTGAGTGACTGTGTGTGCAGAACGCAGCCCGTCCCCATCCCTTTGAGGGCAGGGCCCTTGCTCTCCCTCTGTGGTCTGCACATCACTTCACCAGCCAACCCCCAGCCCCATCTTAGGGGCTGGAATAGCAGCTGTGGCCCCTCCAAACAGGGCTCCAGGCCCAGGGGGGCCCAGAAACACAGACCCCGGAGCCCTGCCTACAGCATCCCCTGTGCATCTGTCTACCCAGAGCTGGCACAGAGAAGCTCTGCTCCTCCCGGCCGCCCTGCCCACCCCCCTCTGGACAGGGCTGGAGCAGCACAGAGAGCTTGGGATGGGGGAGCACTGCACCAGGAGCAGGACTTCCTGGAGAGACGGTATCATCTGCGATTCCCCATCAGACGTGGGCCGCTCTCTTTACGGGGGTCCCTGCCAAGTTTCCCCAAGAACTCCCCTCCAGCTGTGCTGCACAAGGTGAGAGGAGAGAGTCACCTCGGAAACCACCCAGCACCGCCCATGCTGCAGGTGTTGGCACCAACTCTTGCCATGGTCAGCACGTTTCTTCCACAGCCCCTCCCCTGTGACCTTGCTCCTGCTGTGGGGACAGGCGGCTTGTAACAAGGTAAATACAAATGAGAGGGGAGGATGTGCCAGCACGCCGGCTGAGTTACAAGCAAATACTAGAGCAGAGCTCCTTAGAAAGCCGAGATAATATTTCCCCATTTCCTCTTCCCATCGCAGCCCCCAAGTGCCCACATCCTGGTCACCTGAGCCACCACGTCTCCCCAGCACGGGATGGCACTGGCGCATGGGAACGTGCTTTGCCTCAACAGCACTTTCAGCCTAGGGGAACGCCGACCCTTCTCTGGCCCGTGGAGCCCGGGACCAGGAGGGCTGCCCAGAACGAGAGGGCAGAACGCTTTGTGCGGCTTTGCAAGGACGCTAGCAGCAGGGTGACCTTGGTCCCAATTCAGATTTTGTAAAAAACCCACACCAATAAAAAGCTCCAGATGGACAAAAATCCTCGAAGGAGATGATTTAAAGAGCGATTTCAAAGGAAAAACATCCTGTGGCAGCGAGCGAGCCAAACATCACAGCACTGTGCTGGTGCATGAGATCGGGGGGTGGGGGGGGGGGGGAGGACTAGCTCATCCCCCCCCCCCCCCACCCAAGCTGAAGAAGAGGCAGAGAGGGGAGGCAGCACAAATAGCCAAGGAATCGGTGTCTTAAAAAGGGACATGGCCCTGCTAAGAATCTGATCATTTAAAGCCCAGGCCTTGAAGCATTTCCTGAGGCACACGGCTGTTCCAAACAGGTGCAATTGCATTGTGAGGCCATTATCTCTGGAAAGCCTTTAAAAATCACAGCCTGTGATAAATCTCCTGGGAGCAGCTCAGCCCCCCCGCTCCTATCAGGCCATCTTTCTTGCAGGATTCACAGGGGCCCTTTGCAAGGTGGCAGAGAGTTGCTCTCACCAAACCACGGCAGCGGACGGCTCGCGATAACCTATGCCAAGCTGATCGTGTCCGGATGTTACATGCCGCGTCCGTACATATAGGAGACCCGGGGAAGGAAGAGCGGCTTTGACAGCTTGTGCTATGCAGATCAGAGGCCTGGGTGCAGGCCAGGACACTGGGTAGATTCTCTTCGTGCCGCTGAGCTTCAGAAATTTAAACAAGAGACAAGGTCATTTCCAGATTGGACTGTCAAACAAGCTGTCGCAACACCCTCCCAGTGCTGGACAAGCGTCACTGCTTGCCAGGCTGCCTCCAGCTTAAAGCCAGGGCTCGTTCAGTCTGCCTGATGAAGCAAAGAATCTGCAAGGGTCTCTTCTCTCCTCCACCCCCCAATAGCCCAGAGGGTAACAGATCTGCAGGGGGCATCAGACTCCAGTTGCCCTCCACACTTCCCCACCAAGGCTCCAGCCTGCAGGTTGGGGGCGTGTTCCATAGGACCTATGGGTCCACGGCTATAGTTTTGTTTAGAGCACTTGAGAAATTAAGACATTTGCACAAAAATAAATGTGACCTGATGCAAGGCCCTGACCCACTCTGTGGCCGAGCAGAATCCCCTGCCCTGTGCCCTCCGAATATGGGGATTGCCAGGGTGAATGCATTTCCCCAGCAGTCACAGTAGGTCACTTCCAGGCCTAAACACCGGTCATGTCACCGTGCGCCAGCTCTAGTGCTCCACTCCAGAGGTGGTTGCATTTCAGGCCTGGGGAAGGAGCTGCTGCATCTCTGTGGTTTGTAAAGCGCTCTGGAGCTAGGATTTCTCAACCAGGCTTATTAAAACCAGAGATTAGGAACCAGTTATTCCTCCCAAACTCATTTAATCTCGCTGATGGATCTTATCAGTGCTCTGACACTAGACACAGGACTCTGTTTAACCCCTTGGCTAGAGGGCTAGGAACTTGCTAGGCAGAACAAGCCATCAGTCCCCTCTGCACTGGGCCACCCACAAGAGAGTCGCAGGGTGATTGCATGCACCTGACCCCACTGTTCGGCTGAAGCCCCCTCTCAGTCACAGGCATGGAGGGACAGCTGCAATGGGCACCTCCTTGAGACCTTCTCCGGTGCAATGGAGCTAGAGCCATACGGCCCCATCACTTGTTGAGCATATCATTTGGTGCTGGGGATAGTGGGGAAGGGACAGAAATGCTGCAGACCCCCCCCCCCCCCGTTGTCCCACTACAAGCCTTGCACCGAAGCCCTGACCTACCCCACAGGCCAAGCTTAGCCGCAGTCCTGTTAAAAACGGAGGCAGGGCCGAGTCAGCTGCCCCTTCCCCACCCGCCTCCTGGTCTGTTGTCCCACCGCTAGCAGTACAAGACCATCAGAGATCTCTTCCACGAGATGCCTTCAAGAACACGCGCTACAAAGCCAGCGGCCTCCTGGCTGTGGTCTGGTATCCAGCACCCGCCCCCCAAAAAGTGGCAGAGTCCTAGTTTCTCAGAGTCCATCCAGTTCTGGGGCGGGATGTAGGGTGCTTGTGGACATCAATGCAAGCTGCTTGCCAGGAGTCACACATGGGCACTGGCAGCCGGCTTCTTTACCACACTCAGAACCTGGTGGATACGTAGCATCTCCGAAGCATTAGACAAGGGAAAGGGGCCCATTGCCTTAAAAACAGGAAGGAGACCACCTGCGCTCACCTCCAATCAGGTTCCAGCAACAGCCCTTGGGCATCTGTAGTCCCGGTGCCAGAGATCCAGCTGTACACTGAACCCATGGGGGGGGGGGGGGGGTCATAGTCCTAACTCTTCTCACACACCCACTCCCTGAAGCAGGGACTGATCCGGTCAGAAGGCTGGCCTGGATCCAGGCTGCCCAAATTAGATTCCTCGGACATTCTTGAAATGCCCCACATGAGATCAAACGAGGCAATGTCCTGTTATCTATAACCCCCCCCCCCCCCGCCTGCTCCCCAGCACTCGTCTCCAGCCCTAATGATCTCCTCTGCTCCTGGCACAAAGGCTTATGCTAATACCGCTGATCCGATCAGCTTTTATTTCTGCAGAACAGCTGAAATCTGCCTCCCTCGCTCCCTCCCCGGCAGGCCTGTAAGTTCCTGGAATATGCTCATGCAGCCCTAATCGGCATTTATTTTAATCACATTAAAAAATGATTTATGGATACAAGAGAAAGCCACAGAAGCCATGTGGGCGGCCGAGCCAGGATGGGGCTCAGCCATCGTTCCATGCTCAAAACATTCCCACACCCTGCCAGGCTGAGCCCAGGGCACTGGCCCAGGGGGTCAAAGGGAACAGACTGGACGGAGACAGAACTTCCCGTTAGTCCCATGGCCATTGACTGCGGCCAGAACAGCTCCTCCTCCGCATGCAGCCCTCCCCTCCCTCCCAGGATGGGTTAAAGAGGAGATGAAAACTGTCCTCATCCCACTGCAGAGGGGACCGACACCCCCAAATGCGGGCCAGCTTGCAAGGGACACCGGAGGATGTTGCCAGAGTCCAAGAGAGAAGCACGGGCTGGAGGCTGCACATGGAAGGAGTTTGGATTCAAGGAAAGGGGACGGGTGGCGATACGGAGGGCAGGATCTATTGGTCTAGCATCTTAGGAATTAGCCATAATGCTCCAACGGAATCAGGACGAATGTAAGGAAATTGCTGCAATATAAAAAACAAACAGATTCAGCCCTTCTCCTGAATTCAGATTACACTAACTCCCCCCCCCCACACACACACACCATTTAAAAAAGTGAAGCCACAGAAGAAAAGTTCTGTAGAAGATTTGACCCCTACAGAAAATTAACTTCACACAAATTCTTTTCTTGTTTTCACCTGGGCAACAGCCAAGAGGAAAACTGCCTGTATAATCCTAAATCTTACAGCTCCATAATCAATGAGCTCCTTTGTGAGCAAATGAGGCAAAAGGTTTCTGGGCCAAGATGGGCGATAGCCACGAGATACAGAGGGACAGGAAAAGAGAGGGCCTAATAAGTAGCGTGGCAAATCGTCAATCTGGTCAAACCCACGTGGCTCTCAAAACCAGCACTGCATCTTTCAAGATAAACCAGCCTCATTGTTTGAGGACAGAGAGCAATGGAGGTTCTGCCCTGGCTTATTCTTCAGAATTCCCAAGTAGTTCTCAAATCTAGGGAAGGTCTTTAAGCAAGGGAGACATTTGTTGCCTTAACATCTGCCATTTCCAGTTGTTTAGAAATATTTTCAGCTCTAAGCTGAATTACAATTTCCACTTTCTTAAAAGCCTTGACCAAATCTAGTCCCCAAATACTCCAAGAACACAGAGATCAAAGGGCTTGCAACGCCAGGGGAGCTTAAGGGTTAGACTTAGGCTGTTCCTCCAGCCATTGCCTTGGTAGCGGCTATAAATTCATAACCAATCAAGAGGCACTATGCTCTGGTCGAAATAGAACGTTCATCCACCCCTGCTCTACACACAGCAGCCAGGGCATCGTTAAGGAGACAGCATTCGCAAGTTTTGCACGGCCTCTAATGACCTAAGATCTTTTCAGCCCCAAATTTCCACACCATGGGGCACAAACGTGAACCGTGAACCCTCTGTATCTGCGTCTGCTCTCAATCAAATTACCGCCATGCCCAGAACAAAACTAAAACCTGCCTGCATGGAAGGCTCACCCCTTAGTCTCCTGTATGTGTTTAACCCATTCACCCCGTATGTAAAAGCAAAATACTCAGATAAGGAAAAGGACTTGACCCATTCAATACAATTATCATCAATTGTTTATTTAAACCAACTTTGGTCTACAGCGGAAGGTAATTATTTTAGTATTACGATAGTTTTTTAGTCATACACTCCTGCTGACAGAAAGTGCTAAAGACATTTAATAGACGCTTCAGACCTGAAGGAGTGTGGGACAACACAGTCATGTGCGGACTAGAGGACTGACACTGCCTGAATCAGAATTTTAGGGGCAAAAATCTTGCTCCTCCTCTAATAGCCCAACTACCTCATTGATAGAAAATTTAAAAAAAGAGGGGAGGGGGAGACCAGTAAACAACCCTGATGTGCATCCTTTGTAACAGGAACAGGGTCACTTACCTGACCCTTCCATCCTAGCCTAACCTGGGCCATGGTTTGGCCACGAAGGGCTCTCCAAATGGTCTATCCCTTCCCTTGTGAGTTTCTCCCAGAGATGATCTGTGTCAACAGCATCAAAAGCAGATTTCAGATCAATGAGGGCCGCATGAAGTTTATCCCCCTTGGGGGACCAATGTTTATAGATCAAATGTGAGAGCAGGAAACGATTCTCTATAGTTGAGTGGCGATTCTTAAAGCTGGCTTGTTCCTCAGCAAAAAGATTTCCGCTCTCAGCCTAGTGCTCGGATCTCCCAGAGGGGGGGGGATCTGGAATAGATGTTAAAGACCACTTCTATCATCCAATTAGGCTTTTAATTACCCTGGGAATTTTCTATCACCTTCTTTCATAGAGGGACATTTCCTGCAAAGAGGCCTGCAGGGGAAATCTCTGTTATTTATAACAAATAATTTTGCTAGACCATCAATATCGTTATAGACATCCTCTATATGGAGACGTGCAGCTATTCCAGAAGAGCATGACGGGTAAAGTCCATCGACAGACCATGTGACTGGATTGGCATCATAAAGAACAGAGAGAGGAAAAAATCTCTCCTAACAACATTTAGGGATAAGAACTTCAATATTTACATTAATCCTACCCTCACCTCCAACATCCAAAATACTAAAAAGATAATTTCTCAGCAGAGTAAATTCAAATCCCTTCCAACGGGCCCTTTGATGATCAAACCTTTTTCTATTTAAACCATTTCTTTATCATTTTTTCTAAAAATAACCAATTTCCGAATGGAATCTGGTAAACCCCTTTCTCTCATAGACATTGCAATAATCTGAAGCGGTTTCTTCTAACCAGCGCAATACAGATCACACCAGATTATTTTATCTTGGCTGGGATGAGAATCTCTTTTCTTAGTAGCCAAATCATACCTTTTTTTAAAAAAAACAATCAATCAATCAGTAAATGCTAGATGGTTGTATCATGCATCTTTAAGTTCCAGTAATTGGCTCTTCAGGAGTAATAGGATGTTAGAAACTATAACATTTGTACCTAATTCAAGAATGGAACACGCTTTGCCCCTCCCCCCAACCCATGTGGAAAGGGGACAATTGAACAACAGTTCAACTGAAGGAGTTGGGGATCACTACCCAGTGTAGAAGCCACTGCGCAATTAGAGAAACAGGACCAGCTGAAAAATCAGAACGACAATAAACTATTGAACTGCTCCCTCCAATTGAGATAAATGCAAAATGGCCCTGAGCAGCACTGCATCCTCTGCCGTTCAACACCTCCAAGCAAAAGCTATTTAGGATTACTGAAAATTTGCAACCTAAGCTGCAGAACTGGAATTAATTTGCAAACTAGATACCATCAGATTAGGCCTGAATAAAGACTGGGAGTGGTTGGGTCATTACAAAACCTAAACTTAATTTCCCCCATACTAATTTCTCCCTACTGTTACTCACACCTTGTCAACTGTCTGTAATGGGCCACTCTCTTAACACTTCAAAAGTTATTTTTCCTCCCTTGGTATCCTGCTGTTAATTGATTTATCTCGTTAGACTGACCTAACACTTAGTAAAGCAACGCCCATCCTTTCATGTATTTATACCTGCTCCTGTATTTTTTACTTCATACATCCGATGAAGTGGGTTGTAGCCCACGAAAGTTTATGCCCAAATAAATTTGTTAGTCTTTAAGGTGCAACAAGGACTCCTTGTTTTTTGGGGGAAGATTAAGAATTTCTCCATTCCCAGTTGAGCATTAAAGTCTCTCAGAAGAACAACATTAGCTAATGGGTAGTTTTCCATAAGCGAGTCCAGCTCTGCCCAGAGGGACTCATTATAAAAGGAGACCCCAAGGGGAAGACAAGTAAACATTCAGGTTTATTAGAACAACTTTATCTGAAACAATAAAATGAAAGGCCTGGCAACGGGAGTTACCCAGTGTTAATGGATTCAAAGTCTGGGAGATAAAGTCCCTTTCGTGGCTAGCCAAGTTTCCTGGAGGAAAATTAAATCAAACTGGGATATATAACTCCTACCTTCCAAATACTGAGATTTGCTTTTGAGACCAGCAATATCTCAGGACACCATCTTGAGAAGAGAGTCTTTACACAACCTTGATGAGACCCATCTGGTCATTCCATCTCAGGCCTCTATTGGCAAAGAGCTCCATGGGCTTTATAATTAATTAGGTCTCTTTTCCCCAGAATTATAATCGTTAGCCCTATGGGTCTGAGCCATTTGACTTCGCTTGTACAACAAGGAATAGGCCAACATCCAACCTGTTCTTCTGAGGAGCAGAAATTCTCCCCGACTGAACGTTTTTAAACCGTTTCCCTTTATCCTTTTCTATCGGGTAATCTCTGCACCTAAGAAGAGCTCTTATACCCCAGATTTTCATAACAGTCCACCAGTCCCTAACTTCCACCTCCACTCCCTTGAAGTCCTACATTAGAAAGCTTCTGTAACCTGTTGAATTTGATTTCTAGGGAGAGAATACACCACCACTCGCTCTAAAGCTACGTCTACACTACAAGCTCGGTGCGCGATGCCCCTGCTCGTGTACGCACTAGCTCAGTGAGAGATAACGGGAGTATAAATAGCAGCGTAGCCGCCATAGCGCGGATAGTGGCAGTGGTGGCACAGCTAAGCCAAGCACAATACAGATCCACCTGAAACTGGTGGGTATGGACCTGGCCTGGCTTTGGCATTCCCTGTGCTACTATTTATACTGACCAGAGCTCTCATTGAGCTAGTGTGAGCATGTGAATGTGAGCTTTTTCCAACCCTAATATTGGCAATATATTAGAATTGGAAAAAATTATATTAGGATTGGAAAAATTACAGAGAAGGGCAACAAAAGTGATTAGGGGATGGATCAGCTTCCATGTGAGGAGAGATTAAAAAGACTGGGACTGTTCAGCTTGAAAAAGAGACAATTAAGGAGGGATATGGTAGAGCTCTATCAAATCATGAATGGTGCAGAGAAAGTGTCATTTACCCCTTATTTGTCCATAACACAAAAACCAGGGGTCACCCAATGAAATATGCAACAGGTTTAAAAACAAAAGGAAGTAATTCACACAACGCACCATCAGCCTGTGGAACTCATTGCCATGGGATGTTGTGAAGGCCAAAAGTGTAACTGGGTTCATGGAAGATACGTCAATCATTGGCTATTAGCCAAGATGGTCAGGGACACAACCCCGTGCTCTGGGTGTCCCTAAATCTCTGACTGCCAGATGCTGGGACTGGACAACAGGGGATGGAGCACTCAATCACCCTGTTCTGTTGATTCCCTCTGGGGCATCTTGCACCGGACACTGTCGGAAAACAAGACACTGGGCTAGATGGACCATTGGTCTGACCCAGCATGGCCGTTCTTATGTTCAGGGAATCCCATCGCTAGCTCATAGTATAAATGTAGCCTAATTTGTCTATCCATGTTCCAGTCGGGCCTGTGACTCATCCGTTTCCATTCATAAAAGCCAGGGCCACACCCCCGTTATTATTTCAGAGTTCATCGGCTTGAATCTGAAATATTTCCACTAAAACGAGGCTGGGAGGTTGGAATAACTCATGGAGGACATCCTGCTGCTCTCTGATCTCAGAGGAGGGCATGTACTGGTGAATCAGAGCCAGTGAGCTAAATCCCCCTCCAGGAGCCCTCTCTCACTAGTGAAGGAGTGGGAACTGGTGTACCGGGCCCTGCGCAAGTTTCAGGAGGAGATGTTTTCTATACCTCTGCTACAGCCCCCTCACCAAGGGTTTGTGGGGTATGAAATCCATCAGCGGGGACTGGCCAGCAGTGGCAGAACATCCAGAGGGATCACCTGCCCAGACCTTTGGGCTTGACTGGGTATGGGTCCCTCCCAGGGACACACGAATCTGCCCTGCGGTCAGTCTCAATCCGGCTGGAAACTGATGCCCGCTGGGTCTGGCTGAGTCTGCCCTCCTCCTCCTCCTCTCAAGACCGGTCACTCACCCCCTAGGAGGCAGCAAGGACGGCACCCTGCAGGTTCTCTGGTTTGGCTCCCAGCCCTTTTCCCGGCTCTGAAAGGGCCTGCTCTTTTATGCTAGAAGAGATGAACCTTGAATCTCAGCCCCAGCCCCTCACATCCTCTCCTGGGTCAGCCCCAGGCTCCAGCCCAAATGGTATCTGTGTCACAGGTGTCGGGAGGGGCTCTTTACTGAAGCATGACAGGGAAACCAACAAGGCCGACTCCCGTGTTTTCCCCTGTTCCTCAGCGCCCTGGGCGGCCCTGAGCGGGGGCTGCAGAAGAGCAACTTGGCCGCAGAGCGCTCTAAAATGCTATGCAGGGAGAGGCCATCCAGGGACACACAGGGCAGCCAGCTCGCAGCTGTGCAGGACTAGCAGGCGATGGAGGCCGCAGCCTCCAGGAACGCCAGCATGCCAGAGGAGCGCCAGGCAGTGCAAAGCCATTAGTGCTCAGCCTCCAAGGCCTTTGATGCAATTGTGATGGGCCTGGGGGAGCCGGGCGACCCTCCTGCACTCAGCAGCACTCAGCCCAGCGTGCGGCATGTGGAAAGTGTCTTCCTTAGTGAGCGTAGGAGAGAATTCAGATTGGGCAGGGAGGGAATGCCACAGCCACCAGCTGTCTGGGGCCGGCCTAGGTATTACCCCTACCCTCTACTCCCCTGTGGAGTCCAGTAGCTCAGGGACTGTGCAGGGATCCATGACGGGGAGGAAGGGAGACAGAGCATGCATGCATGCGTACATCAGCAGTGGCTGAGCTCTTCCATGCCATGCTAAGCCCAAAGGAAATTCCTCTATGGACCAAGCACGAGACAGAGACCCAGGAGTTTTCACGTTACCGTCCCAGCTCTGCTGCCAACTCACTGGTGGCCTCAGGGGAGTCACTGCCCCTCTGCGACTCAGTTTCTCCACCCTTCAGATGAGGATAAAAACACTTCCCCCAGAAGCATTATGGGACTTACTAGTTAACGCCCAAAGGAGTACCACATCCTGTGTTACGTCCAGCTTCGTCTCTTCCACACCTCTGACGTTCCCTCACTGGTTCTGACCTAAGAGATCACCCCCAGCAGGCCTGCCCCCGAACAGCCAGGTACCGCTTTGGTGAAACCAGCTGAGCCAAGCAGAGATGCCACCTGCCGCTGGGAGCGCCAAGCTGCTCTGGCCTTCTGTCCCATCACCTCCTCTCAAGAGGATTCACGGGAGAACCCCCATCTCTGCACCAGGTACGGGTCGGGCATTTGCATCTCTAATGGCCTCCCACACTGCAGAGGCCACCAGCCTTCCCAGGTGCGCACGCCACAGACACGCACCCCCCAACTGAGCTCTGCCAGCTGATTCTGAATGGCACAGGAAATTAATGATCTCCGAACTGGCAGAGAATGAGAGAGAGAAATCTGCTGCGCTCTCCAGGCACCAGTGGCGTGTTTTCCAGCCTAAGGGAGGGCATTGGGGAACGTGTCGCCTCCTCGGCGAACATTCCCAGAATTATTCAGAGAGACCTTGCACCTCACAGCTGAGCAAAACGGTGAATAATTAACCAGGCAAAACCTTGGCTGCTCCAAATAGCTTGAGCGCACACTGGACAGCAACAGCCTTCTGGCGTGTTCGCCCTGCAGCCTTAGCTATGGCCGTCCCTACCCACAGTGTCCATTAGAAGCTGCTCTCTTGCCCCGAGATGAGCAGGCCTTTGAGAAGGAAGCACTACCTGGAAAGTTCAGATCCCAGCCCTCCGGCTGCAGGTCGCCCTGCACTGGGCAGAGAGAGAGATGGCCAGGCAACAGTTGGGATCCCGTCCGTCAAATCTCCCCACAAGCACTTTCACGCTTCCGCCCAGGCTACTGCTGATCCCTGGGAGGAGGAGTCTGCCAGAGTCAGCCAGGCGGTCATCCACATCTCGCCTTCACACTCGCCTCCACCGCCAGGCCAGCAAAGCACATGGCTACAGCGTGCGATGTGACCACAGCTCGTTACACATCACAGCCATCTCACCAGCACCTTGTGCTCCTCATCTGCCTGTTGGCTCCTTCCATTTCAAATCATAAGCTTTTCGGGGCAGGGTCTGGGGGTGTGGGCACGCTCTCCCCCCCCCCCCAAGAACACCTAGAACAACAGGGCTACTGCAATGCAAATAAATCTTCAATTTCTGCCCCTCCATCCATGCCCACAATTCCCAGTGTGGTTATTGGGAAGCAAGGTGCAGATTGGAGGGTAGATCTGGGCAACAGGGTCGTAGGTGCTAGAGAGGCCATGTTCTTCCAGCAGCATAGACTTGCCGACGCTGCATTGCGTAATGCTGGAGCAGTAGCAGCACAAGGGTAACTGAGTCCCGGTCTACACTGGGGGGGGGGGGGGGGGGAAGAAATCGATCTAAGTTCACGTAACTTCAGCTACGTGAATAACTGTCGACATACTTAGATCTACTCATCGCGGTGTCTTCACTGCAGTGAGTCGACTGCTGCTGCTCCCCCATCGACTCCGCCTGCGCCTCTCGCCGAGCTGGAGTACAGGAGTCGACAGGAGAGCGCTCGGGGGTCAATTTATCGCGTCTAGTCTAGACGCGATAAATCAATCCCCACTGGATCGATCACTGCCCACCGATCCGGCAGGTAGTGTAGACATACCCTGAGAGGCAAGTCCTCCCCTCTAGCAAGGCCTTGCTCTATGGAAGAGCAGAAGGTGGGAAAGCAGGAAGGAGAATAACTGAACTCCCGACAGCTCGGAGTCTCCCATATTGCCGGTCTCCAGAAGCCAGCTGCAATCAGGTCTTAGGTTATAATATGCTCACAAAAAAGCCATGAACACCAGTTCTACCTAGTCTGATAGGGAAACTGGAGAGATGCTCAAAGTTCTCATGGGCTCCTTCAATATTCAAATCACATGGATACAATAGACACCCTGGATAAGCCAACTTCTCTTCTTTGTTGGAAAAATCCCAAGAGGATACCGGGATCTGGGATAAGTTATGTTAGGCCGGTGATGTGTGAAGGGTACGAGCTTGTGGCTTAACATCTTAGTTCTTCAACAGGCTCCCGATGAAGACATCCCAGGGATTGGTCAGAAATGCTAGAGACTGCGCCGAGATTCTTGGGCCCTTCTTCAGAAGAGACTGTACCAGTATCCTCATGGCGAGGCCTCATCGGGACCCCAAACTTTATGCAGTATTATTGGGTAGCTGAGTTACCAAGGACTGCAGCTCGGACTAATGGAAAGCAGGATTCAGAGGGAAAAGCCTGTCCAATTTAAGACCTTCTTGTGCTCCTCCATGGGCGCTGCAGAAGGAACATATACTTAAACAAGACTCTTGATTTAGTGCCGTTGGGCCAAATCCTCAGCTGGTGTAAACTGACAACTCCACTAGCTTCAGCTGTGTTACGCCAGTACACACCAGCTGAGGATCTGGGCCAGAGTAAATGCATTATGAGGGTACCTGGAGGAGCCATTTCCTCTATTCAATGGTTTGCTTCACCGGGTTTAAATAATTGGGACAGTCTTGTAGAAAGCAGCATCAAATATTATAGTAGCCTCTTCGAGGCTGGAGAATTACATCAATTACAGGATGGAGTCTAATCTTCTCCTACGCAGCAGAAAGAAATAGCATAACTAGAAATACACCTCTACCCCAATAGAACGCGGTCCTCAGGAACCCAAAAATCTTACCGCGTTATAGGTGAAACCGCGTTATATCAAACTTGCTTTGATCCACCGGAGTGCGCAGCCCCGCCCTCCCCGAGCACTGCTTTACCGCGTTATATCCGATATAACGCGACCTGATACAACACGAATTCGGGGTAGAGGTGTGTAAGACAAGGAAGTTGTGGACTAACTGACCATTTCACTCCTGGACTCTCAACGGAAAGAGGTTAAAGATAAGCCGTTTGCCTAAAGTTAAAATAAACTACAAAGTGGTGAAAGACTCTCTTCCCAGTGGAAGAGATAGAGCAAAATGAGATTTTAGCTGCCTTTAACTTGATGGGATTGCACCAGAAAAAAAAAAAAAGGAGAGACAAGATGGTGGTGGTAATATCTTTTATTGGACTATCTTCTGCTGGCGAAGGAGACAAGCTTTCCAACTACACAGAAGTTGGTCCAATAAAAGATATTACCTTGTCTCTCGCATACCTTGGGAGCAAACAGCTACAACAACATTGCAAACCTATTAAAAAAAAAAAAAGTGATTCTATCGATTTTATTCTAACCCCTCAAGGCTGTGGTTCATGAAATGACTGCCACACGGCCAGTGCTGAGGGGCGGCAGTGGGGAAGTAAACAGAGATATAAACTTGATATTGCCTAGAGAGGGAAAACTGCTTACAATAGCTGTAAGTATTGCCAAAAGTATCGCCGGAAGACGAAATAGCAAGACTACTTCCTGTGTGGAGAATTTAAAAGCAAAACAATGAAGCTGGAACAAATTGTGAAACTCACTGTTTCTAGCAAATAAACATACTATACCAAGGACATGGCAGGCTGAACAAGCCCTGGCCCCAATACAGAGAAGCACTAAAACATGAGAATGTCAATAAGGCTATTAATGTAAAGTTACACAAGTGCTCTGCTGGATCAGGGCCATAATGACTGGATCTGCCACGTAGGGCATGTGGTAGAGACAAGTGCTGGAAAAACCACTGTGTTAAAAAAACAAACAAAAACCCACAACTTAAAAGCCATGTGGCATCCTTTAAATTACACAGCAGAACATTCTTCTCCTACTGAATCCTGAGACTCCATTTAAACGGAGATTGGATTTCATTTCAGTTCTAGATTTTGAACCGATTAAAGAGTTTGCAAGTGAAGCACAGTGGGGAATTCTGCCTGTGTGTTTCCCAGTGTGAATGCCAATACGGGAGGTTACAATGTGGCATTGGACTTGGTTAGTTTACTATTTCTTAGCTTCTCTTCTATTTGAAATGTTTATTCAAGCTGTTTAATAGCTGTGGAGGAGGGTATTGTGAGAAGGAAAAGAGTTAGAACTGTGGTTCCCAGACTGGGGTTCGTGAACTCCTGGGGGTTCGTGAAATGTTACAGGGGGTTCTTGGGAAAAAATTCCCTAATGGCGCACAGAGCTGTCTACAGGGACCCCAGGCAGCACGGGGCCAGCAGCCTGGAGAGCCTGGACTTCCAAGAGCTAAGCAGATCAAAGCAAGCATGTCTATCACACTGAGGAGATAGAAACGTCAAGACTCCTTATAAGAAATGGAAAGGGAGGTGGATATTTTTTGCTGTTTTTAAAATTAAATAGGCAGCTAGTATTGTTTTTAAAATTATTATGAAGAACAAGTTTAAGCTTTGTTGTAACGTGTGTTGTTTGCCTGGACTGCGAAAGACCTAAATGCTTGTGTAGGAAGAACAATTTGAGTTGGCTTCTTAAATACCTTCATGCTGTTTCACATCTGATACTCCTTGATGAAACATAGGAGCCTTGTCTTATAACAGGCTTATTCAAAGTGATACAAGCTACGAAAGTGAGATCTTGGAAGAGTGTTGCCATCTTCGTAATGTAATAAAAATACTGTAATGATAAATAAAATAAATAGCGTGTAATAAGCATGTCATAAAAACAAATTTTATATTTCCAAGATCACTGTTTTTATAATTTATACTCAGGTAAAGGAGAAAATCCCTGGAAATATTCATTTTTAGGAGGGGATTGACATTTTAGTGAAAGGGGTTCACAGGTTGTTAAAGTTTGGGAACCACTGAGTTAGAGGGACAAATGCTCTTGACTTAAAATAGCCTTGTGCCAATTCACAGTGGCTGAAGGTCTGAAATGCAGATGACTCCAATTTGTGCAAATTGTACGGCCAGGCCCTTGGTAAGAGGTAGGTGCCTTTTTAAAAACAAATTGTAAAACTGAAAGATATTTCATATTTAAGTCACACGACCCAGCCTAGCCATGTGGCTTGCTGTCTCCTTCTCGTGGCAATCCATGGAAAGAGGTTGAGCAGTCTGCTACTGCCTCTTAGCTCAGTGGTTCTCAACCTGTGGTGGGATCCAGGAACCATGCCCAAGGGGTCCGCAAAAGACTTAGACTGAAAACGGACTGAACAGAATTCACCTGTATATACAGATCGCCAAAGGGGTCTGCAAATGAAAAAAGGTTGAGAACCACTGGTCTTGGCTAAGAGACCTGGCCCTTCAACTCAGGCTGACGAGGCTCATGCTCTCTGATCCGGGGGGTGGCCCAGGTTCAATCTCCAAAGACAACCCCGCTAGGGCAATAGTTTGACGTGAGAGTTTTCACAAGAGAAGCAGGAATCAAAGCCTGAAGCTAGGCACCCGACGTGAAGGTGGCAGAGACAGAGAGTTATCCCAGCTAGGGAAGCAGCCCTCAGAGCTCCACAGCAAGCAGCCTTGGGCTCTCGGCTCTCCAAAAAAGCGGCAAAAACCCCCAAAGCAAGACCCCACTTGCTTCCTCTTCAGAAGTCTCATGCCTCAGCAGGCTGCAAACAGATGCACGTGGGAGGCGGAGCTGCTGAGCAGCGTGTGCTCTGCCCAGAAGTGTAGGACAATATTGGAGATTTAAATTTGGGTGTGAATGTTTAATGACAAAAAGGTGCCAGACTGACAGCGCTGGCTTAGGGCCTCGTCCTACTTCCCATCAGTGCAGAGTTTGAGCCCCTTCCCCAGAGAGGCCCATCAGCAATAGCCATCACTGGTGGACTTGGGGGACGAGCCAGACGCTCTGTTTCAGGTTACAGGAACTCTGCTTGGTTTAGGGGCCTTCTCGAAGGGTCTGGGGGGGGAGAACAAATGCAGGGGGCACTTGATGCTGTGAGTGTTGCTCCTGACTGTGGAAGAAAACCACTATCAAGAGGAAGGTTCCTACAGCTTTTCCTAACCGGCGCCCCACAGTGAGACCCAGTCCCAGAGTTCACAGGCAGCCTGAAAGCGGGGGACTCCGATTTCAACCCTGCCCGTTTAGATCTCAAGGGATAGGTCAGGTCTGCAAGTGCAGAATCCTCCTTCCATGCCCCCCTCTCCTCCCCAGGGCCTGAAACCCTGCAGCTAGGCAGAACGATTTGAAACAACAGCGCTGGCAATAGCAATAGGCCTACTGATCTCTAGCCCTATCCTCACCGCCCCATTCACCCCGCCCCCCCCCGGCTCCCCAGGGGCACCTCGGAGGAGGAAATCATTTCACACACGTTCCTGCTGTGTAGCAGTCCAGCCAGAATAAGGAGATCGATCTTCCTACAGCAATACACACACACACACACACACACACACACACACACACACACACTCACTCTTCAAATGAGACTGCCGGGCTAACCAAGTTTAATACTCAATTAGGACATATTGCTGCATGCTCATTGCATCCAGAGCGCACATCAATAGCGTCGAAAGGCTTTGCTACACTGATTTTTACAGTAAGTCTACACTGCTATTTATTATTTATAGGCTGCGGACGCTACAGAGCACTCTAGGAGACGTGTAAAAGAAGCACAAGGATCTCAGTATAGCTCAGAGAGAGAACGTGACAATATTTCAGATGCCAGAGAAGGCAGATTCAACCCAGCCCAACTTGCTGCCGTAACACTCCCCTCGGGAGCGACAATAGGGAGCTGTAATATTACAACATAGAGGAGGCGTGTCAGGGTTCCATTTTTAAAGAGTTACTTTGGTGCTATTCACAGATACAATCAAACTAGACATTCGTGTTGCATAGGACCAAGAGCCCTATGCTGGCAAGGAGAGGGATGGTTGGGTGGCAGACACTACCATCCTTCTTTGGTTTGGCATTTTTAAATTAATAGAACGAGGAGGACTTGTGGCACCTTAGAGACTAACAAATTTATTTGGGCATAAGCTTTCGTGGGCTACAGCCCATTTCATCAGCACCTATGAAGTGGGCTTTAGCCCACAAAAGCTTATGCCCAAATAAATGTGTTAGTCTCTAAGGCCTGGTCTACACTACGAGTTTAGGTCGACTTTAGCAGCGTTAAATCGACTTAAGCCTGGACACGTTTACACTACGAAGCCCTTTCTGTCGACTTAAAGGGCCCTTTAAACCGGTTTCCTAACACCACCTCGACAAGGGGATTAGCGATAAAATCGACCTTAGGGGGTCGGAATTGGGCTAGTGTGGACGGAATTCGACATTACTGGCCTCCGGGAGCTATCCCACAGTGCTTCATTGTGACCACTCTGGACAGCACTCTCATCTCAGATGCACTGGCCAGGTAGACAGGAAAAGCCCCGCGAACGTTTGAATTTCATTTCCTGTTTGCTCAGCGTGGAGAGCACAGGTGACCATGCAGAGCCCATCAGCACAGGTAACCATGATGGAGTCCCAGTCCCAGTCCCAGGATCGCAGAAGAGCTCCAGCCTGGACCGAACGGGAGGTACAGGATCTGATCGCCATCTGGGGAGATGAAGCAGTGCTCGCCGAACTCCGAAACAGTAAAAGAAACGGCAAAACATTAGAAAAGATCTCCAAGGCCATGAAGGACAGAGGCCATAACAGGGACGCGCGGCAGTGCCGCGTGAAAATTAAGGAGCTAAGGCAAGCCTACCACAAAGTCAGAGACGCAAACGGAAGGTCCGGGGCAGAGCCGCAAACATGCCGCTACTACGCGGAGCTGCATGCCATTCTAGGGGGTGCAGCCACCACTAGCCCAAGCGTGTTCTATGAGTCCCTCTCTGCAAACGGGGAAGCGGGTTCGGCGGACGAGGAAGATGAGGATGGAGAGAACATAGATAGCTCACAGCAGCAAGGAAGCGGAGAAACCAGTTACCCCAACAGCCAGGATATGTTTGTCACCCTGGACCTGGAAACAGTAACCCCCGAACTGACCCAAGACCCTGAGGGCACACAGGGGACCTCTGGTGAGTGTACCTTTGTAAATATTACACATGGTTTAAAAACAAGCGTGTTTAATGATTAATGATTAATTTGCCCTGGCAATCGCGGCCAGTACAGCTACTGGAAAAGTCTGTTAACGTGTATGGGGATGGAGCGGAAATCCTCCAGGGACATCTCTAGAAAGCTCTCCTTCATGTAATCCCAAAGCCTTTGCAAAAGGTTTCTGGGGAGGGCTGCCTTATCCCGTCCGCCATGGTAGGACACTTTACCACGCCAGGCCAGTAGCACGTAGTCTGGAATCATTGCATAACAAAGCATGGCAGCGTATGGTCCCGGTGTTTGCTGGCATGCAGACAACATCCATTCCTTATCACTCTTTGTTATCCTCAGGAGAGTGATATCATTCACGGTCACCTGGTTAAAATGGGGCAATTTTATTAAGGGGACATTCAGAGGTGCCCCTTCCTGGTCTGCTGAACAGAAATATTCCCCGCTGTTAACCACGCGGTGGGGGGGAGGGTTGAAGTGACCATCCCAGAGAATTGGGTGTGAGGGGGAGGGGAGTTAGTTGGGTTTGTGCTGCATGTTAAACCTGAAATCGCAGCCCCTCCTTTTACATTGCAAACCCATTTTAAATGGCACGGGTGCTTGGTATGGGAAATGAGGGCAGAACTGTTTGAAACCATCCCCACATGTTAAGAAGGTTAAAAAAGCCCAAAGACTATATGTCTTACCATGGCTGCCTGCAAGCTGAAATCTGTGTCCTGGCACTGCGTGAGTGATCTCTCACACCAAACCAGGAGACTCTCAATATAAGAGGAAAAATGCGACCTTGTAACGAAAGCACATGTGCTGTGTGATGTTGTGAACAGCAAAATCTAACGTGAAAGAGTCTACCCATTGTTCTCTAAAATGTATCTTTTTTAACAACCTCTCCCTTCTCCACCAGCTGCAAATCTTACTCCTTCGCAGAGGCTAGTGAATATTCGAAGAAGGAAGCGAAGGACGCGTGACGAAATGTTTACTGAACTTCAGACTGCCTCCCACGCTGACAGAGCACAGCTGAATGCGTGGAGGCAGTCAATGACTGATTTTAAAAAAGCCCAATATGAGCGAGAGGAGAGGTGGCGTGCTGAATCGCGGGCTGAAGAGGAGAAGTTGCGTGCTGAAACGCGGGCTGAAGAGGAGAGGTGGCGTCAACTTGTAATCAGAAAGCAAGAGTCGATGCTCCGGCTGCTGGAGCATCAAAGTGATATGCTCCTGCGTATGGTTGAGCTGCAGGAAAGGCAGCAGGAGCAGAGACCGCCGCTACAGCCCCTCTGTAACCAGCAGCCATCCTCCCCAAGTCCCATTGCCTCCTCACCCAGACGCCCAAGAACACGGTGGGGGGGCCTTCGGCCACCCACTCACTCCACCCTAGATGATTTCCATAGCAATAAGTTTTAAAGTTTTAAATTGGAGTGTGTCCTTTTCCTTCCCTCCTCCCCCACCCATCCCGGGCTACCTTTCAAATTATCCCCCTAGTTGTGTGCTGAATTAATAAAGAATGCATGAATGTGAAGCAACAATGACTTTATTGCCTCTGCAAGTGGTGCTCGAAGGGGGGAGGGTAGTGGGGGAGGGTGGGGTGGTTGGTTTGCAGGGAAGTAGAGTTAACAGGGTGGTGGGGGAGGGGCAGAGGGTTCATCAAGGAGCAACAAACAGAAGTTTCACTCCGTAGCCTGGCCAGTCACAAAACTGGTTTTCAACGCTTCTCTGATGCGCACCGCGCCCTGCTGTGCTCCTCTAACCGCCCTGGTGTCTGGCTGCGCGTAATCAGCGGCCAGGCGATTTGCCTCAACCTCCCACCCCGCCATAAATGTCTCCCCCTTACTTTCACATATATTGTGGAGCGCACAGCAAGTAGCAATAACAATGGGGAGATTCTTTTCGTTAAGGTCTGAGCGAGTCAGTAAGCTGCGCCAGCGCGCTTTTAAACGGCCAAATGCACATTCCACCACCATTCGGCACTTGCTCAGCCTGTAGTTGAACAGGTCCTGACTGCTGTCCAGGCTGCCTGTGTATGGCTTCATGAGCCATGGCATTAAGGGGTAGGCTGGGTCCCCAAGGATCACGATAGGCATTTCAACATCCCCAACTGTTATTTTCTGGTCTGGGAAGAAAGTCCCTTCCTCCAGCTTTCGAAACAGAAGAGACTGCCTGAAGACGCGAGCATCATGTACTCTTCCCGGCCAGCCCACGTTGATGTCGGTGAAACGTCCCTTGTGATCCACCAGGGCTTGCAGCAGCATTGAAAAGTACCCCTTGCGGTTTATGTAGTCGGTGGCTTGGTGCGCCGGTGCCAAGATAGGGATATGGGTTCCGTCTATCGCCCCACCACAGTTTGGGAATCCCATTGCAGCAAAGCCATCCACTATGGTCTGCACGTTTCCCAGAGTCACTACCCTTGATATCACCAGGTCTCTCATTGCCCTGGCAACTTGGATCACAGCAGCCCCCACAGTAGATTTGCCCACTCCAAATTGATTCCCGACTGACCGGTAGCTGTCTGGCGTTGCAAGCTTCCACAGGGCTATCGCCACTCGCTTCTCCACTGTGAGGGCTGCTCTCATCCTGGTATTCTGGCGCTTCAGGGCAGGGGAAAGCAAGTCACAAAGTTCCATGAAAGTGCCCTTACGCATGCGAAAGTTTCGCAGCCACTGGGCATCGTCCCAGACCTGCAACACGATGCGGTCCCACCACTCTGTGCTTGTTTCCCGGGCCCAGAATCGGCGGTCCACGGCATGAACCTGCCCCAGTAACACCAAGATTTCCACATTGCTGGGGCCTGTGCCTTGTGAGAGGTCCATGTCAATTTCCTCATCACTATCGTCGCCGCGCTGCAATCGCCTCCTCCTCAGCTGGTCCTGGTTTGGCTTTGGCATGTCCAGGAGGCTCTGCATGTTTTCCAGGACAATGCGCGTGGTGTTCATAGTGCTCAGAATTGCCGCGGTGATCTGAGCGGGCTCCATGATCCCAGTGCTGGCTATGGCGTCTGGTCTGAAAAAAAGCGCGAAAGTAGTATCTGACGGACCAGGGGAAGAAGGGAGGGAGGGAGAGAGGGAGGGAGGGGCGAGTGACACCGCGTACAGGTACAGGGAATTAAAATCAAGAAAGGTGGGTTTGCATCAGGGAGAAACACAAACAACTGTCACACAGAATGCCCCCCCCCCCCAAAGATTGAACTCAAAAGCCTGGGTTTAGCAGGAGGGAGGGGGGAAGCAAATGAATGGAGAATAAATCTATTTTTTACATCTTAAGACGACGGTGCAGCATGACTGATAGCCCTTGGCATTTTCTGGGTGCTTGGCAGCAAATACTGGGCGCTTGGCAGTAAGCCTTCAGGTCTATTGCACGATCTGATGCCCACTGCAGTATGACAACGATGGATACCAGTCGTAATATACTATCTTCTGCCCAAAAGGCAAGGGGTTGCTGCTGTATAGCAATGTTGCCCCATCCTGCGAATAATACATCTGATAACCATCATCATCAAGGCAAGGGGGCTGGTGCAATGCAGCCCCACGGCTGCCAGCCCCATGTCTGCCAGCACCCAGATAGCCCTCGGCCTCTTCTGGGTGCTTAGCAGACAATATTGGGCACTTGGCAGAAAATAGCATACTACGACTGATAACCATCATTGTCTGCCCGGGTGCCCATGATCGACAGCCACTGCAGTACGATGACGACGGTTACCAGTTGTAATATACCATCTTCTACCAAAAGGCAAGGGGCTGGTGCAATGCAGCCCTACGGCTGCCAGCCCCACAGCTGCCAGCACCCAGATCGCCAATGAAGGCTACCAGTCATGCTGCACCGTCTACCGCCAAAAGGCAGTAAGCTGCTGCTGCTGTTTAGCAATGCAGTCCCACGTTTGCCGGCACCCGGAAGAGATATGGTGACGGTGAGCTGAGCTGAGCGGGCTCAATGCTTGGCGTGGTATGTTGTCTGCACAGGTAACCCAGGTAAAAAGGCGCGAATCTATTGTCTGCCGTTGCTGTGACGGCGGGGGAGGGGCCTGACGCAATGTACCCAGAACCCCTCGCGGCACTGCTTTGCATCATCCGGGCATTGCGATCTCAACCCATAATTCCAATGGGCGCCGGAGGCTCCGGGAACTGTGGGATAGGTACCATAGTGCAATGCGCCGGAAGTCGACGCTAGCCTCGGTACTGTGGACGCGGTCCGCCGACTTCATGCACTTAGAGCATTTTAGGTGGGGACACACACAATCGGCTGCATACAACCGGTTTCTATAAAACCGGCTTCTATAAATCCGACCTAATTCTGTAGTGTAGACATAGCCTAAGGTGCCACAAGTCCTCCTCGTTCTTTTTGCTGACACAGACTAACACGGCTGCCCCTCTGAAACCTTAAATTAACAGGACAGTCTTCATTCGTTAGTCCAGTTCCGTTACGGCCGCCACCACGTTCTTGTCCACAAATGCTGCTGGGAACGAAGGGAGTTACAGCAATGAGCAGCCGGTGCTTCTGTCATCCCCAAGTGTAGTTCAGACCCAGAGGATGCAGGACATCAGGCACAGCAACAACATCAAAGTCCACTTGAGAGGAGGGTTCTGATCCTTGGCAGCTAGCTAGGTGCATTACTGCATCACACCAGGCTGTGCCCACTGGCAGATGAAACCTTCTGCTGCCAGTTTGCGTGTGTAGGCATCACTGCACGTTTCAGGAGACACACACAAGGTATTCTGGAATCTTTACCACTCAGACACTAGTTTCAGCCTTCGCAGCATAAGCTCCACAGCCCAGTGATCAGTGAGCGGCTTGTGACGGCAGCTAACGCACTCAGGACCACTCGCTCCCAGACCACATCCCAGACTGCTTGCACATGCCCTCAGACACAGAGTTTTAGTTGCGGTCTTCAAGACCCACTGTGGCCTCTGCCCGGCGGAGCTGTAAGCCACTCGGAAGGATCAGTATCCCTTGTGGAAGAGCTTTAAAGAATCTCTGCCATATTTCAAAGCACGTGGGGCTAGGGGGAGCAGCATCTGGTATTAACATCCCTTCTACTTTTGCTCCCCGAAATGGAGACATCTTCTCTCACAATGGAAAAATCAGACCAGCTTATTAGGGGAACGTGGGGGAAGAAGAGCGGCTCCTTCCAGCTTTGAAGATTATCAGGAACTCATGGAGACAGAGGTCAAAAAGCTCTCAAGAGCAAAGACTGAACTAAAAACAGAGGCGAGATCTGTCAACCCCTACGGGGAGAGTCAGTCTACTGCCAGCAGAGTCGCTTGTGCCTTGAAACCTCTATACCTTGAGCAGGGAAGCGATTATCTGCCTGCACAGCCATTCAGGTCAGAGGTACTTCCTAGGGGCTGCCATCTTCAGCCCCTTCTGCAGCGGGGGTTTCCCAGGGGCTGCTGCTCTCAATGATCTCCAGGGGGGCACTATGAACTTTGCTGTCCATGCAGGCTTTACTATCAACATTAAAACCGGCGCCCCGAAGGCATAGCTGAGATCAGGGCCCATTGGACTAGCCACACTAGGAAGAGAACATCCCTCCCCCAAAGAACTAACCATCGAAATGGAGCGAGAGGGGAGGTGACTTGCTGTAGAAGAGCTGGGAATAGACTCATCTCTCCAGTCCTCCATTTCAACCAGCTCCCACTTCCTCTAGAGGCCACAGATGCTCCGACACCACAGTCATGGGCCCTGCATAAGGAGCTAAGGAGAAAGGACTAAGCCCTGAGCATGGTTTAGACAGAACACGGCTAGAAGGGAGTTCTGCCAGCAAGCCAACTTCCTAAAGGGGAAAGCGTTTGGGAGCCAGAAGTAACCCTTCCCCCTACCATGCCCCAAAACAACCTCAGCCCATCAAATGGCCTCCTCCCACCCCGCTGCACACACCACACTGCTGGGTCTGCGCCCAAGCTGTGCATAGTAAGGCTCAGAAGCGATTCCCCCAACTGCCCAATGCTGAGGCTGTCCAAGACTTCTCCCAGCAACACCATCGCTACAAGCTCTGCGCACAGGAACAAGCCACCTTCCCCTTGGAGCCTAAAAAGGCACCTGTGTTGCAAATACAGACAGGAGCCAGGAGAGCCATTTAACCATTGTGCTTTATCAGCCAGGCCGTCTCCATTGCTATCGCCCCTTCCAGGGGCTTGAACTAGCCAGCGAAAGGTCACTGCTCACGGCAGCCTGGGCAGAGCCACAGGGAAGCCGGGCACCTCCCTCCCACCCACCTCTGATGAGGTTCAACAAGGACAAGAGCAGAGTCCTGCACTTAGGATGGAAGAATCCCATGCACTGCTACAGACTAGGGACCGAATGGCTAGGAAGCAGTTCTGCAGAAAAGGACCTAGGGGTTACAGTGGACGAGAAGCTGGATATGAGTCAACAGTGTGCCCTTGTTGCCAAGAAGGCTAACGGCATTTTGAGCTGTATAAGTAGGGGCATTGCCAGCAGATCAAGGGACGTGATCATTCCCCTCTATTCGACATTGGTGAGGCCTCCTCTGGAGTACTGTGTCCAATTTTGGGCCCCACACTACAAGAAGTATGTGGGAAAATTGGAAAGAGTCCAGCGGAGGGCAACAAAAATGATTAGGGGGCTGGAGCACATGACTTATGAGGAGAGGCTGAGGGAACTGGGATTGTTTGGTCTGCAGAAGAGAAGAATGAGGGGGGATTTGATAGCTGCTTTCAACTACCTGAAAGGGGGGTTCCAAAGAGGATGGAGCTAGACTGTTCTCAGTGGTGGCAGATGACAGAACAAGGAGCAATGGTCTCAAGTTGCAGTGGGGGAGGTCTAGGTTGGATATTAGGAAACACTATTTCACTAGGAGGTTGTTGAAGCACTGGAATGGGTTACCTAGGGAGGTGGTGGAATCTCCTTCCTTAGAGGTTTTTAAGGCCCGGCTTGACGCAGCCCTGGCTGGGATGATTTAGTTGGGGGTTGGTCCTGCTTTGAGCAGGGGGTTGGACTAGATGACCTCCTGAGGTCTCTTCCAACCCTGATATTCTAAGATTCTATGATTTCCTTGCCTTGGCATTTGCCAGGAGACAGGCCGACAAGGATGACACATGGCTGGGCTGGGGGAGCAGCTGCTCCGGATGCCCTGAGCCACATCAGCTGCAGCGGGCAGAGGAGCGAGTGCCCATGCATGGGTCAGCCTGCGCATGCTTAACTCAGCTGTGCATGCACAGCAGCCTAGGGACTTGCCTGCATTGCACAGTTCACTGCGCTGCCGGGGGATCCAGTTACTCCATTCGCCCTCCACATGCCCCAAACGAACCCGCCGCAGATCTGGTGCTGAGATGGGCCCTGACGGTCCTTTGACACATCCCATGTGCTGGCCAGGACCTGGGGACAGTTGGGGGTGGGGGGCACCCTTAGATCCTGCCACACAGACCGGACAAGTGCGTTCAGGGACAGCCACACAGTGCCCAAGTCAAGCCGCCATCCCCAGGGCCGGCACTTCCATTTAGGCAACCTAGGCGGTCGCCTAGGGTGCCAGGATTTGGGGGGGTGGCATTTTGCTGCCTTCGGCAGCAATTCTGCGGCGGGTCCTTCACTCGTTCCGGGACCCGCCGCCGAAGTGCCCCGAAGACCGGGAGTGCGGAAGGACCCCCGCCTAGGGCGCCAAAAACCCTGGCGCCGCTCCTGGCCATCCCACCCACCCCCTCCGCACAGTGCCCTGGGTAAGGGCCACTGCTGTGCCGTTTTTGCCCTGCTTAGCACTCTCCCCCTCCTGCTGCTGGTTTCCTGCAGAGAGAGACAACGCCGTTTTAGGTTGGGGTGCGGCCTCGCCACACTCGCGGCCGGCTGCACCAGGCAAGAGCCCCTCCCGCGCCCAGCGAACATGGCAGGAGCTGTGCCCAGACAGACAGACGTGCCTCGGCCCCTGGGCAGACACCACACTGCTGGAGCCCAGGGAGCAGCCACAGAGCGGCCCCCACCCACAGCCCCGCTGGGGAGGACATGCCTGGCTGAGCCAGCCGGCTGGTGACGGCCGGACTGGTCTGCGTGGGGATCACAGCACTGGGCCCCAGGGCATGCAGAATGCACTTGGGTCAGGGCCCTGAGGGATGGGGCGGGAGCATTCAGTGCACACGCTGGGTCCCCACCCCTGCGCTGCAGGCTGGGAGCAGAGAAGAAAAGAGTGGAAGAGAGTCACTCCCTGTGCACGGTTGGATGGTGGCCAAGGGAAAGGCGTAAATCAAACACAGACGGATCCCGGGCCTCCTGCCCAGAAGGGAAATGCTGCCTGCAGCCCCCGCGGTTCACAGGTTCCTCCCAGAGTCAGGCGGTTTCCTCCTCTCCCAGCTCCAGCAGATGACCCAGGCTATGCTCATTAGATGACATCATTATGACAAGCAGCTGACCCTTTTCTCCCCCCCCCCCCCCCCCGAAGCAATCTGGGCTACAGACCCCTCCCCCACTAGAGGCAGGGCAGCCAGAAGAGGGCTTCTGGATAGCTCAGACTCCAGACAAGAAACCTTCCAGAGGGAGGTCCCCAAAGCGCCCTCCCCACCTGGTTAACTCTGTACCACGCCAGGCATAGCTGGGGCCTCATGGCCACACACCTCTCATTGGGTGCCAGGCACATGCCCAGAGCCAGGGGGTGTGTGGGGGAGGGGCGCAAAGAGGGGAACAAACCCTTCTGCAAACAGATGCGGTTTCTCCTCGATCTCCACAATGAGAAACAGGTCCCGCCCCCCTCCATACACACCCCAACACAACTTCCCACCCTGTCATGGTGCGGGACCTTCGCCCCATAACCCTCATCGGTGGGGTCATGCTAGACATGGGTCAGAAGCTCTGGGGCAGGGAATCCTGCCTCCTACCACGTGGGTGCTATGGGCCTCTACTTAAACGGTCTAGTTAGTGCAAGGGCTGGTACCAACCCACAGAAGACCAAGACAGTCACACTATCTGGACTGGCTCCTGACTGTGAGTACCAACCTCAGGGCAGGCTGTCAAACAGCAGGACAGATGCCCCAAACCAATTGTACAGTCTAGAATTAGATTTCACCAAGCCAGTAACAAATGTGATCGCCTGGATCAGTACAACAGTCTTACCATGGAATCACAGACAGCCCCCTTGTACATTCCAGTCTTTCTTGCCACCCAGGCAAGCCGGACTCAGTGATAGTTGGTTGCCACACACCAAAGATCACAAAATCTTATAGTGGTGAAAATATTCCTGTTCTGGGTATTTGTAAATTACAGGTCATAGCTAATGACGACTACTACACAGGGGAGCTGGACAATTTGTATAGTGGGGGTGCTGAGAACCATTGAACAAAAAAACAAAACAAAACTGTAAACCCTGTATATGATAGAAACCACTTCAAGCCTGGGGGTGCTGCACCCCCAGCACCCTGAGTTCCAGCTCCACTGCTACTCCAAAACTTATCTTTTCTAAAAGGGACAAGGTATTTCTG
This sequence comes from Terrapene triunguis, assembly GCF_002925995.2. Lineage (NCBI taxonomy): Eukaryota > Metazoa > Chordata > Testudines > Emydidae > Terrapene > Terrapene triunguis. The sequence goes on along the minus strand of NW_020664517.1, from coordinate 1,516,746 downwards.
TCTTAGGTTTAGAAACATGTTTAGGGCTAAATCTAATTGTTTGAATTCAGACTCTTCAGGATTCTGAAACGTTAGAAATAGAACATCAATTTACAGAGTTATTCATAGGTGGTGAACTGGATTTACTGTATAAAATTGAGTTAAATGAAACAAAAGAAACCAGTTATACATGCAACTAGAAAAGTACCCTTAACTTTAAGAAACAGGGTGCAAAAGGAATTTGAAAGGCTAGCTAATTAATTTAGATACAATTAAAAGAGTGGAAGAGCTGAGTGGGTGAATTCATTAGTAATAGTAGAAAAGATCAATCCTTATGTTTAGCTCCAAAAGCCTTAAATAAGAATGTTAAGAGGGAACATATTAAAATACCTACCAAGGAAGAAATATTTAGACAAATGTCAGGAGCAAGACACTTTTCTTCTTTAGATGTTTTGATTGGGTCAATTGCTATGTAAGCATAATATAAGGTTAACTAAGAATCTTTACTGGCTATTAA
>NW_020664517.1:1497527-1515850 GCF_002925995.2 Terrapene triunguis | reverse complement strand
TACAGCAGAGGAACTGTTCCCAGGAAATGGAAATGTTCACTGGTAGTCCCGTGGTAGCATTGCAGGGTAGGGACCTAGGAAGAGAAGATTAGCAGAGCACAAAGAGGACTAAGTAGGACAAGTTGTTTCAGATGCCAAAGATTGTTCCTTGGCCCCACTTGCAGTGGTTTGGAGCAGGCCTGCGCTTGTCTCACACTTTCCATAGCCCAACTCAGAACCAGCCCCGAGAGCTGGGGATTGAAGTCATTGGCCAGCGGGGCTGTGGGGGACCCTTGCCCAACCCAGAGCTGCGTTGGCAGCTTGCCAGGAGCACGAAGGCTGCCTCTAATCTGCATGGAACAGACTAGAGCAAACTGTAGCTGCTCCTGAGAGGACGCTGCAGCCCACAGAGACTACAGATTCCCATCATGCAACACTCCATCTTGACAGGAAAGACCTGTAGCCTGTTGGCCACGTGCTCTGCGGGACGATGTTTTGTTCTGCTAGCCGGCAGGCTACTTATCTCGGTGCATGGCATGTACACAGTTCACACTGGAGTTCGTGAGAGGCATTGTGCACCAGAGAGTTCTGCCAAGCGGGGGCAGCGTGTGGCATTGTTGCAACTAGTGTTCTAATCTACACTTGTGTTTCATTGAGCCATGTATTTACAGAGGTCTCCACAGTTCTAGGCAATGGAGACCATGATAAAGCAGCCCCATTCTAAGCTTGTGGGATTGGCAGTTTGCTGTTGGAAGTAAACGGGAAAGGAAAGAGTGGAGGCAACAGAATGAAAGGCCAGAAGAATGCAAGGGCATCATGCCAGATGGAGCAAGGATTCTCCAGCACTCTCTGGGCTAACCCAAGGGCATGAGCACAAGTGCCAGCTTCTACTGATTGTGACATGGACCCTCCATGGCCTGGTGTACCATCTGCCAGAGCTGAGGACACAGAGCCGAGTGCCCCTGCAGTGCTAGGAGTCTCCCTAGCTGTCCTGTCTCCCTGCCATGAGACCTCTTGGTTCTAGAGGGGTAGTAATGCCATATGCACCTTCCTCCCCAGCTTAGTCCTAGCTCACCACGCCACACCACCCCTCTTCTCCATGCTGAGCACCCACAGTGCTTCCTGCTGCACCAGCCCCTCATCGGTAAACAAATGTTTTGCCCCAAAGCCTCCTATGTTAGTGGACTTGCATGCTGCGTATGCCACATCTTTAAAGCAGTGGGGAAAGCGACACAAGAAATACACGCACACCCTAGTGAAAATTCAATGTGCAGTGCTTAAACTGCCCCCCCCCCCGCCCTTCCCCCCACCAAAACCAACCATGTTTCATCACTAGGGGAAGACGTTTTAAAGGGTTACATTAAAGGTTTCCTGCAAACCTGTTCAGCTTCCGGAGTCCCATACTTAGTGGCTGTCCTCCAGCGAGCGTCCCAGCCCCGCTGCAGGCTCCAGTGGGTGCTTCCATTGAAGGGGAAAGTGACCCCATATGCAGGGGTACGTGGATGAGGAAAGTGAGAGCCCCAGAGAGCATCTACATCTGAGCCCGTGGCTCCTAAGAGAGCTGCTGCATGTGAAACCTTCCAGCTCAGCCGGTCTCCGTTGGCAGTTGGAGATCAGAGGAGGGATATCTGAGGGTATGTCTACACTACGAAATTAGGTCGAATTTATAGAAGCCGGTTTTATAGAAATCGGTTTTATACAGTCGATTTTGTGTGTCCCCACATAAAATGCTCTAAGTGCATTAAGTCGGCGGACCGCGTCCACAGTACCGAGGCTAGCGTCGACTTCCGGAGCGTTGCACTGTGGGTAGCTATCCCACAGTTCCCGCAGTCTCCGCCGCCCATTGAAATTCTGGATTGAGATCCCAATGCCTGATGATGCAAAACAGTGTCGCGGGGGGTTCTGGGTACATGTTGTCAGGCCCCTCCCCCTCCGTCAGAGCAACGGCAGACAATCGATTCGTGCCTTTTTACCTGGGTTACCCGTGCAGACAACATACCACGGCAAGCACGGAGCCCACTCAGCTCAGCTCACCGTCACCATATGTCCTCTGGGTGCCGGCAGACGTGGTACTGCATTGCTACACAGCAGCAGCTCCTTGCCTTTTGGCAGTAGATGGTGTATTACGACTGGTATCCGTCATCGTCGTATTCCTCAGTGAGTTCGGTCAGAGGCACCTGGGCAGACATGTTTTGTCTCCTGGAGACTCAGTCCTGCCGGCAGTCCTATTGAACCGTCTTGACGATGATTGCTAGCAGTCGTAGTACAGCATCTTCTGCCAAGCACCCAGAAGATGCCGATGACTATCAGTCATGCTGCACCGTCTGCTGCCAGCTTAAGATGTAAAAAATAGATGGACCAGATTTGTTCTGTATTCATTTGCTTCCCCCTCCCTCTGCGAAATCAACGGCCTGCTAAACCCAGGATTTTGAGTTCAATCTTTGGGGGGGGCCATTCTGTGTGACAGTTGTTTGTGTTTCTCCCTGATGCACAGCCACCTTTGTTGATTTTAATTCCCTGTACGCCATGTCATCACTCACCCCTCCCTCCCTCCGTCAGACACTAGTTTTGCGCCTTTTTTCAGCCCAGACGCCATAGCACTGGGATCATGGAGCCCGCTCAGATCACCGCGGCACTTATGAGCACTATGAACACCACGCACATTGTCCTGGAGTATATGCAGAGCCAGAACATGCCAAAACAAAACCAGGACCAGGCGAGGAGGCGATTGCAGCGCGGTGATGAGAGTGATGAGGAAATTGACATGGACATAGACCTCTCACAAAGTACAGGCCCCAGCAATATGCAAATCATAGTGTTACTGGGGCAGGTTCATGCCGTGGAACGCCGATTCTGGGCCTGGGAAACAAGCACAGACTGGTGGGACCGCATCGTGTTGCAGGTGTGGGATGATTCCCAGTGGCTGCGAAACTTTCGCATGCGTAAGGGCACTTTCATGGAACTTTGTGACTTGCTTTCCCCTGCCCTGAAGCGCCAGAATACTAGGATGAGAGCAGCCCTCACGGTTGAGAAGCGAGTGGCGATAGCCCTGTGGAAGCTTGCAACGCCAGACAGCTACCGGTCAGTCTGGAATCAATTTGGAGTGGGCAAATCTACTGTGGGGGCTGCTGTGATCCAAGTAGCCAACGCAATCAAAGACCTGCTGATATCAAGGGTAGTGACTCTGGGAAACGTGCAGGTCATAATGGATGGATTTGCTGCAATGGGATTCCCAAACTGTGGTGGGGCGATAGATGGAACCCATATCCCTATCTTGTCACCGGAGCACCAAGCCACCGAGTACATAAACCGCAAGGTGTACTTTTCAATGCTGCTGCAAGCCCTGGTGGATCACAAGGGACGTTTCACTAACATCAACGTGGGATGGCTGGGAAAGGTACATGATGCTCACGTCTTCAGGAACTCTGGTCTTTCAAAAGCTGGAGTAAGGGACTTTCTTCCCGGACCAGAAAATAACCGTTGGGGATGTTGAAATGCCTATCGTTATCCTTGGGGACCCAGCCTACCCCTTAATGCCATGGCTCATGAAGCCGTTCACAGGCAGCCTGGACAGTAGTCAGGACCTGTTCAACTATAGGCTGAGCAAGTGCCGAATGGTGGTGGAATGTGCATTTGGCCGTTTAAAAGCGCGCTGGCGCAGTTTACTGACTCGGATAGACCTCAGCGAAGCCAATATTCCAATTGTTATTGCTGCTTGCTGTGCGCTCCACAATATCTGTGAGAGTAAGGGGGAGACATTTATGGCGGGGTGGGAGGTTGAGGCAAATCGCCTGGCCGCTGATTACGCGCAGCCAGACAGCAGGGCGGTTAGAAGAGTACAGCAGGGCGCGGTGCGCATCAGAGAACTTTTGAAAATCAGTTGTGACTGGCCAGGCTACGGTGTGAAACTTCTGTTTGTTTCTCCTTGATGAACCCTCCACCCCGCCCAGTTCACTCTACTTCCCTGTAAACTAACCACCCTCCCCCTCCCCCCTTCGAGCACCGCTTGCAGAGGCAATAAAGTCATTGTTACTTCACATTCATGCATTCTTTATTAATTCATCACACAACTAGGGGGATAACTGCCAACATAGCCCGGGAGGGGTGGGCGAGGAGGGAAGGAAAAAGACACACTGCAGTTTAAAACTTTAAAACTTATTGAAGGCCAGCCTTCTGATGCTTGGGCAATCATCTGGGGTGGAGTGACTGGGTGGCCGGAGGCCCCCCCACCGCGTTCTTGGGTGTCTGGGTGAGGAGGAGGCTATGGGACTTGGGGAGGAGGGCTGTTGGTTACACAGGGGCTGTAGCGGCGGTCTCTGCTCCTGCTGCCTTTCCTGCAGTTCAACCATACGCTGGAGCATATCAGTTTGATGCTCCAGCAGCCGGAGCATCGACTCTTGCCTTCTGTCAGCAAGCTGACGCCACCTATCCTCTTCAGCCCGCCACTTGCTCTCTTCAGCCCGCGATTCAGCCCGCCACCTCTCCTCTCGTTCATATTGTGCTTTTTTGCACTCTGACATTGACTGCCTCCACGCATTCTGCTGTGCTCTGTCAGCGAGGGAGGACATCTGGAGCTCCGAGAACATATCATCCCGAGTCCGCCGTTTTCTCCTTCTAATCTTCACTAGCCTCTGTGAAGGAGAAACATTTGCAGCTGGTGGAGGAGAAGGGAGAGGTGGTTAAAAAAAGACATTTTAGAGAACAATGGGTACACTCTTTCACGTTAAATTTTGCTGTTCACATTACACAGCACATGTGCTTTTGTTACAAGGTCGCATTTTTCCTCTTATGTTGAGGGCCTGCCGGTTTGGTGTGAGAGATCACTCACGCAGTGCCAGGACACAGATTTCGGCTTGCAGGCAGCCATGGTAAGCCACAGTCTTTTGGCTTTTATAACCTTAACATGTGGGAATGGTTTCAAACAGTAGCACCCTCATTTCCCATACCAAGCACCCGTTGGGTTGGCCATTTAAAATGGGTTTGCAATGTAAAAGGAGGGGCTGCAGTTTCCGGGTTAACATGCAGCACAAACCCAAACTACCCCCCCACACACACACAATTCTCTGGGATGATCACTTCACCCCTCCCCCCCACCGTGTGGCTAACAGCAGGGAACATTTCTGTTCAGCCAAGCAGGAATGGGCACCTCTGAATGTCCCCTTAATAAAATCGCCCCATTTCAACCAGGTGACCATGAATGATATCACTCTCCTGAGGATAACAAAGAGAGATCAGGAATGGATGTTGTCTGCATGCCAGCAAACACCGGAACCATACGCTGCCATGCTTTGTTATGCAATGATTCCAGACTACGTGCTACTGGCCTGGCGTGGTAAAGTGTCCTACCATGGCAGACGGGATAAGGCAGCCCTCCCCAGAAACCTTTTGCAAAGGCTTTGGGAGTACATGAAGGAGAGCTTTCTGGAGATGTCCCTGGAGGACTTCCGCTCCATCCCCATACACGTTAACAGACTTTTCCAGTGACTGTACTGGCCGCGATTGCCAGGGCAAATTAATCATTAATCATTAAACACGCTTGCTTTTAAACCATGTGTAATATTTACAAAGGTACACTCACCAGAGGTCCCTTGTGTGCCCTCAGGGTCTGGGAGCACGCCTTGGGTGAGTTCAGGGGTTACTGGTTCCAGGTCCAGGGTGATAAACATATCCTGGCTGTTGGGGAAACTGGTTTCTCCGCTTCCTTGCTGTGAGCTATCTTCCTCGTACCCCGAACCCGCTTCACTGTTGCGTGATTCTCTATTGATGGAGTCAAAGCACACGGTTGGGGTAGTGGTGGCTGCACCCCCTAGCATGGCATGCAGCTCCGCGTAGAAGCGGCATGTTTGCTGCTCTGCCCTGGACCTTCCGTTTACCTCTCTGGCTTTGTGGTAGGCTTGCCTTAGCTCCTTAATTTTCACGCGGCACTGCTGTGCGTCTCTGTTATGGCCTCTGTCCTTCATGGCCTTTGAGACTTTTTCTAATATTTTGCCATTTCGTTTACTGCTACGGAGTTCAGCTAGCACTGATTCATCTCCCCATATGGCGAGCAGATCCCGTACCTCCCGTTCTGTCCATGCTGGAGCTCTTTTGCGATCCTGGGACTCCATCACGGTTACCTGTGCTGATGAGCTCTGCGTGGTCACCTGTGCTCGCCACGCTGGGCAAACAGGAAATGAAATTCAAAAGTTCGCAGGGCTTTTCCTGTCTACCTGGTCAGTGCATCTGAGTTGAGAGTGCTGTCGAGAGCGGTCACAATGAAGCACTGTGGGATAGCTCCCGGAGGCCAATAACGTCAAATTCCATCCACACTACCCCAAATCCGACCCGCAAAGGCTGATTTTAGCGCTAATCCCCTCGTTGGAGGTGGAGTAAAGAAACCGGTTTAAAGGGCCCTTTAAGTCGAAAAAAAGGGCTTCGTCGTGTGGACGTGTCCAGGCTTAATTCAATTTAACGCTGCTAAATTCGACCTAAACTCATAGTGTAAACCAGGCCTGAAGAGTCAAAGTTATGCCTCCAATGGAGTCCAGCAAATGCTACAGCCTCCCCTACCACCACCCCCACCCTACCTGTGTGATCACCTGCCACTGCACATCCACTCAGGCGCCAGGCAAAGAACTGCAGCTAGTTATCCGAGAGCAAGAACCCGGCAGAGCACATGCAAGGTTTCCCTGGGCCCCTGAGAAACATCCAAGCAGTAGCCAGTCTCACCAGGTCTGTGCATCTGCCACGGGATCATGTGGCTGTGGTTTGTGGGAGGCAAGAGCGGGGATTTTGAATCCCAATGCAAAGAGGATTTTGCAGAAGGATTTGGACTGGCCAGGTCTGCCTAAACTTACAGCAGCGTCCGACTCTGAAGAGACTGGCCAGGGTAATGAGGAAAGGAGAGGTCTCACAGGAACCAATGGTAAAGCCACTCGGAATGCAGCGACTGGCAGAATGTGGCTGGTGTGCCCACCCAGATCCCCACAGAGGGGCCCAGGCAGACCCCGAATCTGGGGAAAGAGGCCCTTGAAGCCCAAGACACCCACTCCCCCAGGCTGGGACAATGGTGCAGCACCCAGAGATTGTTCAACCCACATTGGTGCCGCCCCAAGAGTGGGTAGCCGCTTGCCTAGGCACAGAGCTAGAGACCTAGACCTCAGCAGTGTGGGACCCTGCTGCTCCACCAGACTAGCCACCCCCCTCGAGCTCAGCAGCCAACCCGCCTGCAGGCTCCCAGGGGCCGGATTCTCCTGGAGTGAGGAGCAAACACCCCAGCAGCCCCTGCCTGAACTGCTGTGCCCACTTCCACCCCGACACCAGGAGTCAGGCTGGGGCGGGATTGGCCCCTCCCCGTCCAGGAGCCCACAGTCCGACACCAGGCTCCAAAGCGTTCCATTCAGGCCTAGAACCTGCGGGGTAATTCCTCCCCCCACTCAGCAGCTGGTGTGAATTACAACCCTGCGGGTTTAAACCAATTCCTGCTAACGAGCATGAGGAACAACGGGTTTCCCGGCGTGAGAGTCTAAACGGGTACGAGGTTTACCCAGCAACCGGTACGTGCATCCCAGACATGGGGCTGCTTCTCTTCCCTGCCCTGCCTCCGGCTGTAATCTTTTAATTCCAGGCGACCTGCCAAAAGCCCAAACCAGAGCCGCTTATTGAGGAGACAGACTCGCTGTCCGCCAGCCTGGGCGGGAAGCAGCCTCAGAGGCAGGTTCTTGTGTCTCTAGGTTACCCGGAGCTGCCACTTGGGCCACCGGTTCAGAGGCTTCCCAGCAGCAGAGACGGATTAAGGTTTCGTGGAACCCTGAGCCAGAGAAAGTGGGGGCCTCCCTTCCCCCCCCCCCCCCCCCCCCCGCCGTTCCCCCCCCCCCCCCCCCGGCACCGCCCGTGGCCCCGCCCACCGCCCCCCCCCTTTCTGCCCCGCCCCTGCGCCACCCACGGGCCGCCACATTCCCCCCCCCCCATTGCAGCCCGCAATCCGTTTGCTCCTTTCTGTCCCCACCCCCAAGTGCAGCCCCAAGACCGGAGAAGCTCTGTCCCCCACCCCCCGACCACCACCACCTGCCCCTGCCCGAGGGCCACAGTGGGGAGTGAGAGCTCCTCCAGTCCCAGGCCGCAGCTGGGGTCCGGGTTTCCCCCGCCTGCCCGCTGTTCCTGGCAAGGAGCAGGGTCCAGGCAGGGGGGGGCGCCCATTTTTCCAGGGGCCCCGTTGGCCTATTGGCTAATCCACCACTGCCCAGCAGGTGTGATAGCATTCAGGGTCAGCCCACGAATAGCCTTCAGCAAGGAAGGTGAGGGAGTGAAGTCTCCAAGCCGCAGGCTTCAGCCCCAGCAGCAAGGGGGTGGGGGCTGCCTTCATCTCCGCTGGCGGTGACTTTCCACCCACTTATGACCATAGCTTTCCTGCTGACTGCATAAGAAAGCCAACAGATGTGCATCTGTGGCAGAAACCACAATTAGAGACGGACGAGAGGCTGGATAATCCAGTGGCAGGATTGGCCACACATGAAGTGCCCTGTAAGAAGCAATCTAGTTTTAAGTGTCCCATGCAATGAGGCTACCACCAGTCAGCCGGCCCCATGGGAGACTGCTCGTCAGGCTAACCCAGCAGAGAGATACTCCTGATGTTCACCCTACACGTTCTCCTTCTTCATCGGCTCTTGTTACTCCTAGTTCTCCTTTCCCCCCACCCCACCCCAAATAATTCCTCCAGGTAGACGTCTACACCGTCCCACCATTGGTACGTTGCTACGATCCTCACCCGAATTCGCAATGCAAACTGCTTTCTATTGCATTTTGCTTTGTCGCTCCCTCCTTCCAGCCTTCTGATTATTGCAGTCACGGGACGGGGAGAGAGGGGCCTGCACATATTTGGATTCCTTTGTTTATTGTGCTTGTGTAACCCACCCACCTTGCAGTGGGAGACAGGAACTTCCAGGAGTCTGGATTTGCTTGCCCTGAAGCCAACCCAAGTAGCAGCATTATACCACGCATGCTCCACTACGTATCGCTGAAAGCACTGCTTTTACGTGGGCACCGCAGAAACATTTCCATGCACTTCCTTTGGCACGACTGTAGCGCCGACGGGCCTGCTGAATACTCATTGTTTCATGTACATTTCAAGTGGGACGACAACCTAATCTCCCTGGTCTCCGGCTCCAGTCAGTTACACCGGAAGACAACAAGTGGCTTTGGAATTCTAAACCGAGCTTTTCAGAAATGAAACCAGTTTAATCCGATAGTGCTGGTTCCAGTCCATGTTTCTTTATGTGCAGCAGCGCGAGGACAGAGCAAGGAACGCACGAGTCTGTGCAAAACCACTAAAGGCCAGAAAGGGGATGGGGAGCGGAAGTGCCTCCAGCTTCCTTTCCAGCTAGGAGGAAGGCCAGACCGGGAAAGCCCCAAATGTCAAGTGATGTGGTAGCAAACGGATGCTGCCATTAAGATTCTGACAGGGCTTTGGAGCTGAGCTCCGGCTCCGCTCCAGCTTCGGGCAAAAACCTGCAGCTCCACTGCTCTGGAGCTGCTCCGCGCTCCAGCTCCAGGCTCCGCTCCAAAGCCCTGGATTCTGAAAATCAGCCTCTTAAGTGGGCAAGTACACGTGCAAAGAAGTGCGTGTTAGGTGTGGAAAATGTGCATTGGATGCATAGACATTTTGCACCCTTACGTCCTAACTTTTTTATTATTTGGAGGTTAGCTACACGCTGGCAGATTTTGTGCATAGGGAATAACTCTGCCCTGGCGAGGAAGAGGAACAAGAGTGACTTACGGGTCTGTCCATCCCTATGAAACAGGATTGCGTCCAGACTCAGATTGCTAACAAAAAACCTCATCCCTTAAGCAGAGATGCTCAGACAAAGCCAAGCATCTAGGAATCTTTATATAGACACAAGGCGCTAGGCAGCTGGACAGTCCAGCCATGTAGAACAAGCAGCATTTGCTGGATCAGATTTAAGGCGAGTTTGACTTGCCTTTGGCAGCAACTCACTTTAAGCAGCTACTATTTCACGGGGATGCTCCTTGTAACTCGTGTTCCACGACAGGATGTTGTGGGCAGCATCAAGGAGCTCCATCAAGTCTTGCAGATTTCTCCCCTCCCAGATGGATTCAAGGAGCCCAGAAGCAGATGGCTCTTTGGGGGTATTCGGACACACCTGCCCTTCCCAAAACCATACATGCTCCTTCCTGTCCCCTCCCCCCATGCTAACCCAGATATCGCCCACCGAGCTTCAGGTTTATGGGGCGCTCCACTTGAACAGTGCCATGCAGTCGATGACCCAGAAACCAGGACTCTAAGAAGTTCAGTCACACTTCCTCGGTAAAAGCAGCAAAGAGTCCTGTGGCACCTTATAGGCTAACAGACGTATTGGAGCATGAGCTTTCGTGGGTGAATACCCACTTCGTCGGATGCATGTCGAATGTACAATTATCAATAATAATGCAGAAGAGGCAGAAGCATTCAATAAATGTTTCTGTTCTGTATTTCAGGAAACACATGGTGCTAATACTCTTTCCATCCACCAGTATGCTCCTTGTTCTGTCATCTGCCACCACTGAGAACAGCTGAGCTCCATCCTCCCTTCAGGTAGCTGAAGGCTGCTATCAAATCCCCCCTCACTCTTCTCTTCTGCAGACTAAACAAGCCCAGTTCCCTCAGCCTCTCCTCATAAGTCATGTGCTCCAGCCCCCTAATCATTTTTGTTGCCCTCCCCTGGACTCTCTCCAATTTGTCCACATCCCTTCTGTAATGGGGGGCCCAAAACTGGACAAAATACTCCAGATGTGGCCTCACCAGTGCCGAATAGAGGGGAATAATCACTTCCCTCGATCTGCTGGCAATGCCCCTACTAATGCAGCCTAATATGCCGTTGGCCTTCTTGGCAACGAGGGCACACTGCTGACTCCTATCCAGCTGCTCGTCTACTTTAATCCCCAGGTCCTTTTCTGCAGAACAGGTGTGTTTGCAGAGGAGCCTTGCATGGATTGGTTCTGGGCCCTATGCTACTAAATATTTTTAACAATGATCTGGAAGAAAACAAAACCACCACTGATCAAGTCTGCAGATGACACAAATTGAGGGGGTGAAATAACGAAGACAACAGATCACTGGATCACTTGGCAAAGTGGGCGCAAGCAAACAATATGCATTTTAATACAACCAAATGTAAACATATACATTAGAAACAGAGTGTAGACCATACTTACAGGATGGGGGACTCTATCCTGAGAAACAGTGATTCTGAAAAAAGATTTGAGGATCGCGGTGGATAATCAGCTGAACAGGACACTGGAACCAAAAGAGCTAATGCGATCCTGGGATGCATAAACAGGGGAATCTCAAGTTGGAACAGAGGTTATTTCATCTCTGTATTTGGCTCTCGTGTGATAGCTGCTACAATGCTGTGTCCAGTTCCTTGTGCTCACACTTCAGGAAGGATGTAGATAAATTGGAGAGGGATCAGAGAAGAACACGAGAATGATTAAAGGATTAGAAAATATGATCTTATGGTGATCAACTCAAGGAGGTCAGTCTATTTAGCTTAACAAAGAGACGGTTAAGGCGATGACTTGATTATAATCTATAAGTAGCTACATGGGGAACAACAATTTAATAATGGGCTCTTCAATCTAGTAGAGAAAGGTCTCACATGAGCCAATGGCTGGAATTTGAATCTAGACAAATTCAGACTGGACATAAGGTGTAAATTGTGAACAGTGAGTGTAATTAATCATTGGAACAATTTACCAAGGGTTGTGGTGAATTCTCTATCATTGACCATTTTTAAAATCAGACTGGATTTTTCTAAGAGATCTGCTGTAGGAATTATTTTGGGGAAGGTCACTGGACCTGCATTACACAGGCAGTCAGACCAGATTATCACAATGGACCCTTCGGGCCTTGGAATCTCCAGGAGGAAATGCCCTTCCCCAGTGCAAAGGCCCCAGAAAGACCCACATTTTCAGGTTTCCAGATTCCCAGAATGAAACGACCTTTTGTGTCCAAACCAAAATTTTCTGGTCAGAAAAACAATTTAGTCAAAACATTTTCCTCCCCCAGGCGGAAAATGTCACTTTTGACAAAGCCACATTTTCTGGTGGGGGGGGAAAGGGTGGGGGGGTTTGGACAAAAAGAGTAGAACCGTTGTAGTCATGACAGAACCAGGCCACAGAAGACAGCCTCCTGTTTTTCCTGGAATACCAAGCTGAGAAGTTCTTTGCAGCGAGGCAGAGGTGGCCCTTGCTAGAGAGCTGCCTTCACTTTACGACAGCTTTGAGAAGGCCGGTGTTCGGCTGAACAAGCTTACCTAGGAACCGATCTTTCGGGAAGCAAGAGCATTCTGTGCAAGAAAGGACAACGCCGATTGCCAGGGGATAGTTCTAAGTCTCTGTGAGCTTTTCCAGGAATCGATTTGTTGGAAGAATAAGTCCTGTGCAGAGAGAGTCTCTCATTCATATTCTCACACACACTCACACACTTATCAGCCAGCTGGGGGCTAGAAAACAGCTTCCTAGGATGGAAGAGGTGGTGGCAAGAAGGTGAGCGGCGATCACCGGGTTGCTGATGCGTTAGCACTCTGCTCATCCCATTCTTGTTCTGCACACTGGAGAGCAGATCCTTCTGCTCCCACTCCAGCAGGACATAAGCTGACATTCCATTGACTATTAAGGGTCTGTAGACCCTAATTTTAGAACCACTGTGCAAGAGAGCACGAGCCAGTAAGTGCAGGCATGGCCAGGACATCTGTTATGGCGAGACGGCCCCTTTAAGGTGAGGGGCTGCCTGGGCTGTCTCCAGACAGGGCATGTGGAGAGAGGACAGCTGACTAAGCATCAATATAGCCTGCTGGAGGCTGTATTAGAGGAGCGTCTGACTTACTCTTGGGATGACGACTGTTGAGGTAGGCCAGAGGGAAGTCCCTCCATGAGGGCCTAGCACCAGGCAGCCAGGAAAGGAGGAGCTTTTTACAAAGGAAGCTGTTGTCCGTGCACAGCCAGAAGTTTGCTTCAGTCTTCTCACAAAAAAATAACACATGACCGGACAACTAGCGAAGTTACCACAGACAACAAAGGAGAAGGGATGCAGATCGGGATAAGTAAAGAACACGTCAGAGATCTTCTGACCAATTTGAATAAATTCAAATCAGCGTGGCCAGATGCTATTCACCCCAGGGTGCTGAAGGAATTAGCTGAAGAAATCTCAGAGCCACTGGCAATAATATTTACAAACTCATGGATGACAGGAGAGGTCCCAGAAGACTGGAGAAGGGCTAACTTGGTGCCCATCTTTAAAAGGGGGGGGGAGGAGGAGCTGGGGAACTATAGACCAGACAGCCTGACCTTGATTCCTGGGAAGCTACTAGAGCCATGTATAAAACATTCAATTGGCGACTACCTGGAGGATGAAGGGGGTGATCATTAGCAGCGAGCATGGATTTACTAAGAACAAATCATGCCAAACCAGCTGGATTTCCTTCTTTGACAGGGTAACTGGTTAGGTGGACAAGGGGAATGTGGTGGACATAATATACCTGGACTTCAGTAAGGCTTTTGACACAGTCCCACATGACATTCTGATAAGTTAGCTGGAGAAATGTGAGCTCAGCGGAACTACCATTAAGTGGATACAGAATTGGTTAAAACAACCACAAACAAAGAGTAACTATTAATGGAATGATGTTGGATTGGGGGAGGTCTCAAGTGGGGATCCACAGGACTCTGTTCTGGATCCAGTGTTGTTTAACATCTGTATTAATGACCTGGCTGTAAGAATAGAGAGCATACCGATCAAATGTGCAGATGACACAAAGCTGGAGGGCGGGGGGGCTGCCAACACTTTGGAGGATGGAGCTAAAATTCAGAGGGATCTGTGGTAATTAGTAACAATGGTCAATGATGGGATATTAAAAGTTACTACAGAGAACTTTTTTCCGGAGGGTCTGGCTGGAGAATCTTGCCCGCATGCTCGGGGTTCAGCTGATCGCCATATTTGGGGTTGGGAAGGAATTTTCCTCCAGGGTAGATTGGCAGAGGCCCTGGAGGTTTTTCGCCTTTCTCTGCAGCATGGGGCAGGGGTCGCTTGCTGGAGGATTCTCTGCGACTTGAAGTCTTTAAATCACGATCTGGAGACTTCAACAGCTGAGTTAAGGGAAAGTGGGTGGGTCAGCTTTTGTGGCCTGCATCATGCGGGAGGTCAGACTAGATGATCATAATGGTCCCTTCTGACCTTAAAGTCTATGAGTCTATGATAAATTGGAGAACAGGGCTATCAACAACAAAATGAAATTCAACAAAGACAAATGTAAGGTGCTACAGTTAGGGAAGAAAAACCAAATGTACAAATACAGAATGGGGGAAAACGGGCTTGGCAACAAAATTGCTTAGAAGAATCTGGGAGTTGTGGTGGATCACAACCTCAACATGAGTCAGCAATGTGATGCTGCTGCAAAAAAAGCAATGTGTCTGTCCTTTCTGGGCACAAGGAGGGGGGAATTCTGGGAAGGCTCTGGAAGACTAGGGCACTCGCCGGCATCCACACTGCAGAGTGGTCACATTAGCAGCTGACGAGTTGTGCTCTCTTGGCCTACTACCCCTGCCAAGGCAGCCACCGCACTCAAACGGAGGGGCTGTGTGTGTGGACAGGACTCAGGTTATAACTCTGCAGTGAAGACATCCTGAGACAGGAAGTAGATGCTGTGTCAGACTTCATTCTCCCCATGACAATCAATTCCCTGTTTTCCTTTGCTTGGCAGGACTGGGGGCTACCTAATTAGGGCCTGGTAAGCTCCCCATTCATTCTTCATCACAAGACCCTGCACGTTCTGTGCGGGCAGCTACGGAGCCAGGCTGGGGGCGGGCAGCTTCGAACATAGCAATGGGGGGGAGAGATAAAGAGTTATAGTAAAATCCCACCATGTGACACATCAGCAATGGCTCAGACAGCTCCCAGGCTAGGAAAACACAGATCTAGGTCACACTGGGGCAGACACACTCTCCCTCCCTGCCACAGCGAATACCTACAGCCGCTGGGATTCGGCTCTGCGGTGAACTGAATCTAAAGGGGCATCCATACAAACAGGAGAAGGAATAGGTTTGTCATCAGTGAGTCATAAGGAGCCCGGTCATGAGAACAAGGACAGAGACAGACACACACACGCTCCTGCTGAGGATTTCTCAAGCAGCCTTGAGCACAACCTCCCCCACCCCCCATATAAACAACAGGAGGCCAGTGAGCAGCGCCTGCCCCATCTCAGTGGGTCATGCTCCGAGCCGGACAGAAAGGAAAGCAAGAGGATAGACCCCAGCCAGAGGAGACGGGGACGCTGCGCTGGCTTTACGTAGTGATTTTCAGAGGTCACAGCTGTTGCCTCCGGTGACTAAAATCGCTCTCTGCATGTCCCCAGTGATGGAGAACTGGCTGGATTTCGGAGGGCAGCCTCTGGTCTGCAGGAAGTGCAACCAACACAGGGGAACCCCTGGATTCACCCCAGTAGCAGTAGGCAGCTCGGCACTGGTCTGACTCCAAGCCCAGGTACCAATAGGCACTACCTGAGTGGGGGGAGGGCAGTCGATGGCAGTGCACGCGTGCACCTCTCTCTGCTGGGGAACAAGGGACGGACGATTCCGGCCATTGGAGTTCACATGGTGGCAACGGACCAGCTAGGCCAGGGCTCCCAAACTCCCCCGTCACAGCTCCCTTGTGGTGCCCCTCACGGCACTGTTCGTTTGTACATCACGCTGGGCTAGGTCCAGCCATGCAGGGTGGGGAGCTCCAACCCCTTCCTCCCAGAGAGGATCCCACCACCCACACGCAAGCACAAAGCCTCATGTCGTGGGCTAGAGAGAAACTCGCCCCCACCCCCAACAGTTCTCAATGTCCCACAGGCATCCTCTGTTAGCAAAGAGAACAAGAGCAGCACAGCCACTGGGAGCAGGGTTACGCGTCTTGCAGTATCTCATCTAACCATCACTTCTACACCAGAGAAGGGGCAGAATCTCACCCGGTCGCACTCCCAAAAGAAACAACAGGAGCTAGCCTGAGACCCAGCTTCAATCCCCTGCTCTGCCACAAGACTTCCTTAGGCAAGTCACTTAGTCTGTGTCTCAGTTTCCCCATGTGTGCAAGGGGGATAATAGCACGCTCCTCCTCCCAGGCAGGTGTGAGGATACATGCTCTGAGGAGGCAGATACAGTGAGCAGAGACTCATTGGAACTTCCTGCTGCAGACTCTGCAATGGGCAAGGTGCCAGCCCTCTCCAGCACAGCACAGAGCATAGAATCAGAGAATATCAGGGTTGGAAGGGACCTCAGGAGGTCATCTAGTCCCACCCCCTGCTCAAAGCAGGACCAACACCAACTAAACCATCCCAGCCAGGGCTTTGTCAAGCCGGACCTTAAAAACCTCTAAGGATGGAGATTCCACCACCTCCCTAGGTAACCCATTCCAGTGCTTCACCACCCTCACAGTGAATTTTTTCCCCCCTAATATCCAACCTAAACCTCCCCCACTGCAACTTGAGACCATTGCTCCTTGTTCTGTCGTCTGCTACCACTGAGAACAGCATGATACGCTCTGGCCATCCCTGCAGGCTCTGGAGCAGAGATGAGGGTGCCCCACGCTCTGCCGCCTGCCCGGCGGGCAGCAATTACCACACCTTCCCCCGGCTAACAAGCAAGCCCAGGTCCCAGCTATCCGTGCGGGAGATCAGCTCTCCTAGGAGCCCCGTTCTGAGGTTGTTGGTCCAATGCTCCAGCCATGGCTTGGTCTCCCAGGCCAGAGGAGTGAGCTGCGAGTTACCGGCATTCCCACTCTGCTGCAGCCTTGGGCTCAGCAGGGCTGTGACACGGCCCAGGAACGACAGCTGCAAGTGGGGTCTCCCTGCAGCCAAAGGACAGATTTGGGGTGTAAATAAGAGCTCAGCTGGCGTCAATGGGGAAGGGGAGAAGCAGCTTGATGGGGCTGGTCTGCCATCTTCCCACAAGCATCCATCAAAGAGGACTGGCTGACCAGAACCTGGCAGGGGAGTGCCGAGCGCAGCAGCTCTCACAGGTCCTGGCAGGATGGGGAACATCCCATCTGCCTGGCTCAGACCTGGCCCCCCTGACCACCCTCTGCACGCCAGATGGCGGTTGACCTGCCTGCCCCAGCTGAGGCCTCGCTGCAGGAATAGGCCACCGCCGTTGGGAGCAGTAAGAAAGGTGGCATCAGCACACCTTGGCACTCTGTAGGAGACGCTGTGGGCCAGTGGCTGGAATACAGGCCTGGGAGCCAGGAACAACCCAGCTCTGCTGCCTGCTTGTTGGGTGGCCATGGAAAGACACACACACCATGCAGCCTGGGCAGAGATACTGCCCCACCTTGCTGGCTGGCTGTAACAATTAGCAAATGCTTGAAGACCAGGATACATCCCGAGCTGTGTCATAGGCCTTATACTGCTGTGCTCCAGAGGGAGGGTCTGGACCTCTGGATAAAGAGGCTTCCTGCTCCAGCCCTGCTGTCAACATGAAGCTCCCAAGTGACACTGATTTGCTAGTATTTTGGGGGCACACAACGTTGTGTTAGCTGCTAACATAACTGCATTGGCCCACTGGGGCAGTCAACACTGCTCGCTGGCCACACCTCTTCCTCCAGGGACGAAGGGTGAGCAGCGCAGGGCTATTCCACTGTGCTCAAACAGCTTTGCAGCCCTCCTGCCTCTAGGCAGTTAGGGCCACAGTCCAGCCCTCTGACCTGAAGAGATGTGATACCAAAATCAGCCAGCAGGAGGCAGCGTGAGGAGCCATCACCTCATGCCGCTTCCCCATTCCTTACCATATAGATCTCTGCTAGGAACGTGCGGCAAGTTCTGTCCCTACGAATTTCCCCTAGCTGCAGGCTCAGCTGGGAAAAGCGAGTGGGAGCTCATGCAGAATAACCTAACAAACGGTGATGGGGAAGGGTACGAAATGGAGACAGAGGGAATTAGTCCAAACAAAGAGGCCTCAAGGACCATTTTACGGTCATGCTGGTAAACAAGAGGAATGTGGGACTGGAAATCAATGGCCCAAAACTAGTGTGTCAGAAATTAGGCCTAATTGGTGGCAAAATAATGAGGGGATGGGCTATTCCACCCACCTCTCCCTTTTGGGGTCCTAAAAAAAGACTAGTATCAGGAGGTAGCCATGTTAGTCTGTATCTACAAAAACAACAAGGAGTCTGGTGGCACCTTAAAGACTAACAGATTTATTTGGGCATAAGCTTTCGTGGGTAAAAACTTCACTTCTTCAGATGCAGAGAGCGCTCCATGCATCTGAAGAAGTGAGGTTTTTACCCAAGAAAGCTTATGCCCAAATAAATCTGTTAGTCTTTAAGGTGCCACCAG
>NW_020664517.1:1462780-1497427 GCF_002925995.2 Terrapene triunguis | reverse complement strand
AGACTCCTTGTTGTTAAAAAAAGACTGTTTTGGGGGGAAGGTGCCTACCACGACGCTGGGTGGCTGCAAGACGACAGAAGGGGAAAGAGCGCACTTCCAGTTCTGCTGTTTCTCTTTGAAGTCTGTAGAACTAAAATTCATTTGCAAATTTAACACCATTAAATTGGGCTTGAACAGGGACTGGGAGTGGCTGGCTCATTACAGAAGCAGCTTTGCCTCTCCTGCAATTGACACCTCCTCATCCATTATTGGGAGTGGACTACATCCACCCTGATTGAATTGGCCCTGTCAACACTGGTTCTCCACTTGTGAGGTAACTCCCTTCTCTTCACGTGTCATTATATAAAGTCTGCATCTGTAATTTTCACTCCATGCAGCTGAAGAAGTGGGTTTTTTACCCACGAAAGCTTATGCCTGAATAAATCTGTTAGTCTTTAAGGGGCCACCGGACTCCTTGTTGTTCTTGTTTAAAGCTGTTTGACACTGGCCACTTGCCTCTTTGGACCCTTTATTCCATCTTGATGAATACATGTGAGCCCAGACAGCAGGTCCAGGATTAGAGAGTTCATAAAAGGGAGGGACTGGTGGCTTGCACGGGTGTCTGGCTTCCGAGGGGAAAGTCTGAAAGGGAAGCAAACGCCTGCTCGAACCAGGGGCTGCTTCGGGAGAGCCGAACATCACACAACATGCAGGCCAGCAGCTCTTTTTGCCGGCAATTCATTGCAGTGCATGATGGGAAGCAGAGCCGAGGCAGAGCAACTGCAGTATTGCCAACCCCAAATGTTCAAAAATCACGAGAGTGGCTTTAAAAATCCCAAGATTATTACAAGTAATAGATTTGGGGTTATTTTTATTTACCTTTTGAGCCATTAGCTTCAAAATGTGACCCCTTTCTCCACAGCCACGAGGGCTAGAAACTTACTTTTTCTTTCAGAGTGAAGGCTGAACTCATCACATCTCCACTTGACTCCAGGAGCTGGGGCTTTACAGAAAACAATAATTACCCTGAGACTCATGATAAAAATCACATGAGTTGGCAACACTGCGGTTGGCTGCTCTCTGGAGCGTTGGTGCTGGCCAAGCTAGGACGGTAGCTGAGCAGCAGATCCAAGGACCATGCGGGCCGACTCCCTGCTGGCTAGACTGCAGGACCAGAGCCCAACACCGGGCCTTGATCCCAGGAGTCGGAGATCCCAGGTCCTTGGAGTGCCCACCCCCATGACAATGCAGTGTCCTGCCTCCAGACACGCTGCCTTGTGGATCTCCTCAGAGCCCCAGGTGGCAAAGGACAGGTCGCTAGCCACTGAAGGACCAGAGTCAGTAGCCAAGCTCTCCCCAATTTCAGGAAGGCAGGATCAATCCCCAGGGATTGCTCAAGGGGTAAAGTGGATACTGCCTGCACGTCATCAATAGGGAAGAGCGGAGGGGTGGGCTCAGGAGAGCTCCCAGTGCTACCCCAGCATCAAGCACTTCCACAGATGGCCCTGGGAGAGGAGCCCATTGGTGCCAAGACGAGGGACATGCCTGCTTGAAACGCCTATGGTGCAGAGCAGCAAATACTGCCTCCCCCAGGTGTGCCACGCTCCAGAGAGACAAAGTGCAGGGAGAAGGTCTGGACGGGCTGTGCAGGCTAGACTGCCTGAGAGCAGCGGGAGAGTTCAGAGATAACCCAGTGCATCTCCTGTTTGAAGCACTTCGCAGACACTGAATCTCCATGTCCAAGAAGCCCTCCAGGGCTTCCCCTGTTTGACAGATGAGGAAATGGAGGCGCATGCAGGTGAAGCAACTCATCAGGGTTAGCAGCACAGCCGGGAGTAAAACTCTGGCCCCCAGCCGCCATCCTGCACCCCATGCCAGGATGCCACATGCCCCCCAGATGCACACTCCTAATGATATGTCTGGCAGTCTCATTTGCACCAACTGGGGATCTGACCTCAAGGTGGGGCATGATCCAGATGTTAGGGAGCTAGCTTGGGACCTGGGGGGCTATGGTTCCCAACTCCTTGCTCTGCCACTGTGACGTTCCCCTCTAGTGTTATCTGGACTGGTGATCTGCTAGGTCACCCCAATCCTTGACTCTGGGAGCCAGCCTTACCCTGCTCTGCTGTGAGAACCCCACTCCTGGGCTGGTCACGCACAGCCTCTAGCATGTAAGCTGCTCCCAGTTACTTGCACCCGAATGACACTAGCCAATATCTCTGGTCCCAGACACAACTCTAGGAACCTCCGTCTTGCAGTGTCCAGTTATGCCCGCTGGAAGCTTATATGAGCTCGTCAATTTAACAAAGAAATTGATAGGTACCAGGCTTGTTATCCCAAGGGGAGTTTCTGACACGCTTCAAACCAAACGCACTGCTTCAGGTAGAACAAACCAACCAATTTATTAACGATAAAGACACATTTTAAGTGATTATAAGTCAGTCTCAAATGGGGTCGTGAGGTTATTACCTGGGGGGTCACAAGCTGTCAGCCTCCACCCCAAATCCCGCTTTGCCTCCAGCATTTATAATGGGGTTATAAATTAAAAACACTTTTTTATATATTTAAGGGATGGGGGGTGGCACTCAGAGACTTGCTATGTGAAAGGGGTCACCAGGACAAAAGTTTGAGAACTACTGTTATAAGTCCAAACATAACAAGTCAGAGTTAGTTACCAAAAGAAAAGAAAATCTAAGCACCCAGTCTAAACTCTCGACCCTATTAGACTGGGCAGCAACTAGATGAAGCAGTTTCTCTCACCCCACTGGATATTGCTGTCTTTAATATACAGGTTTGTTCCTTAAACCTGGGCCAGTCTCCTCTGTTGGAATCTTGTCTTCTTCTCAGTGTCTTGGTTGCTTGCAGCATAGGTGGGGACAGGAGAAGGCCCACTATGTGTCCACGCTGTCTGTTTTATACCCTCAGTCCATGTGCTTGGGGAGCACAAGTCCAGGCATGTCTGGGGGCATTGCTGAGTCTCTCCAAGCAAGGTTGAGCAATTCCCCTGGGGTGGCCTCATGCAGGTGTGGCCTCATGCAGGTGAGTCATCGCATTGTAGCTCCCTTGCTGGACAATCGCTGTTGATGGTTGTTTGACACCTGCCCGGGCGTTGGTTACTTTCCTTGCTATTGCCTCTGGGAAGCTAATATCTGGCTGATTCCCCAACTTACAGCATGCTTTAGTGACCACCATACTACACAATTCTCATAACTTTATGTGTATCATTAATGATACACATCTATGGATAGAGAAATGACTTTCAGCAGATCGTAACCTTTCCCCTGACACATATAAAGCATGGCTTGGAAGGTAAATCACGATTATATGTAAATGGGGAATCTGGGGGTTACAGGATGCTCCCCCCCAAGGTGTAGAGTGTCACAGCCACACATTATCTGTGGGTCCTTGGGCAAGTCTTCGTTTCTCTGTGCTCAGATCCCCAGTCTAGAGATGAGGCACAAAGGAGCCAATAGCACATCCCTCCTGCACAGGGGTGTTTGGGAGGCTAGAGCCATTAACGACTGAGAGGCACTCAGGTACCTCCATCATGGCAACCACGAGAACCCAAGACAGATGCAGCATTTAGTTAAATGGCCGTGCTCTAAAACAGCATTAAGAGACTCCGAGCAGGTCACGTGAACGAATCTCACCGTAATGGCTAGTAACATGCTACTTTCAGTTCCCAAGGAGTCTTCATAAGAGTATTAAATACAGCACCCTCGCCCGAGGATTGGAGTCGTCCCTTTGAACGGGGGGGAGAGACTATGGCGCAAAAAAAAAAGTCACAACTGGTCACACTGTGTTGAGTTACTCAAATTCCTGTGTGGCAATTCAGCCAAGCAATTCCCTGCCCCCTTCCCCAGCATCACATCTCGAACAGACTCCTCCTAAACGGACAGGAGGTTAGGCTGTTTCCAAGCGTCGGGTATCGTCTGGAGTAGGAAGAGTTAATGAACCAACTGACTGTGCTCCAGTTTCACAACAGTTCATGTCATTACTTAACAGTGAGCCCTCATGTTTGCCAGGCTATAATTTGCTTTGCTATTGTTCTCGCTAGAATGTGTTCAAATATAGCATGTGGGTGAAATAAGTCTTCACATGTACTTCGTTGTAATCAGACTTCCTTCTCTTAAAGACATAGCACTGTCTCATGCTTACTACCTAAGATACTAAGAAGGGGACAGGGTATTTGAGAAGGAGAGGGTGTTCATATAACTGCAGGCTGTGCTGTTAGCCACAAGGATTCATAGTTAAGATGGAACAAAATGTTCCATAAGGCTGAGTTAAGAGGGACTTACGCCTTTAACTAGTGAGATTTGATTTTAAATACTGAACTTAAGTCAAGTTTTTAAAACCTCTATTACAGTGGTTCTCAGATGTTCAGGCTGCAACGCTACATCACTCAAAATTGCCCTCTTCTGTTAATTCCCTCCGAAGCATCTGGCACTGGCTACTGTCGGAAGACAGGATACTGGGCTAGATGGACCATTAATCTGACCCAGTACGGCCGTTCTTATCTTCTTCTATATCCTCTACCTTCCAACCCTGTCGCAAACGGCTGAGCCCAGTCACACAGCTAGAATGGTCATGTAGCAGTCTGGCAAAGCGTGGACTGCATAGGGCACTCCAGTGGCCTCTATTGGCTGGTTCACTAAAAGTCAGCAGCCTACTACTGCCACCAGCTAGCCTAGCTATGCCTGTAGCTCAAGCAGGAGCTGCTTGTTCTGTGCTGTTGAAGGTTCTGGGTTCTAAACCTACCTACCCCAACCCAGGGTGGCCCATTGCATTTGGTTAGAAGAAGATGGCCTGGTCTGCTTGGCTTCATTTGCTCACTCCCAGTTGTGGGTTGGTACCAGTCCTTCCTGGGAGCAAGGATTTATACATAATGTGCCCCTTGCAATCCCTCGGATTGCCTGCAGGTCACATGGCAGCCCAGACTTTCCCTCACATGTCTGCATGTGACAGAAGTTGCAGCCAAGCAAGGAGAGGTTTAGGGCTCAGTTGCTGAAACCTCCAAGAACAGCCTTGGCGATGACAGCTAACAGCAATAGGGGCCAAACCCTGCTCACCTACACTACAGTGAGTTACTAATGGCATTACAAAAAGAACAGGAGTACTTGTGGCACCTTAGAGACTAACAAATTTATTTGGGCATAAGCTTTCGTGGGCTAGAACCCACTTCATCAGATGCATGCAGTGGAAAATACAGTAGGAAGATATACGTTATATACACACACACACCACATGAAAAAATGGGTGTTGCCATACCAACTCTAACGAGACTAATCAATTAAAGTGGGCTATTATCAGCAGGAGAAAAACTTTTGTAGTGATAATCAGGATGGCCCATTTCAAACAGTTGACAAGAAGGTGTGAGTAACAGTAGGGGGAAAATTAGCATGGGGAAATAGTTTTTACTTTGTGTAATGACCCATCCACTCCCAGTCTTTAGTCAAGCCTAATTTAATGGTGTCAAGTTTGCAGATTAATTCCAGTTCTGCAGTTTCTTGTTGGAGTCTGTTTTTGAAGCTTTTTGGTGAAGAATTGTGACTTTTAGGTCTGTAATTGAGTGACCAGGGAGATTGAAGTGTTCTCCCACTGGTTTTTGAATGTTGTAATTCTTGACGTCTGATTTGTATCCATTTATTCTTTTGTGTAGAGACTGTCTGGTTTGGCCAACGTACATGGCAGAGGGGCATTGCTAGCACATGATGGCATATACCACATTGGTAGATGTGCAGGTGAACGAGCCCCTGATGGTGTGGCTGATGTGATTAGGTCCTATGATGGTGTCCCTTGAATAGATATGTGGACAGAGTTGGCAATGGGCTTTGTTGCAAGGATAAGTTCCTGTGACAGCCCAGAGAACCTATGGCTTAACTAGACAAGTCAAAGCATGAGAAAGGAAATTGAGGCACAGGGAGACAGGTCATTGGCCAAGCCGGGAATAGAACCCAGATCTCCTGACTCCCAGTCCAGTGCCTTGATGCACTCAACCACAGTGCCTCTCCAGGGATGAGGGGCAAGTAGGATCTGGCCCTTAATGTGGCAAGAGGCGGCATTATGGGTGCTCTGGAAATAGCAAGCCAGAGTGAACGAGCCGTGCGTCTCTGGAGAGCTCCACAGGCCGCTGCCCCAGGCATAGACCAGTTTGTTTAGATGAGCTCTGCCTGGGGCACCATCATCAAGGTCTCTTCACCCGGCTGCGGAGCAGGGTGGATCAGCACTCAAGCGAGGAGCGAGCTGGGAAGGAGTCAGTCTGCAGGGACGCGAGTAATACAATCCCTGCCTTCACGAGATCGGGGGAAAAGGCCTCGGCATCTGGCAAGCTTCCTGCAGCCGCTGAAATGCGGATCCTTCCCCAAGGAGGCTGCCAGGGCCAAGACAATGTTACTTTAGTCCAGGGACGTTTGGTGTGGGAGGAGGGAAAGGAAAGGGAAGAGAGCCCTGGACCTCCCCTCTCCCCCCAATGCTCCAGGGTGTAGCCTAGTGGACAGAGGTCTCTCTCTGGAAGGGCCCAGCTGACTTGGACCTCCCGGAGTGGGGATTGATCGTGGGGCTCTGGGCATGGCAGCCGCTTCTCTCCTCCTCAGGAGCGGGAAGTGGCCCTCCTGGCACTGGGTCGCTGTCCGGCACTGCGTCGTGGCGCCCCCACCGCGCTCTGCCGGCCTACCAGGGAGCACCTTGCGCATGGAGGGCGCTAACCCATGTTCTCACACGCCCTGGAGAGGGGAGGGAGAGGGAGGAGGGCTCCTTGGCGCCAGCTGAGAAAACACAGCCGAGACGCCACGACGGCTGCTGCTTAGCAGGGGCTGGTGGTTCTGAAATTACAGACGAGCGTCTCCATGGGAATGCAAAGAGCAGGGAAATGGGTTAACAACGGTTCCCTCCTCTTCCTCTCCACCACTGTTCCAGTGGAGGTTTGAGACGCCTCAGAGACCAGAAGCCCGAGGAGGCCTTGCAGGCTGGAGAGGCACAGCTGGGTCTGAGGAGGACCCAGGAAAATCCAGTTGTCCGCTCACCACGTCGGCTGCTACCATTGCTCTACCCCAGGGGCAGCCAACCTGAGCCAGAATTTACCAATGTACATTGCCAAAGAGCCACAGTAATACGTCAGCAGCCCCCCCATCCGCTCCCCCCACTCCAACCTGCAGCGCCTCCTGTCCCCCGGCAGCCCCACCAATCAGTGCCTCCCACTCCCTCCCCACGCCTCCCGCCCGCCCCGATCAGCTGTTACGCGGTGCAAAGGAGGCTCTGGTGGAGGGGGGGGGAGAGCGAGGGCATGGCAGGCTCAGGGGAAGGGGTGGAATGGGGGCAGGGCCTGGGGCAGAGCAGTGAGCACGCCCCGGCACATTGGAAAGTTGGCATCTATAGCTCCAGCCCCGGCGTCAGCGCCTATGCCAGAAGCCGCATATTAACCTACGAAGAGCCACATGCGGCTCCGGAGCCACAGGTTGGTTTCCATCACATAGGGTTTAAAGCTTGGTTCAATGCCTCTCATCACCCCCACTATAAAAACTGCTCCAATACCTGTTTCCTAGCGCAATAGGGGGCGGTGCAGGGGCGGCCCGTGGACCACTTGCAGCTCAGGAGGGGCAACCAATGTCAGCAACAGGCCCCAGCACACACAGTGCGGCCAGGCTACAGCTATTGCGAGGAAGCGTTGCATGCGGGTACCTGCAGCCTCTGCTGGCACTTCTCCAACTTGCCTTGTAAGTTCTGGGCAGCTGTCAGGCTCCTCGTGCCGCCATTGGCTAGGCAAGTCTGGGCCCCCTCCGGCTGGGCCTGAGTGGGCACTGGTGCAGGCTTCTAGACACGTGAGGGATCCTTGGAGAGGCACCTTTGCTCAGGCACCCAGCTGAAAATGGCAGAGGAGCTGCTGGACAGGGCTCTCCAGGGAAGGGCCCAGCTGACTTGGACCTCCCGGAGGCGGGATTGGACCAGACTTCTCAAAGCCAGGATCACAGATTAATAAGCCCGATGTGAGAGACTGCTGGAAGGAGGCAAACGAAAGCGTTGTAATTTACATCACCAGTGTGCCAAGTGGACGTGCCCAGCCCTTGGGGCCCAAGGAATCAGTTGCATTAGAAATGTTAGCTCTTGAGCACCACCAGCCCTTTGCCGACTACGCTCCTCTTGGCGCCAGTCCAGGGCTGGTTTCTTCAGGTCCTGCAGAGGAAGATCCAGTTACTGCTGGAGAAAACGAGCGCAGCAGCACAGTGAAGTGAACCAGCTGCTGCCCGGATCTCTGCTGCCGTTCAGAAAGCTGTAGGCTGCCGCGGAGCTGGGATGTCATGCTCCAACTTCCATGGGACGCTCTTTGGAGCGGTTTGTACAGCACCGAGCACAGTGGGGTCCCGGTCCATGGCTGGGGTCCCCGAGTGCTACCACAGGACAAGTCAATATTAATAAGTCTCACCCTGCTGTGGCAGGTGGCTCCCGGATCCTTCTCCCTCCCATAAGGAGAATCACTGGAGAAATCCACCCTCTTCTCTGAGCAAGTGCCACCAATTTAGCCCTGCCTAGTGGGAATGCCTGATGAGAAAGTCTGCCATCTCAGACCCAAGTAACCAGAGCAGAGACCGCAGAGTCTGCAGACAGCTCATGCTCGGAGCCTTTCCTCTAGGAGCTAGCCCAAGGGCGGGCAAACTTTTTGGCCCGAGGGCCACATCTGGGAATAGAAATTGTATGGCGGACCATGAATGCTCACAAAATTGGGGTTGGGGTGCGGGAGGGGGTGAGGGCTCTGGTTGAGTTGTGGGCTCCAGGATGGGACCAGAAATTATGAGCTCAGGGTGCGGGAGGGGGCTCGGGCTGGGGTGGGGGCAAGGGCTCTGGCTTGGGGTGCGGGCTCTGGGGTGGGGCTAAGGATGAGGGGTTTGAGGTGCAGGAAGGTGCTCCGGGCTGGGATCAAGGGGCTCGGAGGGCGGGAGGGGGATCAGGGCTGGGACAGGGGGTTGGGGCGCAGGAAAGGCTCTGAGGTGCAGGCTCCGGGCAGTGCTTACTTCAAGCAGCGACATGTCCCTCACCGGCTCCTATGCGGATCCGCAGCCAGGCAGCTCTGCACGCTGCCCTGTCCACAGGCACCGCCCCTGCAGCTCCTATTGGCTGCAGTTCCTGGCCAATGGGAGCTGCGGGGTCGGCACTTGGGGCAGGGGCAGCGTGCAAGGCAGAGCCCCCTGGCTGCCCCTATGCATAGGAGCCAGAGCAGGGCCATGCCACTGCTTCTGGGAGCTGCGTGGAGTGGCCCCCGACCCTGCTCCCTGGATGCAGCTCCAGAGCGGAGCAAGCCCCAGACCCTGCTCGCCAGCGGGAGCTCGAGGGCCAGCTTAAAACGTCTGTAGTTTGCCCGCCCCTGAGCTAGCCACAGAGAGATCAGACCTTCTTCTAGAAGCAGCTCTGTGAAAACTGAGCCAAGCCTCATCCATCTCCGTCTCTGTTATTCAGAACCTGTGGGTGGCAGCGACACTGACGAGCGTCAGGTCCATTTTCTCAGCGCTGCTGGCAGGCTAGCTAGTCACTGTGACATGGGACCCAAGAGGGAGGCTGGTGGATGGCAGGTTAGAAAACAGATCCTCACCGTAGCAGCACCCAGGATGCTGAGAAAGGGGTACAAAAGCAGAGTGCTCCCTAGCGGCCGAGAAACTCCAGGGTGTGAGGGATGGGGACCTGGTAGGAGTGCTACACCCACAGCATTTTATACTGGCCGCTGGTGAGCAAGCATTTTAGAGGCGCTGCTAAAGCCAGGGGAGAAATAAAGATCTCCCTCCAGGAGCTGGACGCTTCCCACAAAAAGCGAGAGTCCAAGGATCTATGATAAAAATTAAGCCGCGATCCCAGGCCTCACACAGGGCCACCCTCAAAATAGCACGGCTGTTGTGTAACTCGACTGGAAGTGTGAAAGTCCAGTGTGCCACTCCCACAACACTACCACACTGGATTTCCACCTTCCTGAGGTCCAGACAGCTACAGTCTGGGAAGGGATCGAGAAACAGGATTCAAATGCCCCCAACTTCCATAAAAACAGAAAGCGACATGGCCACTCCGGAGGTCACAGGGGCTAGAGAAATACCCTAGCGAGCTCTGTGGCCATGGGGCACCTACCAAGTGAAATGTAGCACGAGGGGGGTCACAAACTGGTATCGCGGTGTTCTTCAGCTAGCACCCATGGCCTTTGGTAGGGGGCCAATCCTGGACAATGCCCCCTGCAGCGAACGGGACGGGAGGATGCTCAGCAAACAGGATAGGGCCCCGCCTCCCTGCCACATGCACCATAGACTAAATGCATGCGAGCTTAGCAGCTCTGCTGCATCCATGTCGTCCTTCCCACACGCTCCCTCCCCTCGCCCCGAACAGGGCCCGATTACAGAGATGTGTGTGAATAGCTTCCCCAGTCAAACCTCCTCCGCCTGCCTGCTCCGTTCAGCCTCTGTCTCCTGCATGAGGTTAGGGACTGAATCGGCCAGGCATCAGCGGCATCAGCCAGGTTTGCCATCTGCACCAACGGGGAAGGGAACGCCGAACCAGCACAAGGCAGGGACACGGAGCAGGGAACAGTGACTGATGCGCAGGCTGCCAGGGGGCTCCATCGGCTCTGTTCTGCCCTCGCGTCCCAGCCACGCCACGAGCGCTAGGACTTCCCCCATCACGCAGGCTATTCCTGCGCACACAGGCTCCCAGGAGCTCTTAGCCAGCAAGCTAAAGCCTTGGCAGGGGGAGGGGAAGACGTCAGGCCGAAGGGGAAAGCAAAGCAAAGCTCCATGCAGGGGACTTCCAACCTGCCTGACAGCCACACTCCAGGCTGGAGGAGATCCAGGGCAGTGTACTGCACCGACTCATCAGGAACACCCGCCATCCGTAGAGATCTCTCTGCAGCCTGCCGGGGCTGACGCTGGATTCACCCAGGAGCAGTGGGAAAGGAGCAGCTATCCCAAGTCTTTAATTTAAAACGTTATTTTGGAGCCCTGGGAGTGACTCTGAAGGGAGGGTGGGACCGGGTGAACCCTGGCCCGAGGAAACAGGGCTGGGGAGGAGAGTAGCCTTGTTGAGCTGAGCACACAGGACACTGATCAATTTTAGATCTATTTCCTCATTGGTTTTATCTGCGCTCCCTCGCTCTGAAGCGCACACAGGAAGGGACGCTCCTACTGGCTTTGCTGCCCATTGCTAGGAACGGCCTTGGCACTCCTCCTTCCACGGCTGAACGCTCAAAGCATGGAGACCCTTGTCTTATGGGTACCTTCTCCTAAGACAGGGGACTCAGGAGAACTACTTCCCACCTTCTTCACCGCTGCACATTCTCTCTGTAGGTAGATGCCTCTCTGGGAAGCACGTTCTCCCAAGGTCGTGGTTTTATTAGCGGTTAGGTGTCCGATGGCGATCTACCTGCACAATGTGTGTCTCTGCTCTGAAAAGCAGTGCAGGAAAGGAAGCGTTATTTGCATTTCTTTAATTATCTGACTTCTAGCAGCCCCCGAAGACGACCAATCCGGGTGCGCTTGTGCTCAGTATGGTACAAACCAGTAAGTAGCAAAGAGCGGCTGGAGAGCTTACGTTCCTTTTTGAAAAGAGCCTTTGGCATCAAATCTTTTTAAAAAGCCACTACACTGGCGCACTGGACCATTTAAAAAAATGCACGTCACATTATTCTACTATAATGCCCCCAAATCCACTACTGCTTAAGGTAGCAACACTACAGCATTTGGCGTCATTAGTGCAACTGGGAAATT
Source organism: Terrapene triunguis (assembly GCF_002925995.2). Classification (NCBI taxonomy): domain Eukaryota; kingdom Metazoa; phylum Chordata; order Testudines; family Emydidae; genus Terrapene; species Terrapene triunguis. The sequence goes on along the minus strand of NW_020664517.1, from coordinate 1,485,719 downwards.
CCATAGGACAGTAGCATGTAGGGTGCAACCCCTCCCCTCCCCCACCTCCGGGAATATGCAGGGCTAGCAGTCAGGGAGGGGGCCCTGACCGCTGGTCTCAGATTTCATTTAAAACATGTCAAGGCCAGATTTTGACGCACTTGGCAACTTGACAGCAAATGTGCCGCGCTCGCAAGGAAAGACGCTTTCCCCTAACTGCCGGCACTGCAAGCTCAGAGCATCCGAGGCACACGCAACCCAGCCCCTCTCAACTACCCCCTGCCCTGTCGCCATCCCCAGCAACGCGAGCTCTGCAGAGAGATGCACCAGACAGACTAGCTAGACTCGCCGGCAGGGCTCGGGAGTCAACGTGGCTGGCGTAAGAACTCTTCGGTCATTAAAGCAAGCAGCTCTGGTGGTTACCACTGGACAAGCAGCCCCAAGGGGCCCTGTACCCAAATATACACACATGAGCTCAAGAACCAGGCTCAGCGCACAAAGGATTCTGCTAAATAGCTGGATGACAGCCTGGGCTACCACCTAGTCCCAGCTGCAGCTGATGGGCTGTGTGATCTCCAGCAAGGCACCTCCCAGGTGCCTCAGCTCCCCCTGCTGTGGAACAGGGCTGTTCCCCCCCTTAGCGCTCAAGAATTGAGAATCAGGTACCCTGAAAAGCTACGGAAAAGCACCACCTGCTTTCCCAGTGGAGGTATCTTCCATGCACACGACTCCCATAGGCCCAAAAGGGAGGTCAGTGCACACAGAGACCCTGCAGGATGGGGCCCAAGGTCAGTGCTAAGCAGCAACCCCCATTCCTCTAATCAGGACAGGAACGGGCAGGAAGCAGCGGACGCCACACCAGGAACACACCACGCAGGCTTCTCTTCGGGTTTCCGTTCTAATTAACAATTGCTGACAGAGTCCAACCGACTCCAGCACCTTCGCTTGGCAGGAGCCTTTAATAAACCTGGGAAGCTGCCAATTTCAGGCCTATTAAACTGACAACATTTGAGTGCTGAGCTACAGGTTATTGCCGGTGACAGAACCCTCATCCTGTTATCTAGGACTCCAGCAACTCTATCCCATTGTTAAGTCTCTTCCCTTTGGTCTTTGGGTATCTAGATATATTTTTTGATCTGTCAGCACCAAGTAAATGGGACCACGATGAAAACCCTTTGGACAGGCATCTGCAGTGCAACAACAGGAATCTTAAAGGCTGCCCTGAGAGACAAAAAAAAAAAAATTGCGGTGAAGCCAAGTAGCTGCAGAGGCTACCCTGTCTAGTGTCTCGGATTACAAGGTTAACAGTTTCCTTTCTCCTTCCTTCCTTCCTTCCCTCCAGCCCCAGTGTCTGCTGCAGACAGAACATCTGGCTCTGATCAAATCTGCTCACTCCTGCACGCTGCATAACTTTCAAGCTAGGCTTCTCATCCATGCCTCAGCCGGTCACGGCCAAGCTCCGTCGGATGGCAGCGATCCAAATGGGAAGTAAAAACTTGCACACTGCAGCAGCGTGCTCTCCCCTCCTTGGCGTAAGTTTTCTAGAGCAGAGGAGAGTTAGAGGCACTGATCAGCCCAAGGGTGATAATAAGGTCCCAATTCGCAGAGGTACCCACCACTCACATATCCCACCAGTTTGGCTACGATGCAGAAGACAGCACAGTCCCCAGGAGCACAGCTAGGCCTTTCTTTACAGCGGTGCATTGCAGGCAGCGTGGTGGACAGTGGGCATTGCTAATGAAAGCCAGTTACCTCTCCACCACCAGCTGGCGGAGAGGAGGGAGAAATCAACGCTGAGCTGCCCACTGCTGGGCTTAAGGACTGTTGTTTCAGCAAACACATGGTGGGATGTAAGAGTGGTTTCATTTAAGGAGAGGCAGGAGCCCCCCAGACCATACTGAGCGCAAGGAAAATGCAACAGTGGCGCAAGAGGACAGGAAGCAGCAAGCCACGCACTGGCCTATATGGTGCTCATGTAGCCCTAGCAGGAAGGAGGACGAGTTGATATCATAGGGTCATGAAGCTCTCTCAGAGGGGGTGGCTTGTTCGGAGCATCAGGCTGGACATACCTAGAGAACCCAACCCCCACAAGTTCACATGCCGACATGGCCAATTCAGCCCCTCATCTTTCTGGAGAAAGAAACTGAACCCTATTGGCTTTACAGCATCGAGACTTTTTTGGACGCTGCCTGGTAGAAGTCCTGTCTCCTGTGTATGGACGTTAAGAGTCCAGTTACCATCAGAAGACCCTGTGAAGAAGGGGGACCACTTGCTGGGTGCCACAGCTGCTGACTTTTGCTGGTCAAGTTGTACCCATTTTTTTTAAATGCTGGTCACCCAGCTACAGGAGAGCTGACTGCACTGACAGCTCATTTCCATTCTACGCCGTACAACAAGAGAACATTAATTACAGAAACTCTCCTGGCCTGGACTAGGCGTATGCCAGGAAAAACCCAGATTGACTTTGAGATCCCAGACTTGACTTAGCAAAGGGCTGGTGGAGAAGCCACAATTGATTTTCGCTTGAGAACTGAGCAGACAGAATACCGACGTCAATGAGAGGCACTAGACTCGGGATCTCATGACACAGGAGCCTGTCGGCGGGTTTTTAGAGCAGTTTGATTCTGGAGAAACTCACTGCAAGTATCCCATGGAAGTGCAAGGAAAAGAAGGGGTTTGTCCCTAAATCACTGCTCAAGACGCCCTTTCTTCCTGACGAAGTGGGCATTCACCCACGAAAGCTTATGCTCCGATACATCTGTTAGTCTTAAAGGTGCCACAGGACCCTCTGTCGCTTTTTACAGATCCAGACTAACACGGCTACCCCTCTGATTCATGATGGAAGCCCTCTAATTCGGACGTAAGGCCCAGGCTCTTGCTCTCCACCAGACATCCAGTGGCCATGCCACAACGCACAAAGGCCAGGAGCCAATGGCACTGGGAGGGCAAAAGGAGAGACAACACTAGGTTTGCTGAACAGTTCGGCAAATAATTCCAGAACAAACCAACCCACCCGTAGCATACCTCCACGATGCCAGTCACGAACCGCACCGGGTGCCCAGTTAAAGCGACATTGGCGCGTAGGACTTTCTCCACTCCACAGCCCGGCTACCCTTCCTTTCCTGCCCGCATGCGTGGCGAGGAGCCATTCTCACCAAGCGCCAGCTGCCTGTGTTACCTCCTGATTTTAGACCTTTACCAGAGAGTCGCTCGCTACACATTGACCCCACCCGGTTTCAGGACAGCCTGACCCCACGGTCCGCGTATCCTAGGCTCAGCTCAGGAGCCACACTCCGGAGGAAAGACAGACATGGACGTTACACAAAAAGCCGCAAAGCAATGCCGAAGGGCTCCCTCTCCGGGCCAGGACACGGCTTGGGCTCAAATGCCACAATCAAAATGTAAACAGAGACGACAACCCTTTGAAACGTACAGTTAGATCAGGCCGGGCTTCACGTCTGTGACAAGTCCCCGGGACGGTCCGTCAATCCCGCTGCGGTCACGGTGCTGGTTTGCTCGCCCCTCGCAGGGAACGGAGCCCCGGCCAGCCAGAGGCACTGCGGTGAAGGGAAGCTCGCAGCAGGTAGAGACGCCCCCATCCATTACCCCGCAGGGCAGGCCCGGGGTAAAAGCCAAGCCCGGGGTAACAGCCAAGCCGCAGGTACGAGACGGGGTTGGCACGGCGGCAAAGCCAGCGGTCGTGTTTGCAAACACCCCGCCCGGCTCGAGCCCCGCCGGCCCGGCAGAGCGGGGGTGGGAGGAAACCGCTACTGGGGGGGGGCACCCGGGCAAGACAAAGCAACTCCCCTCCGCGCTGCTGCCACCCGCGCCCCGGCCCGAGCCCCCGGAGCCCCGTCCCGCGCCGCAGCGAGCCCGCGTCGCGAACCGGGCACGCCGGGGGAAGCGGCTGCTATCCCGACAGCCCAGCCCAGCCCGCCCCCGCCGATCAGCTGCAGGGGAGCGGGGCCAGCAGCCCCCCGCGCCGAGCCCCGAGCCGAGCCCCGCGTCCCGCATCCCCGCGCCGAGCCCCGCATCCCGCATCCCCGCGCGCGGCAGCATCGGCACCTGGCTCCGCTCCGCTCGGCTCCGGGAGCCCCTCGGCGCTGCTGCGGGACCGCTGGGGCCGGGCGGCGCGATCGCTCCCGGCCGGCGGCTGCTGCCCTTCTACCCGCCCACCCGCGGCAGCCCCACTTCAGCTCGCAGGGGCCCCCCGCCCGCCGCTGGCAGAGATTTCAGGGGGAGGGGGCGGTCCCACGCGACGCTGGGAGTTGTAGTCCACGCGGGGCCGACAGCCCCCGGCAGACCGCGGCGCTGCTGGGGGAAGGAAACTACAGCTCCCATGATGCGCTGCGCGCGGAGCCGCGGCTCCTGCCGGGACTTGTAGTCACCTGGCCCTCCTGGGGCTTTCTTCCTCGGGAAGAGCCGGGCCAGGGGAAACTACCGTTCCCAGCATGCAGCGCGCCCGCCTCGACTAAAAGCCACAGCTGCTGCGGGCTGTGATCAGAAATGGGGAAGGAGGAGATCAGGGATGTGGTGAAGGCCAAGCAAGACTGTAATGGGGGTCAAAAAGGAACTAGATACATTCATGGAGGACAGGTCCATCGATGGCTATTAGCCAGGATGGGCAGGGGTGCTGTCCCTAGTCTCTGTTTGCCAGAAGCTGGGAATGGGGGACAGGGGATGGATCACTGGATGATTCCTGTCTGTTCATTCCCTCCGGGACACCTGGCAATGGCCACTGTCGGAAGACAGGACACTGGGCGAGATGGACCCTTGGTCTGACCCAATATGGCCGATCTTATGTTTTGGAAACAGGTCAGCTATTCCCAGGGTCTGACACCGACACAGCCCGCACAGCGCGAGAGCGACCAGGGACACGGCTTGTGACAGGCTGTCCCACAGGCTGTCCCAGCCCCACATGCACAGGGCAGCCTAGACTCATTCTGCACTACAGTTCCATGACACAGACCCACAAAGGTACATGGGTGCCCAGCCCTAGTCTCAGGTTGAAATGCATAAACTCTGGTTTTGTCTCCATTGCAAATCAATCCACCAAACTCCTACTGAACCCCGTAGGCACCTAAGTTTCTAGGCATCTGGATACCTATCTCCACCTAAGCCCCCAAACAATGTAGTGGAGTGGGGAAGCAGATGTTCATCTTCCTAGGTCACAAGCAGGGCTGGGCCTGGGAGGCATGCTCAGAGGCTGCCTACCAGGTCAGATCCCATTCACAATCTGGCAGGCAGAGGCCATAGCAGCACCCACCCACCTTCTAACTCAGGGATGTGGGAGGCCCATGTTCAACTCCCCATCTGCAAGAGGGAGAGAAAGGAATTGAAAAGGGTGGAGGGTGCGCTAACCACAGAGCTATGGGGTATTATGGTTTTTTTTGGGGGGAGGAGGGGTGTTAGGGTGACCAGACAGCAAGTGTGAAAAATCTGGACAGGGAGTGGGGGATAATAGGCGTCTGCATAAGACAAAGCCCCAAATATCAGGACTGTACCTATGAAATCAGGACATCTGGTCACCCTAGGGTGGGGACTCCCTCAATCTCTCCTGTTGATGCTGTTCCACTGCGGACAAATAATGAAAGGGGGATCGAACCTTGGATCTCCTAAATGGTTGTCCTAAGCACTGGGTTACAGTCCTTCCCACTTGCTTGTTTTTTCTGTCTCTCTGGCCTAATGACTAGTTAATAAATTAATCCACAGTGGAACAGCTTCAACAGGAGAGACTGAGGGACCCTCCTATCAGAATATCCATAGCTCAGTGGTTAAAGCACATGCCTGAGAGATATGAGATCCCTGTTCCCATCTTTCTTGACTCTTCCCATGGGCTAGCTTAGGCCTAGCGTGCTGGCTTGTTTGCATTCCATTCTAAGGCACCTATCACTCCCCATTCATTGTATAGGGAGCCTGGGAACCTAACTCACGCTTTGTGCATCACAGTGTTGTTCCTCAAGTATCAGGGGGTAGCCGTGTTAGTCTGTATCCACAAGAACAACAAGGAGTCCGGTGGCCCCTTAAAGACTAACAGATTTATTTGGGCATAAGCTTTCGTGGGTAAAAAATCTCACTTCTTCAGATGCATGGAGTGAAAATTACAGATGCAGACTTTATATAATGACACATGAAGAGAAGGGAGTTACCTCACAAGTGGAGAACCAGTGTTGACAAGGCCAATTAGATCAGGGTGGATGTAGTCCACTCCCAATAATAGATGAGGAGGTGTCAATTCCAGGAGAGGCAAAGCTGCTTCTGTAATGAGCCAGCCACTCCCAGTCCCTGTTCAAGCCCAGATTAATGGTGTTAAATTTGCAAATGAATTTTAGTTCTGCTGTTTCTCTTTGAAGTCTGTTTCTGAAGTTTTTTTGTTCAAGAATAGTGACTTTTAAATCTGTTATAGAATGTCCAGGGAGATTGAAGTGTTCACCTACTGGCTTTTGTATGTTACCATTCCTGATGTCCGATTTGTGTCCATTTATTCTTTTACGTAGGGACTGTCCGGTTTGGCCACGTACATGGCAGAGGGGCATTGCTGGCACATGATGGCATATATAACATTAGTAGACGTGCAGGTGAATGAGCCCTTGATGGTGTGGCTGATGTGGTTGGGTCCTCTGATGGTGTCGCTAGAGTAGATATGGGCTTATGCCACGAAAGCTTATGCCCAAATAAATCTGTTAGTCTTTAAGGTGCCCCTGGACTCCTGGTAGTGTTGTTCCTGTGATTCATTAGGCACTACAATGATGTTCATGGCAACGCTAAGTCCCTTTGCAGATCCGGGCCCATGTGTTTATCTGTCCTGCCGTACTCTCTCTTCTTGCTTTAAATTAACTGCTCATTTGAAAGTTACACTGCTTTGAGCCTTAGGGCTTGGCTACACTCAGGACTTCACAGCGCTGCCTCTCCGAGGGGAGTAGCTTGCAGTGCTGCGCGCGAGCGTGCAGCGCTGCAGGCTCTGATTACACTGGCGCTTTACAGCGCTGTACTCGCTGCGCTCAGGGGGGTGTTTTTTCACACCCCTGAGCGCAGCAAGTTGCAGCGCTGTACAGCGCCAGTGTAGCCAAAGCCTTAGAGAGTTTCCTTAAATACACAGTTCAGCTCATAAACCCGTTATCCCACTTCTCTGAACTTGCTTAACTTCTTGGAATTCAAAATATCATACAATAAACCCACTTTTGTGTATTCTGAATTTTTCTCATGTTAAAAACAATTGCAGATATTCCATAGCATCTTTAGCTAAGGGTCTCAAATCTAACTTGCAAACATAATTCTCCCAAACACCCCATGAGGTAGGTATTATTCTCTTCCTTTTAGATGGGTACCAAAGAGGCTAGAGAACTTCCCCAAAGTCATCCAATGAATCACTGGAAGTGCTTACTGGAAACTGGGGTTTAGGAATCCCCTGCTTATTTTACCATTATACAACTGTGATATCTGTGAGCCTGGGGGATCAGTTTAATTGCTTAACTCTACCAATTACTTTGAAAGGGACATTGCATTTTAATTGCATTGTAATTAGAGTTGAGAAGCAGCACTATCTAGTAGCAAGGAATCAGGACACTTGGGTTCTGTTCCCTGCTGTGTGACCTTAGACAAGTCATTTCCCCTCCACCCTTTCTCTAATTAGAATTAATATCTTTGAGGCAGAGACCCTCTGCGACTATACACATGTATTGCACCTCGCTCCATGGGGGCTCAACTAATAATCAGGGATTAATTTTCTTAATCAGGACAATAAGACATTCTGATAAAGAGGCAGGTGATTCTCTTCTCTTCACCAAGGCACCCTTTTTGAGATGGCTTCTTTCTCCCGCTCTCTGATCTGAAAACATGTCTATGAAGATTTATTGCATCTGACGAAGTGGGTATTCACCCACGAAAGCTTATGCTCCAATACGTCTGTTAGTCTATAAGGCCTTGGCTACACTTGCAGATGTACAGCGCTGTGAGTTAAACCTGTCTTCGTACAGCTGAGTAGAGAAAGCGCCGCAGTCTGTCCACACTGACAGCTGACAGCGCACTGTTGTGGCCACATTTGCGGCACTTGCAGCGGCATTGGGAGCGGTGCATTATGGGCAGCTATCCCACAGAGCACCTCTTCCCATTCTCGCACCGTGGGTTGTGGGAAGGGGGCGTGGGTGCGGGGCATTCTGGGTCCTGTCCCAACGCCCCATGATGCATCGCTTCGCATCCCAGAAATCCTTTTGTTTCCGTCCACCTTTGGCGCCATCTTTCAACGGTTTCTGTGCAGCGTGATCTGTCTGCGGGAAATGGAGTCTGAACTGCTGAGGCGTATGCTGACGAGTCTCACCAGCACGTCACGTTTGGTTGTCGAACTATTCCTTAAGATCCAAAGTGACAGTGAGAGTGAGGGTGAGGAGTCCGACGATGCTATCGAGCCGCATAACGCGTACGACACGAAATTGCTTGTGGCATTCACGGACATGCTCAGCACCGTGGAATGCCGCTTTTGGGCTCGGGAAACAAGCCCCGAGTGGTGGGATCACATCGTCATGGAAGTCTGGGATGACGAGCCGTGGCTGCAGAACTTTCAGATGAGGAAAGCCACTTTCATGGGACTGTGTGAGGAGCTTGCCCCCACCCTGCGGCGCAAGGACATGAGATTGAGAGCTGCCCTGCCAGTGGAGAAGCGGGTGGCTATTGCAATCTGGAAGCTGGCAACTCCAGACAGCTACTGGTCGGTCGCAAACCAGTTTGGAGTGGGAAAGTCGACCGTTGGAATCGTGTTGATGCAAGTTTGCAGGGCCATTAATCGCATCCTACTCAGAAGAACCGTGACTCTGGGTAACGTGCAGGACTTAGTGGATGGCTTTGCACAAATGGGGTTCCCTAACTGTGGAGGGGCGATAGATGGGACGCACATTCCTATTCTGGCACCACCCCACCTAGGATCCAAGCACGTTAATCGGAAGGGGTATTTCTCTATGGTTCTCCAGGCGCTTGTGGATCACCGTGGGCGTTTCATTGACATTAAAACAGGCTGGCCCGGAAAGGTGCATGACGCATGCATCTTTCGGAACACTTGGCTGTTCAGGAAGATGCAGGCTGGGACTTTTTTCCCAGAGCGGAAGATCACGGTAGGGGAAGTTGAAATGCCCATTGTGATCTTTGGAGATCCCGCTTACCCGTTAATGCCGTGGCTCATGAAACCCTACACAGGGAGCCTTGACAGCAGCAAGGAACGGTTCAACTACAGGCTGAGCCGGTGCCGAATGACTGTGGAGTGTGCCTTTGGCTGTTTAAAGGGCCGCTGGCAATCTCTGTATGGGAAGCTGGACTTGGCCGAAAACAGCATCCCCGCGGTTATATCCGCGTGCTGTGCCCTCTATAATATTTGTGAAGGGAAGGGTGAAAGCGTCACTCAGGCATGGACCTCCGAGGTTCAACACCTGGAGGCTGAATTTGCACAGTCAGAGAGCAGGGCTATTACAGGGGCCTAGTGCGGGGCTGCAAGGATTAGGGATGCCTTGAGGGAGCAATTTGAGGCTGAAAACCAGCAGTGATATCTGGTGCCCTGCACGGGAGTGAAGTGCAGTAGTTCCAATCTTTAGGAATCAGTGTTTGCTAAGCAGACAAGCAGACTTGCAGTGCCTGTTTATTTCCTGAGCTAAGGAGTCTTTTACTTTATGCAATAATGAAGAATGTTTTCAAAGCCAAAAAATCCATTTATTGAAAAGAAACAAGGGGGTGGAGTGGGGAACGGTACAATCACAGATTCGCATATGTCCTGTCTGGTGTGCTGTGCAGTGAGTGCTGAGCAGTGAGTGCTGCACTTCAGGATAGCTATACTGCATGATGATGGGGGTTGAGTGCAGAGGGTAAGGGTCGTGGTTTTCAGGGCTGGGTGGTGAAGATACTGGTGTTGGAGGCAGCGGGTGGCATGAACAACACGGAAGTTGGGGAAAGTGGGTTGGAGGTGACAGTGGGGCACAACGGAAAGAGTTTTGGGACAAGGGCTGTAGGGGGAGGTGGCGTTTGCGTTTGTGGTACTGCTCCTCTTTCTGCATGGCTACCAGCTCCTGGATAGCGTCTGCTTGGCGCTCCAGGATGCTTATGAGCCTATCAGTGCTTTGCTGCCGGTGTGCGGTGCTTTGCCACCGGTGTGCTGCATTTTCCTGGCGGATCCTGCTTTCTCTCTCCCTCCAGTTCTGTGCTTTCTCATTCTCTTTAATAGATTGCCGCATCACTTCTTGCAGCATGTCTTCTTTGCTTTTTCGCAGTCTCTTCCTGAGTCTTTGCAGTCTCTGAGCAGGCGATATGAGGGATGGCTGAGGTCTCAAGGTTGATGCAGCTGTATAGGCAAAATGCAACATTTAACAGAGGCAGCATTGTTTATACTAGACAGAGTAATGATTCCCCCCGCACTTAAGGAGTAGAAAACACACAGGGTCTACACAATAGCATAATTTTCCTGTCCGAAACAGAGCGCACATATCCCACGGGAGCCTCAAAATGGTGAGTAAGGGGGACTGATTGTTTCAGGGCTGCACTGTCCTCTGGGTTTCTGTGCCTTGGGGAGAGCCAACAGCTTCAGGGGGCACCTACACTGAACACTGTCCCAACATTTTCCACAGGAGTTCATCCTGGACGATATCTCGCTGCTGAGAGTGACCTGGGAAGCAAGGGAGGGTCTTCTACTGCAATGCGGCTTCCGCCCTGGCCCATATGCAGCTTGCCTGTGTGCAGCAATGGTCCCCCCGCCCCTCGCGGCACAGTGGCGCGGACACGTTAGCCTGGCTGGGACAAGGACCACGGTGGCTCTCCCAATAAACCTGCGCAAGCGCATTGCACACGTTCTGGATGAGACATTCGAGGAGATTACCGAGGTCAATTACCGTGATGTGATAAACCACATCAATGCACTATTCCGCATCTAGGCATGCATGCCTAACCCTCCTCTCCCAAAGAGCCCTCACCGAAAAAATTCCTTCCCGAAAAAAACCCGCTTACCGGGAACCTGCTCTTCTGTTTGTCCTCCACCAAGTACCGGCTGCTGCGACTGGCTACCTTCCTCCTGGCTCGAGAAGAGCTCCTGGCTGCATGGCTCCAGGGATTCTGGGGTGTCTCCATCCGGCCCACCACCATCACTCCCGTTTTCCTCCTCCTCCTCCTCTTCCTCCTCCCCCCCCCCCGGCTCTGAAGTGTCCATGGTGGTGCTCGGAGTGGAGGTGGGGTTACCCCCAATATCGCATCCAGCTCTTTGTAGAATCGGCAGGTCGTGGGGGGAGCACCCGAGCGGCCGTTTCCGTCGCGGGCTTTGCGGTAGGCACTCCGCAGCTCCTTCACTTTAATCCTGCACTGCAGGGCGTCCCGGTCATGGCCCCTTTCCATCATGTCCTTTGATACCTTCCCGAAGGTATCGTAATTCCTACGGCTGGAGCGCAGCTGGGACTGGACAGCTTCCTCCCCCCAAACGCTGATGAGGTCCAGCAACTCGCCATTGCTCCATGCTGGGGCTCACTTGGCGCGTGGAGGCATGGTCACCTGGAAAGATTCGCTGATAGCACTCCACGCCACGCCGGGCTGAGCAAACAGGAAGGGGATTTTTAAAATTCCCGGGGAATGTAAAGGGTGGGTCACATGGTTGGTTACCTGAGGCCAGGGCAGTAGAGGTTGAACTGATGACCAGAGTGGCTAGAACAGGCATTGTGGGATACTGCCGAATAATTCTGGAGGCCAGTCACAGCGCATTGGGCGGCCACACTGGCGCCGCAGCGGCAGTGCAATACTCGCTATTCCTCTCGGGGAGGTGGAGTACATGCAGCGCTGCAACCACGGAGATACAGCGCTGCAAATGCCTTGCCAGTGTGGACGGGGAGTGAGTTACAGCGCCGGGGGCGGCTTTGCAGCGCTGCAACTCGCAAGTGTAGCCAAGGCCTAAGGTGCCACAGGACTCTTTGCTGCTTTGTAAAGCTGTATTGTGGATGTCCAGGGCTGCATCCTCTTGGCCCTGCAAAGCTTGCTGCTGCCAACCGGATGGCTCTGATGGTTCCCCCTCCTTGCCGGCTGTACAGGCCCCCAGCTGGACCAGGTCACAGAGCTGGAGCCAGCATGAAGGTGGCACACACTGAGCCAGAACCAGTGAGCAGGATTCTCTCTGCCCCGTGTGAACGGGAAATGAGCCAAAGCCAGCGGGCTGGGGGCGCAAGGCACCCTGGGAAGTGTAGTTTAGCCCTGCGTGGCGCGGGCCCCCTCTGGAACCCGGGGCGGAGGCAATTAGCTAGACTGGGCCAGGCTCACGAACTACAACTCCCAGCAGGCAGCGCGGGGCGCGGCCGGCCGGCGGGGAAGGGGCAGCCCTGGGAAGCCCCGTCCTGCAGCAGCGGGTAAGTCCAGCCCAGCCCAGCCCAGCCTGCGAGCGGCCCTCGCCCTGACCCCGGCTGCTCCCTCCCCCGCCGGGGCTCGCGGCCTGGGAGCCGAGCCATGGTCCCTGCGGGGCTGGGGCGGGGCCCGCGACACCCGGCCGGGGGCTGCGTTCACCCCGCGCTGCAGCCCAGCTGCCCCGGGGACGGGACCACGCGCCCAGGCTGCGCCCCTGTGCCGGGGGCGGGGCAGTGCCGGGCCGGCCGGGGGCTCCCAGCGGGCCGCGGCGCCTCGGGGCATTGGTGACTCTGGCTCGGAGAGACTCGCTTTGAAGCAACCTGGGCAGGCGCCCTGGGGCGGGCCTCTGACCCCCGGAGCAGGCAGGTGCACCCGGAGAGGGGACCCCCTCGAACTGCTAGGCAGCTGGGCTCCCATGCACGCAAGGGTCCGGCAGGTGTTCCTTACACACAGCCTCAGGCTGGGGTGTGTGTATGTGTGTGTGTGTGTGTGTGTGTGGAGGGGGAGCAGGAGCTGCTGCTGCTTCCTGCACACACGCACTCCCATAGGTGCCGCTCCCGTGCACATACATGCCGACATATGTCAGACGTGCCTGTCGTGTGTGCATAGGGACGTGGAGGCAGCATTCTCTGCACCCCTTACGTTGCAGGGCAGGTAACTATGATATGCACAAACACACCCTCCCTTCCATTTCCTGGGAGCAGTAACCTACCGACATTCATCATGTGGTGTTTAGTTAGACTCTGGACGCTCTTTGCAGCAAGAGTGTCTCTATTGAGTGGGTTTTTCCCACTGATCATAGAATATCAGGGTTGGAAGGGACCTCAGGAGGTCATCTAGTCCCACCCCCTGCTCAAAGCAGGACCAACCCCAACTAAATCATCCCAGCCAGGGCTTTGTCAAGCCGGACCTTAAAAACCTCTAAGGATGGAGATTCCACCACCTCCCTAGGTAACGCATTCCAGTGCTTCACCACCCTCCTAGTGAAATAGTGTTTCCTAATACCCAACCTAGACCTCCCCCACTGCAACTTGAGACCATTGCTCCTTGTTCTGTCATCTGCCACCAGTGAGAACAGTCTAGATCCATCCTCTTTGGAACCCCCCCTTCAGGTAGTTGAAAGCAGCTATCAAATCCCCCCTCATTCTTCTCTTCTGCAGACTAAACAATTCCAGTTCCCTCTGCCTCTCCTCATAAGTCATGTGCTCCAGCCCCCTAATTGTTTTTGTTGCCCTCCGCTGGACTCTTTCCAATTTTTCTACATCCTTCTTGTAGTGTGAGGCTCAAAACTGGACACAGTACTCCAGATGAGGCCTCACCAATGCTGAATAGAGGGGAATGATCACGTCCCTCAATCTGCTGGCAATGCCCCTACTTATACAGCCCAAAATGCCGTTAGCTTCTTGGCAACAAGGACACACTGTTGACTCATATCCAGCTTCTCGTCCACTGTAACCCCTAGGTGCTTTTCTGCAGAACTGCTGCCTAGCCAGTCGGTCCCTAGATTCTCAGGGCTTATTTTGCGATACGTTAAATCCCATTTATTAGGAATGAAAACCCTGTTTGAGGAGCATTTCCAAGCACTTTCCCTTAAATTACAGCAAAACCAAGCCTCCTCCGAAGCCCTGTGCCCTGCAGAGGAATTCGCAGCAGCGATGGGTGGTTCTCTAGGGTCTACCAGCCCTGCTGTCCCCTGCGAGCTATTTTCAGCACGATCTTTCTGTGGCTGTTCTTGTTCAGATCCATTCTGAAATGCAGCGCAGGGTTTGTACCCTGGAAGCAGAAGCCCTGCTCCAGGGGCACCGCTGAAGGCTATTGGAAAGTCCACAGAAATGAGATCAAATGGTTCTGCTTTATCCCCGGGTTTGCTGACGTGCTTGTGGACTCCTGGTAGATCCGAGGACAGACTCACTGGTGGGAATGTGAACTTGGCCTTTGTTCTCTCACCAGCTTCTGGGCAGGGGAGGGCCCCTTTGGGGCATTTCTTTCTGATTGCTAATGGAACGGCTGGAGAAAACTGCATATGGAATCCCAAGCTGACCCCTCCCTCTCCCCAGCTGTTCAGGGCTGGATGTTGTTTATACCCCTCTGTACACCTAGTCAATGGGAACCTTTCCATTGATGTCGAGGGCCCATGAGTTCACCCTCTGTGTTTATGGCGGATGGCACCTGCCTGACGTTGAGGGACTGTTAGTGATGCGCTTCTCCCGTTGGTTACAGTTTTGGAACGTCTCATTCACGCCAGCGTCTCACAAGACAGGTCAGTGGTCAGCCAGGGGACATGACAGGAGGTGGAGCCAGGAGAGGCGTGAAATGATAGTAAGTGCCTGCAGGAGAGAGGCAGGGTTTGAAGCAGGCGCTTGTAGCTGGGTGGGAGTAGGGTCTAGTGGGCGGAGAGGAGCATTGAGGAGTCCATGGTTCTGCTCTCAGCTCTGATGCTTCCTCTCTGTGTGTCCTTTGGTGGTCACGCCCCCTCTCTCTGTTTCTCGGTCTGTCAGACGGGGGAGTTGTGGGGCTGAGCACGTTGAGACCCGCTATGGAAACGGAGAATATTAACATTTACCGGGGGGCGTGGCTGTGAAAAAGCAACTTCTGACGGCGGGGGGTCCCAAGACCAGAGACAATGGAGTAGGGGAGTGGCCCCCAACTTTTGAGGGTCGCGCCCCCCCTTACCCCGTCCATGTTTCCTCCCTCCCCTGGATCCGGGGCTGGGAGCAGGGCGCGGCTTGGGGGGGGGCATGGACGGGGTACGGGCGCCAAGGCCTGGGCTGCAGGTGGGGATGGCTCTGGGGCAGGGAGCAGGGCCAGAGCCACAGCCAGGGGCCAAGGGTGGGGGCGGGAGCGGAGCCACAGCTGGGCCCCCGTCCGGGTGCAGAGCCACGCCGAGGCCAGGCATGGGGCCAGGAGCCGTGGCTGGGGCGGGGCTGGGTGGCGCTCCCTCCTTGCCCTCTGTAGGAGCTGGCCTGGGCTCACTGTGCCCCCCTGAACATTCCTCCGCACCCCCATGGGGGGTGCACCCCACAGTTTGGGGACCTCTGCTCTAGAGGAAGCTGGTGCCATCATGTCTGGCTGAGGAGGCGGCTACAGAATGAGTCTTCTGGCTGCCTTGTTCTTGCTCATCTAATGGTGCCTTCATCAGTGCCACTGCCTGCTCTGGTGGGACTGTGAGTGGGAGGAAGCTGTCCCTCCAGATGAGCGAATAAGGAACAGAGACGGTGCCTGGACACCTGAGCATGAGTTGCTGAGCTTCTCGGGTGGTCTGAAATGTGCTGCTTTCACCCTTGATCTGCCAGCCAATGTGCGTTGGATTTCTCCCAGGCACGTTTCTTCATAGGTTGTTGATTTGCGAGGTATTGCAGTGCCGCGTGCTGGCCAAAACCATCTAGAGGTACGCTGGAGGAACGGGAGGCACTTACGCTTCACTAGTGGTGCACTTGCATGGATTTTGTGCATCGCTCTGTGAGATCCAGTGCTTTGGAGCATTGGGCCAGCATCCGAGGTGCTATCTTATTTATATAGCACCAGTTGGGTCTGGACTTTCTTGGATTACTTTGTTGGGGCAGGGGAAATATTCTGGACTTTGTCCCCTTATAATTCAATGGTTTTCTTCTCTCTTTTAGTCTGTATTTCTTTGCTTCGATTCAGGGAAAGTTGGCAGTGACTATGGCAATGTACTGATATGTGCACGTAGTGTTTGGAGCGCCTCTAGTGGTATTTCTGATTATAATACTTCTTAGAACAAGTAATTTCCCGTTGGGCTAGATGACCCAGATTGTCACAGGAGGTTTGAGTGTTTCTGTGTCTAGAAAGTGGAGACACAATAAAGCCTGGTGGTTTCTTAGGAGAGGATACATTTGAGGTGTCTATCCTCTTCTGTAGATAAGCTTGTTTCTGGAGAGAATGGTACGATGAGGTTGCTTACAATGGTATGTGGCCCGTCTGTGACTGCTAGTAGCAAATATCTCCAAGGGCTGGTGATGGGGCACTAGACGGGGAGGGCTCTGAGTTGCTACAGATAATTCTTTCCCAGGTGTCTGGCTGGAGGGTCTTACCCACATACTCAGGCTCCAACTGATCACCATATTTGGGGTGAGGAAGGAATTTTCCTCCAGGTCAGATTGGCAGAGACCCTGATGGTTTTTCACCTTCCTCTGCAGAGTGGGTCACGGGTCACTTGCTGGTTTGAACTAGAGTAAATGGCGGCTTCTCTGTAACTTGAAGTCTTTAAATCAGGATTTGAGGACATCAATAACTCAGCCAGAAGTTAGGGATCTATTACAGGAGTGGGTGGATGAGGCTCTGTGGCCTGCATTGTGCAGGAGGTCAGCCTAGATGATCATGACGGCCCCTTCTGGCTATACAGTCTATGAGTCTGTGTAGAAACAAATTAAATCTTGTGCTTGCACAATACACTACAGACACAATGTGCAGTACAAGCATTTCCAAGATAATATAAGATTAAATTTGATTTCTGAGCCTTCTGAATTCTGCAAACCACCTGGGTTTTCCAAGAAACTCCTTTGCTTTGGAGAGAAATCCTTTTGGACATACACCTAGGGAACTGAGCAGAGCCAACAGATCCTCAGTATGCTTTGTGAATGCCAAACACCAATTGAAAGTTCCTGATCTGCCTCGTATCGTGATCTGTCTTTGCTAAATATTTACTAGCTAAGAACCTGTCCTCAGAGTTACAAACACCTCTGGAATGGAGGCTGTTCAGAACTCTGAAATGTTCGTAACAAAACATTATGGTGGTTCTTTCAAAAGTTTGCAACTGAACATTGACTTCATACAACTTTGGAACTTTGCTATGCAAAAGAAAAATGCTGCTTTTAACTATCTTAATTTAAATGCAACAAGCACAGAAACAGTTTCCTTTCTTTGTCAAATCTTTTTTTTTTTAAACTTTCCCTTGATTTATTTAATAGTTTACATTTAACACAGTACAGTACTATATTTGCCTTTTTGTTTTTGTCTCTGCTGCCTGATTGCATTTTCTGGTTTCAAATGAGGCGTGTGGTTGAGCAGTCAGTTCATAACTCTGAGGTTCTACTGTACTACTGTTGCATAATGGGGCATAATCTGCAAATTAGGTGCCAGTTGCAATTATCAAGCCTTTTGTCTTTTATTGGACCAACTTCTGTTGGTGGAAGGTATACGTTTTCGAGCTACACAGAGCTCTTCTTCAGGTCGGTGTAGCTCAAAAGCTTGTTCCTTCCACCTTACAGAAGTTGGTCCAAAAAAAGATGTTACCTCACCTACCTCGTCTGACTCAAATCCTCACAGCTACAACAGCACTGTAAGCAAGTCCTATGTCTGCATTTTAGTGGCTAGTGTCTTTGTTGTGCCGTTCGCCGCCGCAGCTCTAATTTGAGAGGTATGATCACGCTGACACTATTTGACCCTGGTCTCCAGCACCTAGATTCTATGGCAGATGGGACTCTGTAAATACATAGCTAGGTGTCTGTAGCTGACACTGGTCTAACTACATCGCTCAGGGGTATGAAAAAATCCACATCCCAGAGTGACGCAGTTATACCGACCTAGTGTAGACAGCGCTCCGTCGATGGGACCGCTTCTCCTGTCGCCACAGCTGCCGCCTCTCGGGGAGGTGGAGCACCTTCGCCCATGGGAGATGCTCTCCCCTCAACATAGGTAGTGTCTTCACTAAGTGCTATGGCGCATCTGCACCGCTGCAGCTTTTTAACCGTCCTCGGTTATTGCAAGAGAGTCAGATGCCATCTGGTTCCCCCAAAAAGGAATCGGCCAAAACTCCTCCACCACTTTCTGCCGTCTATGGTTTGACCAAGGGAACGTGCGCTCATGTACATTGCAGAGCCTGTTCCTGGCGAGTAAGTCACAGGATAGGTGTGCCGTTGGTCACCAGGAAGAAGCAAAACCACTTTTGACCAGCAGCGATTAGGAGCTTTCCATTGGTGTCTGGCATTCATAGGGGCTCTGTAGGAAAGAGGGTTTTTCCTGGAAGCTGCAAGGATAAGACATTATCTGCCCTGCCTTGAGATGGCATTTGCGGGCCAGGCGGATGGACAGATTTCCTAGTTTCACTGCAGCATCTTAGGGTCTCAATAGCCTGTAACACGGGGATAGTGGAAATGCAGGCTGTGCACTGGATGGAATTCTGTGCTGTAGCTTGTGGTTGCCCTTCTCTTCAATAGCAAAGTGGGGTTCGGGGTCACATGCCCACACATACCCATGCTACATTTTGTGTCAGCCACTGGGGACTAAATATCCCAGTATGCAATTCTACACCTCGTAGCTGGCCCATGGAGACTGCCCTCCCAGCCTGGAACCAAGCAGCTGGAGCCTGCACATCCCAATAGGCAACGTCCCATCTCGTCCCAAGTGTGACCCATATTCTTGATGAGAGCTGGGGCAGTCTGCTTCATCAGCGGACTCCCTGGCAAGCTGCCAGTGTGGCCCTGGGCTGGGCAAAAGCTGGGTCCCCCTGTTGTGAGGCTGCAGTCGTCAGGGCCCACTGTGCTAGGTGCGGTACAAACACAGAGAAGCAGTGTGTGCCCCGAAGAGCTCACAGTCTAGACAGACAAGATAAAGAATGGAAAAAAGCCGCTTGCAACGCTTTCAGTGCCAGTGGTTTGGGTGATACCCAGTGGAGCAGGCTGCAGCCCTTTAAGGCAGCTCCTCCCAGCTGGCCCCATTAAGTTGCCCTCAGCAGGTTCCCCCACGCTGGCAACAAAGTCTTTCAAACCCGAACAGAACTTGGACCAAAAACCCCTCCTGACAGAAGTCTTTTCCTCTCAAGCATCTCTGCTGGGGCACAGCCTTCATCCCTGGCATGGAGGCCAGGTCACCCCTCGGTCCTTTCCCCTGGGTTGGAGAGGTCAGCAAACCTTGCCCTGCTAACATCTTCCCCATTGCAAGGGAAGAGGCAGCTTATGTACTGAGCACTTTCCCCAAACTCATCTTGATTGGCTTAGATGGAGGGGAGCCCTGCCCCACCCTACACTCCAAGACTCCTGATTCCAGGCCCTTAAAGAAACAGTAGCCTGGCATTTCCCAGGGATCACTTCCTTTCTCCCAGCACCTGCCTCTGCCATTCCCTAGAAACTTGTCTGTTCCTAAACCCCTGGAACAGGGTAGCGTGGCCTCCCAGATTTCCCTCTCTCGCCTTAAAGGGCCAGTACACCCCATTACACCCGATTTGCACACAGATTCTTATAAATATTCCAGGTTTTTTTAACTGACGTGGTTATACTGTCACTGGCCCAAGCGTGGACACCATTATAATAGCACAAAGGTGCCTTATACCAGCATATCTCATTCCCCTTCCCAAACGGGAATAGCTCTGCTGCCATAAGCGCACGTACTGGTCTAACTGCGTCCACACTGGGGGTTGCACAGTTTTAACTCTTCCGGCATAGTCAACTTATGTGAGTGGACAAGCAGGTCTTCGCATGTGACTGCTCAGGGCAAAAGCAGAGCTCATCAAGCAGGTGGGAGCTGCAGTGAGACCAGACTGCAGTGTTTCTGATTCCTGACGTTAGGTGCCATTGCATGCTCCCTGGGAGTTTTCACTTGCCCCCAGTGGAAGGAGGCACATTAGAGAGCATCGTTAAGGTTCGCGCTTAAAGCCGGGCTTGTTCTGTATGAAGAACACAGCGTCTCCTTCCCGAATGTACAGCAAATTTCTAGAATTTACAAGCAAATCCATTGATAGAGCTAAAATAATTACAGCTTGGAATTGGCAGTTTTCCCCTCCTGCCTGCAGTTTGCTCCTGTTCTCCAGTCAGCGGGTGAGTTTTCCTGCCTGCCCCAAAGAGATCCTCAGGGTGCGTCTACACTGCATTGTAAACCCAGGTCTGTAGGATCCAAGCTTGTGGACTTGGCGTTGCCAACCCCGCACTTGAGCATCCAGACTGCATTGTAAACCTGGGTTTACAGTTCCCAGCCGTGCTAACACGTCCATACAGCGCTACGCAGACCTGACCCGGGATCTGCGGCGTGAGCTGCATCCACACAGCAGCATGAAAGGGCTTGGAGAACTCGGGCTCTGACCCCCCTCCTTAGAAGGTCCTAGGACCTGGGTCCTGCGTGCTTGCTGAGCCGAGTCAGACCGATCGGTGTGTGGACAGGAGGGGAGGCTGGGCTCACATTGGATCTGAGCCTGAGTTGCAGTTTGAACAGACACTTGCAGCCTCAGAACAGGTTTTACCCAGTGTCTTTGGCTGTGCTCGCAGCTAAGCTGCGTCCCGCACCGGTTCAGCTGTATCCGCCGCCAACGATGGGTCACTTTTGCAGCCTAGATAAGAGCATCCATTGTCCAGGCCACTGCGTCTGTTCAGAGAGGAGCTGGTGGATGAGAACTGGGCTGGAGATACAGCTACAGGGCCAGTTTATTTCACAAACCACCATCGGTTGGAAACAGCTATGGGTCTCTCTTGACCTGGCTTTGAACAGCGCCCAGACATGAAAGACTGGGTTCCCATCACCTGAGTCGTGCCATCCCCGTCTATTTCATCGACTAGCATATTTATTAAATATGGAAAGTGTAGGGGACAATTTCCTGGTGCAAGTGCTGGAGGAACCAACTAGGGGCAGGGCTCTTCTTGACGTGCTGCTCACAAACAGGGAAGAATTAGTAGGGGAAGCAAAAGTAGATGGGAATCTGGGAGGCAGTGACCATGAGATGGTTCAGGATCCTGACACAAGGAAGAAAGAAGAGCAGCAGAATATGGACCCTGGACTTCAGAAAAGCGGACTTTGACTCCCTCAGGGAACTGATGGGCAGGATCCCCTGGGAGAATAACATGAGAGGGAAAGGAGTCCAGGAGAGCTGGCTGTATTTTAAAGAATCCTTATTGAGGTTGGAGGAACAAACCATCCCGAAGTGTAGAAAGAATAGTAAATATGCCAGGCGACCAGCTTGGCTTAACAGTGAAATCCTTGCTGATCTTAAACACAAAAAAGAAGTTTACAAGAAGTGGAAGATTGGACAAATGACCAGGGACGAGTATAAAAATATTGCTCAGGCATGCAGGAGTGAAATCAGGAAGGCCAAATCGCACTTGGAGTTGCAACTAGCAAGGGATGTTAAGAGTAACAAGAAGGATTTCTTCAGGTATGTTAGCAACAAGAAGATGGTCAGGGAAAGTGTGGGCCCCTTACTGAATGGGGGAGGCAACCTAGTGACAGAGGATGTGGAAAAAGCTAACGTACTCAATGCTTTTTTTTTGCCTCTGTCTTCACGAACAAGGTCAGCTCCCAGATTACTGCATTGGGCAGCACAGTATGGGGAGGAGGTGACCAGCCCTCTGGGGAGAAAGAGGTGGTTCGGGACTATTTAGAAAAGCTGGACAAGCACAAGTCCATGGGGCCAGATGCGCTGCATCTGAGGGTGCTAAAGGAGTTAGCGGATGTGATTGCAGAGCCATTGGCCATTATCTTGAAAACTCATGGCAATCGAGGGAGGTCCCGGATGACTGGAAAAAGGCTAATGTAGTGCCCATCTTTAAAAAAGGGAAAAAGGAGGATCCGGGGAACTACAGGCCAGTCAGCCTCACCTCAGTCCCTGGAAAAATCATGGAGCAGGTCCTCAAGGAATCAATTTTGAAGCACTTAGAGGAGAGGAAAGTGATCAGGAACAGTCAGCATGGATTCACCAAGGGCAAGTCATGCCTGACTAACCTAATTGCCTTCTATGAGGAGATAACTGGCTCTGTGGATGAGGGGAAAGCAGTGGATGTGTTTTTCCTTGACTTTAGCAAAGCTTTTGATACGGTCTCCCACAGTATTCTTGCCAGCACGTTAAAGAAGTATGGGCTGGATGAATGGACTGTAAGGTGGATAGAAAGCTGGCTAGATCGTTGGGCTCAACGGGTAGTGATCAATGGCTCCATGTCTAGTTGGCAGCCGGTATCAAGCGGAGTGCCCCAAGGGTCGGTCCTGGGGCCGGTTTTGTTCAATATCTTCATTAATGATGTGGAGGATGGCGTGGATTGCACCCTCGGCAAGTTTGCAGATAACCCTAAACTGGGAGGAATGGTAGATACGCTGGAGGGTAGGGATAGGATGCAGAGGGATCTAGACAAATTAGAGGATTGGGCCAAAATAAATCTGATGAGGTTCAACAAGGACAAGTGCAGAGTCCTGCACTTAAGACGGAAGAATCCCATGCACTGCTACAGACTAGGGACCGACTGGCTAGGCAGCAGTTCTGCAGAAAAGGACCTAGGGGTTACAGTGGACGAGAAGCTGGATATGAGTCAACAGTGTGCCCTTGTTGTTAAGAAGCTAACGGTATTTTGGGCTGTATAAGTAGGAGCATTGCCAGCAGATTGAGGGATGTGATCATTCCCCTCTATTCGACATTGGTGAGGCCTCATCTGGAGTACTGTGTCCAGTTTTGGGCCCCACACTACAAGAAGGATGTGGAAAAATTGGAAAGAGTCCAGCGGAGGGCAACAAAAATGATTAGGGGGCTGGAGCACATGAGTTATGAGGAGAGGCTGAGGGAACTGGGATTGTTTAGTCTGCAGAAGAGAAGAATGAGGGGGGATTCGATAGCTGCTTTCAACTACCTGAAAGGGGGTTCCAAAGAGGATGGATCTAGTGGTAGCAGATGACAGAACAAGGA
>NW_020664517.1:1452692-1457780 GCF_002925995.2 Terrapene triunguis | reverse complement strand
CATGCCCCTGTTTCCCCCCCCCATCCTGGTCACTCAGCGCGCCCCTGCTCCCCCCTGGTCACTCAGCGCCACCAAATGCCTCTGCTCTCGTTTGCTAGAGCTTGAGAGCCGATGGCGGCGGGGTGCGCTGGGCCCACACCCCCTCCTGCTGACTGTCGAGGACCCCGCAGCATGCGTGGGCAGCGGTGGCGCCACCCTCAACGCCCTGCTGGTGGCAGCCGAGCACCTGAGCGCCAGGGCAGGCTGCACGGTGAGTGGCGTGGCACGACGGGCTCCGGGCCGCATCCCGGTGGCACCTGTACGAGTAGCTGCTGGGCGTGCACCCAGATGAGCTGGCTGGGCAGCTCCAATGCCCCCGTCTCCCTGTCCAAGGCTCTGCTGGCATTGCCCACCCTGGAGGTGCCTCCCTTCCACCCTGCTCGCCCCCAGCCCATGGAGCTGGGAACCCCAAATCACCCCCTCCCCCGTGCCTGATTCAGCTAGCACAGGCTGGCCGCCCCATGGGCTTGGTACCTCAACACCATCCAGCACCCGTGGGGACCCCCAGGTACAGGGAGCTGTAGCAATGCAGAGCTATACTACCCTTCACTAATGCACTATAGCTACCCAGGTGGGCTACAGTGACCCCAGCTCCCTGCCTGCCCGCTCTTGGGGGCCATATCTGGGGAGCAGGGGCGGCTCCGGACCACGATCCAGAGGAGCCTTGCTCCAGACAAGAGCCCAGGCCAGCCTGCAGCATGTAACTGCTGTGGGGAAGGGCCTGCAGCCGTGTGCCCAGATGGCGATGGCAGGAGGCACTGAGGCCTGGCTGGTAGGGTGCCCTCAGCTCTGTGGCCCCATAAAGCTGGCACAGGCTGTTCTGGGTTATAGCGTTTGCTGGAGAAGGGGACGCTGGTCAGAACTGCCCTTCCTTGGGGCTGGTTCCCCAGCTCGGCTAATGGGTTCTGTCTGCGCTCCTCCAGGTGGTCACCGCTGATGTCCTGCGCGAGGCCCGGATCCTCATCCTGCACATGGTGAGAGCCCGGCGGGGCAGGACACAGGCCTGCTCTGCAGTGGTGGGCAGCGTTCACCTGCCCCTCCTCTGGGGCTACCAGCCTGGGGGCATCATGAACCCCAGCCTGGCTGCCGGTGGCGAGTCCCCACCTGGGGGGGGTGGGACGTTGGGCTGTCCCATCCAGCTGCCACCTCCCTCATCCAAAGCTCCTACCTCCAAGGCGCATGTCACATTACCTCCCACCATCAGCCTCTCTGGCAGCAAACCCAGCCCACCTGGCACTGAGAGGGGAGTGACACCCTGGCTCTGCCCCCTGAACCTCGGAGCACGTTGGTACCAGGGGCCGTGCAAACCATTGCTAAATGCCACTGCATGTGCACGGGCCACTGCAGGTAACGTTAGTCCCAGGTAGGTCTGGGGGGGGTGAACCCCAAAGAGGCTGGGACCAGAGCGGCTGCACCCCTCATTGATAAAATCAAAGCCTCCTGGTGCATAATCAGCTGAACACGAGCTCCCAGTGCGACGCTGTGGCCAAAAGGGCTAACGCGATGCTGGGAATCTCGAGGAGGAGCAGAGCGGTTATTTCACCTCTGTATTCGGCACTGGTGCGACTGCGCCTGGGATCCTGTGTCCAGCTCTGGTGTCCGCAATTCAAGAAGGATGGTGATCAGTTGGAGAGGGTCAGAGAAGAGCCATGAGAATGTCTAAAGAGTTAGAAAATCTTCCGTATAGTGCCACACCCCAGGAGCTCAGTCTGTTTAGCTTAAGGAAGAGAAGGTGAAGGGGTGACTTGATCACAGTCTGTAATACCTGCATGGGGAACAAAGATTTAATACTGGGTCTTCAGTCTAGCAGGGAAAGGTCTAACATGATCCTGGAAGTTGAAGCTAGACGAATTCCGACTGGGAAGAAGGTGTATATTTTTGACAGTGATGGTAATTCTCCATTGTAGCAATTTACTGAGGGGCGTGGTGGATTCTCCGTCACTGACCAGTTTTAGCTCAAGCTCGGCTGTTTTTCTCAAGGCCCTGCTCTAGGGATTATCGGGGGGCCGGTCTCTGGCCTGTGCTAACAGGAGGTCAGACTAGCTGATCACAATGGTCCCTGCTGGCCTTGCAATCTGTGACTATCTGAGGAGCTCCTCCCCTGATCTCCTGCCACTCCAAGGCACTGCAGTGGGAGAGCGGGTACCCAATCGGTGCCACGGCTCTGCTTTCCTGTGGCAGCTGCTGAGGTCCCAGTGCTGCCATCCCCTGCCTTCCACGAGATGTGGGTGGAGCCATGGGACCCCAGGGCAGACGGGTCACACAATCCACGTGGACCCACTGGCTGCTGGATGACATCCCCCTAAGTTGCGAGGGCCTCAGCTTTATTCCACTCCCACACATTCCACCCCTGAGTCTCCCCTGCCCTCTCAGTGCAGCAGGGCAATAATCTCCTCCTAGGGCTGGCGTCTGCTGTCCTTTACATGGCACCTCTCAAAGCCACCACGTGTTTCAGTGCTGCCCCGATCCCCTGGACTGTCCTATCCGCAGCCTGGCTGCAGACGCAGCTGCCCATGCCTGTCTGACCAGCCCCCGCCCCAGCACTCAGCCCAGGAAGGGGCTCACCTGCTCATGGGGTTCCAGGCAAAGCACCCAGGGGGCATCTGATGGGGGGTGACATTGCTGGGAGTGAGAGCCAAAAGGCCCAGAGGCCACGGCTCCTGGGTCAGAGCGGGGCTTGGGGCCAAGTCTTTTCTCCACAAGGCCTCTCGCAGGACGGAGCCTGTCACCCTCTCTGCCCTGTCTCCCGCTGACCAGAGCTCCGGCTCTTTCTCCCATCAGGGCCGCGACTTCCCCTTCGATGACTGCAGCCGGGCCTTCACCTGCCTCCCCGTGGAGGACCCCGACGCCCCGGCCGAAGCGCTGACCTGCAACCTGGACAGCCTGCTGGGGACCATGACGCACCAGGTCAGTGCCAGGCGGGGGCGGGAGGAAGCGCCAGCCGGGCTCCTTTAGGAGGGCAAGACTGGGCCCCATTCAGCCCAAGACCATCTCATCCTGGTTCCAGCCTGCACTGCTTTCCCTCCATCCCCATCCCCACGGCTGGGTCACATAGCACATGGGGGCCTGGGGTCTCCTAGAGAGGGGCCCCTGGGCCCCTTGCCCAGGGGCAACGATGAGATCCAGCCGGGCAAAGTGTGGGCACCCCCTGCTGGTGAGGTTAGGAAGGCCAGACAGTAAATGGCTGCCCGGCTGCCCAGCTCTCCACCCGGCCCTGCGGCATTCTGGGGTGGGGAGGGCATGTACTCCGTCCCTGTGCTGATCTCCTGGCGCTGTGCGGCCCAGGCTCGGGTCCCAGGGGACCGTCCTCACCTCTTGTGTGTCCCTCTGTAGCTGTGCAGGGGCTCCCCGCCGGGAGTGTGGGTCTGCAGCACCGACATGCTCCTCACTGTTCCCTTGGCAGCAGGTACGGGCTCGCCCTGCGCCAGGGAGGGGATCCGAATCAGAGTGGGGCACAACCCAATAGCCAAACCCAGCCTGGGCAGGGTGCGAGGGAGGGCTCCGTGGGGCGCCAAGGTGGGGTAAATCCTGCCTCTGGCACCCCACAGGGACCCTGGCGGTGGAACCAGTGAGCCAGGGGAGGCTTTGGGGGGCAGTGTAGAGGGGGGGTCAGAGAATTCAGTGCTCCATGGGTCCGTCACTTCTCCCTGCTGGGGGCCTCAGCAGTCCCCGGAGGGCTTGCGTTGGGTGGCAGGAGACACCGAGAGAAGAGGCTTGGCCGACGGCTGTCCTGCTCTGCGCTGCCCCACGGAGCACGGGGCAGAACCCCTCTGGAGGCTGTGTCTGATGGTCGCCTCTGCCCCGTGGGCCTGCAGCTAAGGGCAGGAGGCAGCTTGAAGCCCTTGTTCCTATGAGCTCTGGGCGTGCCCTGGTGCCGCTCAGCCCCTGGCTGTGCGCGAGGTAGGACCCAGTGCTCTGATCCCCGCAGCCAGGGCTCTCCGCCTTGCAGGGGCAGGTGCTATCGGCCTGGGGACTGGCCGGAGTGATGGCCCATGTCTGCACACCACGGAGGGCCAGCCGGTCTCCCAGGCGGTGCCCAGGTGAGCACTGAGCACCTTGTGGGTGCGTCAGGGCAGCCTGATGCGATGGGACCACTGCAGGCAAAGCAGGGTTGTGACGGCCGCCGTGCTCCTGCTGGAGCCCAGCTCCAGTCCTCCCCCTGCCTCTGTCCTAGCAGGCCTGACTCTGGTGCTTCCCACCCACTGACCCACAGCAGGGGCTCTTGGTGGGTGGCTGGCACTGGGAAGGGTGAAACAAGTGCCCCTGAAGCCTGTGTTGTGGGGTCTGGGCTGCAGTCAGCTCCCCCCGGCCGGCAAAGTGTCTTTGGGGCGGGAACTGGAGTCCCCCATCCATCGCTGCAGCGGCCTGGGGCAGGGGTATTGGTGTTAACAAAGGGGATCCCCCATATGGGGAAGGGCAAGTGACTCTGCCCCCTGGGAGGCTGGGGCTCTCAGCTCAGTGTGGTCTGCGTCCCCAGTGCACCCCGAGGCTGGGCTTGTCCTGCATCCCCTTCTCGTCCAGCAAACTGCCCAGGCTCAGGCCTGCCACGGCTGAGCGCCCAGTGCCCATGCAAGCCGGGGGAGCTAGAAGTGCCCAGTGCCTCCAGGGTTGGCCAGGAAGCCCTGGGCAGGGGTGGGCGTTTCTGAGCTGGGTGCCTGGCGGCCCAGCTGCACATGCCTGGGGTGCAGTGGGGCACATGCATTGTGGAGCATCCATTGTGCCCACAGCTAAACAAACGGCGCTCGAACCCTCCAGCTAACACGGGAGCCTTGCTTCAGTGCCGCTCCCTTAGCGACGAGCCCCCAGTCCAGCCCCGCGGTGGGTGGGAGGTGTCCGGGCAAGGCGTGCACTGGTGTCTGCTCCTCTCTCTCAGAGATCCACTGGGAAGGGTTCCAAGGTACCAAAGTGATCTCCGTGCCGGGGAGCGTCTCGTATGCCAGAAACCACGGCGTCTACCTCACCGACCAGCAGGTACACCGAGCCCAACACTTAAAGGGGCGCCGAGCCCCAGACAATGCGCTGGCCGAGCTCCCGCTCACCTCTCTTAAA
>NW_020664517.1:1339223-1452682 GCF_002925995.2 Terrapene triunguis | reverse complement strand
TCCCCCCTCTGGGCCTGTGTCCCTTGGGCTGGGGGGCCACACTCAGGGTCTGAGGCAGGAGGGGGGCTGGCCTGCCCCAGGGCTTTCCCGTGGGGTTATCACTAATGTGGGTACCCTGAGCCTTTCTGAATGGGGCTCTACAGCCGCCGGGAGAGGTGCAGGCACTGGTGAGCCCATGGCTGGGTCCCTGGCTCTGCCCTTCAGCCCGGCCCAGATTACACCCTCTGTTGCTCGCTAGCGGCCTGTGAGCTGAGCCAGCCAGTGCCTGGCCCCCTCCAGCTCTGCCAACCCCACCGCGGCTTCCCATGCAGCCCTTGGGGAACAGCCTCCCGCGCGGACTTCTCTGTGGCTCCCCGAGGGCTCCCGGCCCAGCATCGCACTCGGGCGCAGGCCTCTGGACCGCGCTCAGCAGTGAGTTCAGGATGTGCCTCGAAGCCTGGGAGGGCCGTGCCGGAGGGGGTGTACCACTGAGCCAGGGGGAAGGCTCCATTCTCCATTGCCGATTCCCCTGGCTCCTGCACATGGGATCTGCGATTTTGAGCAGCAGCCCTGGAGCGCTGGGAAGCAGCAGTCGTGGGCACAGAGCCGGGGGCAGAGCGAATGGGCTCCCAGGCACATGGGTGCTGTGGGGAGAGGCAGGGCCAGCCAGATCTCCACTTTGATGCCTCAGCACCACATCCGAGGTGGCACCTTATCCCCAAGCTGGCATGTGTGAGGAGTTACCAGGATGCAGGATGGCAGCAGCACTCCAAGAAGGGAAGGACACAGAGCTCTAAGTGAACCAGCTACCCCACAGGGAACTAAGGCAGCTGGGTCCTGCCCATGGGGTGCTTTGGGGACTGGCATGCTAGGCCCGCCCATCCCCTTAACAGCCCTGCTGTGTGTGTGTGGGGCCCATCTCTGACACACGGTACCCTGCCCCGGAGCTCGGGCTGCTCCCAGTATCAGGAGAGGCTGGGAGGCAGATGGCCAAGCCTCTAGACTGGTGGCCCCCAAGGTGCAGGATCCATTAACCAGCCCTGGTCATTCCCTGGCTGCTTTGCTGAATTGCACAAGGCACCTGGGAGCTGCTGCCCGGAGTTAACGGGGCCTTTCCTCTTGCAGGGGTTCGTGCGTGACATCATCTACCAAGGCCCGGAGGCCCGGATCCAGGAGTGCGCTGGGCCGGACGGGAAAGTGCCGCTGGTACGTCCCCTCGTTGGTTAATGAGGAGCTTGCCCAAAACCTTATCCACACCCTCACCCCCAGAAAGCCCCCCCTGAACTCCCGACCCCCCCCGTCTCTTGACTGCCCCCTCCAGAACCTCCCTGCCCCTTCTCCGACCCCCTGGCCCCCTTGTTGTTGGCCTTCGCCTAATGTCTCTGTGAACTTGCTCAGGAACGGCCTGAGCCACTCGTCCCGGCACGCTGGGCAGCAGCGGGGGAGGAGCTCCAGACTGCCGGAGGCGATCTGCGAATGCAGGGAGGGAGGGAGGGAGGGAGCTCTGCTGCAGGGGGAAGTGGAGGAGGGGCTCTCTCTGGCTGTCGGAGCCCCATGTAAGTGGCACCATCCGGCCGGCTGCCCTGTTAGCCGCGCGCGCTCTGCATGGGGGGGGAAAGTCCGGACATTTACAAATTCCCCCCGGACGCTATTTTTAGCTCAAAAAGCCGGACATGTCCGGGGGAATCCGGACGAATGGTAACCCTACCCCTGGAGAGCTGGCACTCAGGCCTGTCGAGAAGTAACGGCCCAGCTGGAGCAGGAGGAATGGCTGGGGAGCTCTGCCGCTGGGTGTATTGGGGAAGTGGTTGGGTTCAGCGCTGCCCTGCTGGCTGTTAGGGTCAGACCAGCTGTGAATCTGGCCCTGCCTCGCAGACCTGGGCCTTAGCCACAGGGGTCAGATCCAGCTCTGACCTTCCCTAGAGTCTGCTTTGGTCCTGCCCAGCGGAAATGCAGGGCTGTCTCTGGGCGAGCTAATCCTGCTCCTGCTGGGGGGACAGGACAGAGAGCCCGATGTTACAGGCTAGGGTACCATGGGGTGCCTGCTGCCTGACCTGACCGAGCCATGCCACCCCAGGGTAGGGTGACCAGACAGCAAGAGTGAAAAATCGGGAGAGGGGTGGGGGGGGTAATAAGCGCCTATATAAGACAAAGCCCCGAATATCGGGACTGTCCCTATAAAATCAGGACATCTGGTCACTCCCGCAGGGAGACACAGCACCAGCCCTTTTAGAGACAGTCCGCAGCCCAGACGGGAGCGGCTGCTCCTGGCCTGGGGCAGGATCTACCTCACAGCCTCCTCCCGAGCTGAAGACACCACGGGCTTGTGCTTCCAAAACTGTCCCATGAGCCAAAGGGGAGTCGCCATCAGCAGGGTCGGATTAAGGCAGGGACTTTGGGGGCTGCATCGGCTCAAGGGGGGTCCCGCAAAACTAAATCACAGGCAGCGATCTCTGGGGTGCGCAGGCTGCCTGCCCTGGCCCCACGCCGCTCCCAGAAGCAGCTTGCTGCTCACATCTCTGTGACCACTGGCGGGGGGGAGGCAGCTCCATGCACTGCCCCCGCTCCCACCACTGTCCCCGCAGCTCCCATTGGCCGGGAACCAGGGGTGGCGCTTGCGGGCGCGGGCAGCGCACAGAGACACGCTGTCCCCCTCCCTGCAGGGGCGCGCAGAGACGTGCCAGCAGCCAGCCGCTTCCGGGAGCAGCATGGGGCCAGGGCAGGCAGGCATTCTGCCTGAGCCCTGCTGCACCACCGGCTGGGAGCCACCTGTGGTAAGCGCCTCCCGGCCAAAGCCTGCACCCCACACCCCCTCCTGCACCAAACTCCCTCCCAGACCACTCTCACTCTCCTGTACCCCAACACTCTGCACCAGCCCGGAGCTCCCTCCTGCACCACAATCCCCTGCCCCAGATCAGAACCCCCCTCCTGCACCAAATTCCCTCCCAGGAAAAAGACTTGTATACAGAGGCCTCACAAAATTTAATAGCCCTGGGCCCACAGGAGAGTTAATCCGGCCCTGGCCACCAGCCACCACCAGCAGAAGGGGTTAGCATCGGTAACTCTAGGGGGTGACATAATCACACACCAGCGCGCAGGCCTGAGTCTGCCCACTAGAGGCAGCAGTGAGCAGCAGGCATGCTCTACATGGCCCCCAGGCGTGAATTGCAGTGACACCCCACCCAGCCGGCTCTGTGGTTTCAGGTGTGCGGGGTCGTCTTCTTCGCCTCGGAGACCGCAGAGCAGCTCCTGGCCACGCACGTCATCCCTCCTCTGGATGCCTGCACCTACCTGGGCCTGGATTCGGGGGCCCAGACCATCCAGGTGATGCTCTCAGCCGTTCACCAGCAGTGATGCTGAAGGGATCCCCTCATTGTGCCATCTGGTGCCAGCCACAAGGAGAGCCACCCTCACCTCTCCATAGCTGTCTAAAGCACTGCCTGGGCAATCAGCTCTTCCTTCCCCCTCCCCCCAGCAGATGGGTCTGCTGGCACAGGGGCAGTTGGAGACCCTGGAACCAAGGGGTGTCAGGTGACCAGCAGGGGGCACTCTGTGCATGTTCAGGATCATGGCTGATCGTACCTCCCCAACTCCCCGTGGTGGAAACTTCTCTGCACCCCACTCCCCAGCCGAGCAGCAGGGTGTCCCCTGGACAGGGCTCTAACTGTCGTCTGCCGTGCAGGGAGCCGGGTCTGTGGGAGTGCTGTGGGGGCAACACACAGCTCTGGAGCCCATTTTATCACTGCCCCCCAGAGCTCCAGGGAACCCCACGTCCTGTCCTCCAGACCCCACGCAGCAGCGCGAGCTCCCCCTGCCACCTCCTCCCCATGGGGCTGCCCCTGAGACAGCCCCCTACCCCTGCCCTCCATCCCGCCATGCCTGGGGCTGAGGACGGAAGTCATCCTACTCGCCCTTTGCCCAGGGAGGGGCAGGGCAGAGAGATGCCTGCTGTCTGTGGCAGCCATCTTGCTCCAGTCACACAGCTCCCGAACCAGCCGGTGCCGGCTTCTCTTGCCATTCCAAGGGCCAGGTGCTGCTCCGTCCCAAACCCTGCTCATTGGCACAGCCTAGGGTCTGTCACCCCTTTTCTTTTGTTCTCCCTTGGAATCCCCAACCCCAGGAGCCCTGCCCCTCCCTGGCACCCCCCCCCCCCGGCAGTGCTGTCACCGCGGTATCCAGTGTGAAGCCCACCCAGTGTAGACACACTGCAGTCACAGTCTCCAGCCTGTGGGTCAGAGCTGGAGGGCACAGCTCGGCAGGGCTGGGGGGGTTGCACAGACTGAGCGTTTCCGGTTCTCTCCCTCCCTCCAGCTGTCCCTGTTCTTCGATATCGTGCTCTGCATGGCCGACGGGGTGACTGAGGAGGACTTTGTGACCGGCAGGACCCGGGAGGTGGGCAGCGGCCATGCCAAGGGGGCGGCGGCCCTGAGGAGCGCCCGCTCCGTGCTGTGGAAGGCCCTCCATGCCATCCCTCTCAGCATGGGTGAGTGCGACCGCCCCTGAGCACTGCCCCAGCCCCTCATGCCCGCCCACTCTGGCTAGAGTTCTCTGGGGCCTTGGTAGCCACCCCGTGTCCCAGCAGATGTTCTTTGGCTGGTATCTTGCCAAGGAATTGGGGATAGTCTCTAAAGACACCAGTGGCCTGTTTCCTCCCCCGCCGTTCCTCCGAGGACTGTTACAACTCAGAAGCCGGGCAGGTTTAGTTCTGGTTGGCGTGTGGAGGGGAGGCCTCAAAGGAGCCACCACAGTGGAGCTGGCAACTGTGCTCATTAGAAACAGGACATGGCCGGTTCCAAAGACTCTACGGTTGCTGGGGAGACGCGGGCCGTCAAGGGGTGCTTTGTTAGTGTATTGAGGATTTTGGCACGTTTCCGTCAGTCCCAGCATGGGGCTAGGGGGCGCTGTGCCCCGAGTGCATGCCCCAGCAGCGTGTCGCTGGGGTCGCCGGCTGCCCTCTGTAAGGAAAAGCAGGGCCCCGGTCTGCCAGGAGTCATTAAAAGAGCCTCAGCAGGGTAAGCAAGAACTGCTTGGCTTGTATAACTTCAGAGCCTTGTCATCTAACCCACTAGGGGGCTTCCGCTGGGGGCGCGAGGGGCTGCGCACGTCCCTGCCGTGCCCCGGCTGGCTGCCGCGCGGAGGTGTTTGGACTGCACTCGGTGTCTCCCCCCGACCTCCTCTCTCAGCTCGTGCGTGACGCCGAGTTTGCTCCTCGGGATCTCGTTGGTGGGCGTCAGCTGCCAATCACAGTCAGGTGCCAGGGCCGACTCCTTTGGTCTCCCACTGGGCGAGGCCCTCCCTGTGCTCTGGCCTGGGTTCAGTCCAGCACCCACCCTGCTGGGTGGTGCCCGGATCATGGCGCCCAGAGGGGAGGGGATGGCCCTCTGCCGGAGACAGAGTGCTCCTACCCCTCCCCTCCCCTACCCTCCCCACTCTGATGGACCCCTGGCGCCAGCCAGGCCCCCATCCCTTGCAGCCTGGCTGCCACCCCAGAGATCTGCTGGCAGTGCATTAACGGTGTTGCCTCTCTCCTGTTTCCTGGCAGCGTGTATACCTGATGGTTGCTATGACTACATGACTATGTCCGCTAGCGACCACATCCACAACCTGACGCTTCGCACCAGCTCCGCCAACGCCCTCCCCTTCCGCAAAGTGGCGCATTCCCACATAGCTGTAGGTACCTCCCGTCCCAGCCCCCAACATGCCCCTGCCCCTGGCATCTCCTTTCCTGCCCCCACTGCCCTGGGGCACCAGTGGCATCTGGGCCTACTCTGAGACAGCATAGCGGGAAAGACGCCAGCACCGTCTACACTACTACCCCATCCCTGTGGGAGAGGCAGTGTGGCCTGCGGGTCGGGAGACCTGGGCTGTGTTCCCAGCCTGGTCTTGGACCTGCTGGGTAACCTTGGGCAAGTCATTGCTCTTCGCTGGGCCTCAGTTCCCCTTCCCCCCCGTGTCTGTGTTGGCTGCTGTCAGCTGTTTGGCGCAGGGCTGGGAGCCTAGGACAACGGGGCCTCTGGTGCTCCCCTAACCCTCCATCAGTGCCACCTCCGTGCGGGACCTTCAGAGAGTGCTCAGTACTCCTCCCCAGCTCCCTTTCTGCCCTTCCCCCTCTGCCCCGCCGGGCTCCTCTCCCCCATTGCTGAGCGCTGGTTCCTTCTGTTCCCGCAGCAGCCCCAGCTCCTGGAGGACGGCTGCTCCGTCACCAACAGCCTGCTGGAAGGAGCCGTGCGGGTGGAGCC
Organism: Terrapene triunguis; assembly: GCF_002925995.2. Lineage (NCBI taxonomy): Eukaryota > Metazoa > Chordata > Testudines > Emydidae > Terrapene > Terrapene triunguis. Next base: position 1,446,464 of record NW_020664517.1, on the reverse strand, counting down.
CGGAAGCGTTCTCCAGCACTGCCACCTGCAGGTACAGCTCCCTCCCCATCCTGCTCACTCGGCTGGGTCCCTGGGGGTCATGCGCTTCCCAGGCACGGGGCTGGATCGCCCTATGGCTTTGGACTCTCGCTCTAACCCAGCCTGGGGCCTGCCTGCTGGGGCCCCCTCTCTCTGCATGTTCAGGCCCAGGTAGATCCTGTCTCTTCCCCCAGGCTCTTCAGCACACCCGTCCCAGCTCCAGTCCCTGCTCCTCTCCCGATTCGTGACCTTGTGTCCAGGAGCTCTAGGGAGTGAATGCAGGACTCCCACAGTATCCCCCATTGCTAGATTTTACCAGTGACCATCTCTGCCCTCCCACCCCCCCCGGCTTTGCCACTATTCAAAGCACGGCTGTATATGGTACGTGGAATTGAAAGTCTTTCTGAGCCTTCAGCTCCCTCTGGGGGTCCCCGGTGCTGAAGGGCGACCAGAGACCACCATGACGGGCAGGTTGTGACTAGATTAGAGGGAGGGGCTTCCCAGAGCTCTGATGGGGGTGGGGATCTCTGGCACCGCCCCGCGTTTCTGGAGCGGCCCATTTTGTCGCCCTCCCAGGGACCCTTGCAGATAGGCTCCGGCTGCCTCCTCACGGGGCTGGACGTCTCCTCCTCGCCTGCCCTGCAGCGCTGCCGGCTGCGCGACGTGGTCCTGCAGGGGCACGCCATCCGGCTGCGGGACGTGCTGCGCCAGGTGTTCACACTGACTGGGCGCAACGACGACTGGAAGGTGCTGTCTGAGACCGGGCGGGGGGGAGAACCCGGGGATAGAGCTCCGAGGGTCATGTGACCTCCTAGGTGACCAGTCACACCTATGGGCAGCCCGCCGTCTGTGTTTCCCCCGCTGCGGGGCCCTGATGGGGGTGCCTGGGGGGAGGAACGTTCCCCTATGGGGGTGCAGAGGGGACCATCTGCCAAGGAAACTGGGCACGGGGCTACCCGTGGGGACTGAGTGCTCTGGGGGAGGAGCGAAGGCCAGGGACGCTGCCCTGCCTCCCTGAGAGCCAGGGTGGGGTTAACATAGGGCCTGCCACCAGGAGAGGGCAGAGATCAGCCCAGAGCAGTGGTGCGAGTCCTGTCCCCTTCTAGCCCCACTTCTCACTGTCTCTTCTCTCCCCCCTCACAGAGCCCTGCCGGGGAGGCCGGCACCTACCTGAACGTGCCCTGGGCTGAGTTCTTCCACAGGACGGGGATACGGTATGTGCCAAACAAGCTGGGTAGAGAAGGGTCCCGGATAGGGCACAGAGTGAGCCAAGAGCAACTGCTTTCCTCCCCTGCATTGCGCCTGGACTCTGCTCGGCTGAGACCTGGGAAACTCGCTCTGTAATGCTGCCTGGAAATGTCTCCGTGCAAATGGAAAGGGGCAGAGAGGAGCTGCCTGATGCACTGGCCTCCAGAGCGCTGTGCCAACTCCTGGGGGCCCAGTGGGGTAGAGCGAGGCCTACATGAAGCCAGCACCCTAAAGCAACCTGTGCTGCAAGAGGCTGGGACGAGATCACTGGGAGCTTCCCCGCATAACCAGCACGTGTATCTGCAGCGCCTCCTGCTGGGAGAGGCTGGCAGGGCAGTAGCTGTGAGCCCCTCACAGCTTGTCTCCTTAGCGCATTTCCCTCTAGCTGGCCGAGGAAGAGACTACAGTGGTTCTGCTGACTCCTGCTTTGTCTGGGTGGAGGAGGCTCCATCCCAGCTGTGCAGAATGGGGGCAGGGCGGTGCAGCGGCTATCCTCCGAAACTTGCGGCCAGTCAGCCTGGGCACGGGGCTGTCCAGCTGGTGAGGAGGCAGCAGAGAGCTGGCAGGAGCTTCAGCTCCATGCTCCCTTCTCCCCGTGCCTTAGGGAGGTGCAGGCCTCTCAGGATCTGCTTTCCCTGGGGCAGAAATGAGGCTCTCTTTGTAGGTGGGGAGGCCAGAGGGGCAGGTGCCCACTGCCTAGGCCTCCTGCCCCCATTGCATGAGGCCGCGTGGTGCCCGCTCTCTGAGGCTGCTTCTCACTCCGGCAGGGAGGGGGATATCTGGGGCTCCGAGGTCCCCCGGAGGAGCCGCTGCCTGCTGAACGCCCGCCTCTTCCCCGTTCTGCACGCTGCCGAGCCCCTGGGGGTCCAGGACGTGCTGTGGTTCCTGGGCTCCCAGGAGGGCGAGGGGCTGGGGCGGTGGCGAGCCTCGTGGCGCATGTCCTGGGAGCAGCTGCTGATGTGCCTAGACCAGGAGGCGGAGCTGGCGTCCCGCCGGGCGCTCTTCTTCCGCCAGGCCCAGGGCAAGCTACGCAGGGTGCTGCTGGAGCACAAGGACTGCAGCCTCCTGCCACTGATCCGCACCGCCGTCAGCGAGGGCTACCAGGAGGCCGTGCTTAGCACTCTGGACCAGGGTGAGAGCTGGGCGGGGCGGCTGCCTGTGACCTTCGGGTCAGCCACACGTGCTGCTCGGGGGCGTCCGGATGCAGACTCCAGCCCCCATGCAGGCCCACGAGTGCTGGTGGGGCCCTTGAACACGGCCAGTCCCTCTCCCTTGCTAAGCAGGCTGTGCAGTCCGTACAGCGGCCAGGGGACTATCACTGGGATGTCAGCCCAGAGGCCCGCCGGATTCCATCTTTGCGGATCACATTGTGCGTCTCTGAGTCCCTCCTGCTGTCTTTGCAGTTGGCTACAGGGCGTTCTTCGGCCCCTGTGTAACGCCGGGTCCCAAACAGCTGTACGGACTATGCCACAGTCCTCCCCCCGCCCTACCATGCACTCACCTCTGGAGAGGAACGTGGCCGCTTTGAACATCCCTTAGGCACGTGGCTTACGGAGGCTGCCGGAGGGCAGTTTCCTCCCGTTCTCGCTAGCGAAGCCGTGTGGAAGCCAAAGCCTGAGCGCACTTTCCGTTGTGGCAGACAGCAGGTTTCCAGCTACCCTGAGCGGGTGGAGCATGCTGGGTAACAACATGCAAATAAGTAGCGCCAAGCAACTCTCTTCTGCTCCTGGAATTGCCAGGCCTTGCGGGCTTTGGGAAGTGGAGCTGGGCTTGCCCCGGCTAGGTGGGCTACCAGAGCCTAGGTTCATTCTCGGTGTGCTGCAGGAAGGTGCCGGCTTGAGCGCCTCTATCTCCAAAACAGGCACTACACTGGCATTGGCAGTGCCAGCTTCTGTCGGCTGCCCCAGCTCAGTGCCCCACCCCCGGTTAGCACGAGGGAGGAGTTCACTCCAGGCCTCATTCAGCCCTTGGATCCACCCAAGGTAGTCAATGAGGGAGTTGATGATGGGTCATGGACTGTGGGCACTGGGCTGAGACTCAGCAAACTCATTCCACTCAGGGACCATGGGGGCATGCTCTGGTTCAGGACAACTGTAGATAAGTGGCTGGAGGGGCTTAGGGGGCAGAGGAAGAAGGTAACCGTCGTGCTAGATGAGGAGGGATGAAATCCTGCCGTGGACAGCGGCCCTCTAAGGCTCCAGCCTGCTGGGCCGTGACTGGCTGCCGCTCTGATGGCTTCCCTTTGCTTCCCAGTGGCATCTGTTGCCGCTGACCCTGGGGTGGCAGCCCGGGCTCTCGCCTGCATCGCCGACGTGCTGGGCTGCATGGCCAAAGGGGACGGGGGCTTACGGAGCGGGCCGGCTGCCAACCGGGAGTGGGCCCCGGCCTTCCAGCAGCTGGAGAGAGGCGACATTGCTGAGGGAGTGAAGGCGCTCGCCATAGAGAGGAGGAAATGGCTGGGCAGGTATGGCTGGACGCACTGGGCTGCTGGGCCCTTGGTGCCCGGGGGCCAGCGGGGGTGGCAGAGATGTTGTGTTGGGGGCCGTGGCGCTGGGCTCGCCCCCCTCAATGGACCGGGGTTCCCCACAGGGTCTGCAGGGATGTCATTTCCATTTTGCCGCATTTCCAGCTCTGTCTCATGGCCTTTCTGCAGCGAGCAGCGGGGTTTGCTGTGAGGTCCCAGGCTGTCAGCCATCCACTGACAGACTGGCCTGATTTTCCACCCCCCCCTCTAGGTGGTGGACTGATTGCCCCTCCCCACCAGCAGCTTGGGTCCCAGGTAGGGTGACCAGACGGCAAATGTTAAAAATCGGGACGGGGTGGGGGGTAATAGGAGCCTATATAAGAAAAAGACCCCAAAATGGGGAGTGTCCCTATAAAATCGGGACATCTGGTCACCCTAGTCCCAGGTCCTGCTGGAAACCCATAAACTCTCCAGCTGATGCTAAGGACGCTGCTGGGCCCGAGCCCCGTGTCTCTGCAGGGGGCTTTGCGCTGGGCTGGCTGATGTTCCCGGCATCTCCGTCTCTGCAGCCCTGGACTGTGGCTGGGAGATTGGCTAAGGACCCGGCCACACACCAGGTGGTCAGTAACCATGACAACCTGTGCCAAAGGCCGACACGGGCACCACTGCCGTCCTGTGGCCAGTCGAGCGTGTTTCTGCTCAGTCTTGCCAGAGCTGCTAACTGGCCGTGCCGCTGGCATCCCAGGAGAAAGACCGCTCCGATGGTGCCCTCTGCCAGCTGGTGAGCGGTGCCCGTCTTCCCCTGCCGTTTCAGGCCGGCTCTGCTGGTGAGGGCCGCCCGGCACTACGAGGGGGCCGAGCAGATCCTGATCCGCCAGGCTGTGATGTCGGCGTGCCGGTTCATCGGCGTCGGGCGGGAGGAGCCCCCTCCTGTCGGTCACTGGGTGCTGGTGGAGTGCCCTGCCCGGATAGACGTCTCTGGTGAGCACCTCTGGGTGGGAGCAGCTTCCACAGGCCCCAGTTCAAAGGGCTTTCTCTTCTGGCCGGGCCATCACTGGGGCTGGCCCTAGGCTCTGTCCCAGTGCTGGGGTGGATGAGGCAGTGCAGGGCCGGGGCCGCGGGGAGCTCTGGTGCGAAGGGAGCAGCGCCCAGGGGGTGGACAGCACTGGCTGTAAAGGGGCACAGTTTGGCAGCATGGAGAGGACAGGAGATGAGGGCTGGTCTGTGGGCGGGCGTCCTGCATGAGGCTCCATTGAGTGCGCACCCCTCTGTGCCTTGCAGGTGGCTGGAGCGACACTCCTCCAATCACTTACGAGCACGGGGGAGCCGTGGTGGACATTGCCATCCTGGTGGACGGGCGCCGACCAATCGGGGCCCGGGCCCGGCGCATCGCCGAGCCGGAGCTCCGGCTGGTCAGTGCTAGCGGCGCGCTGGAGGGCGAGGTGGTGCTGGAGCTGGTGTGCCAGGACCTGGAGGACCTGCAGGATTACTGCCAGCCCCACGCGCCAGGTAAGACCCACCCCGCTGCTCAGGATCAGGGCTCACCAGTTGCTCCGCAGCCCAGGAGAGGGGCTGGGGGTCACTTGCAGTGCCACATGGGTGGCAGAGAGCGGGGTCGCTGGTGCTTGTGAATTCTCCAGGCTTATTCTCGGATTGGCCCCTGGGGGGCGCCGAGTAGTGACCTGTGCTGCATCCCTGTCACTGCACCCCCCCCAGCACCGAGATGGGCCGTCCCCCCAGCTGGCTCGCATGCCTGCATCCACTGCAGGTCTCCGAAGCAGTGTCCGTTCCCTATCAGGCCGGCAGGAACGACATCCACCTGGCTGGGCAAGGGTGAATCCATGCAGAGTGAAACGCAGGAGGCGGGGTGTCCCGGGGGATCAGGAATGGGCCAGAGAGCTGTCTGGGGAACCACTCCCCGAGCCCCGCCACCGAGCCCTCCCCAGCGGGTGACTGTAGTGCGGCCAGTAGAGGAGTTGGGGGCTCATTCCTAGCAGACAACAGCCTGCAGCACAAACCCACCGCCAGGGCGGCTGGCCAAGGACAGCCCAGTGAGTTTGGTGCTGGTCGGGGACTGGGCTTAGTCCCTGTTTTGCTAGACTTCCTGTGGGACCAGGGGCAAGTCCCCTAGCCTGTCTGGGCCTCGACTCCCCCCTGTGCAATGGGTGACAGCCCTGCCCTGCCCCCCGGGGGTGGGGCGGTGATAAGAGAGGCCCAGGCTGGAGGCCTGCGTAGCGGGGGATGGAGACGCTCATCCTGTTGCTGCTTGTTCCCCTGCCAGTAGCCCCCCCACAATGAGCCAGCCCCGGGGGGACCCTCGGCTCAGCGAGTCCCCCCTCCCCCTCCTCCAGCACCTGCTGTTCCGTGCCGCGGGGAGAGCAGGCCTCCGAGCCTGGACAGCTGGGGCTGCGGCTCTGCCCTCGCCCTGCTGGCCTGGGTGGGGTCGCTATGAGCACCCGCCTGTCAGGAGCTTGGGCTAATGGCTGATCCAACAGCCGTGACCCGGCCGGGCACCATGTTAGTCTGCTGGCTATGAAGGGGTTAAACTAGCAGGGGCTTGGTGGCCAGGGCATGGCTGCGCTGACCAGCCTTTCAGGGCTTCCCCTCTCCTTTCCAGGTGCCTTGCTGAAAGCGGCTTTCATCTGCACCCAGATTGTCACCCTCGCTTCCCAGAAGCCCTTGCAGGCCCAGCTGCTGGAGTGCTCTGGTGGAGGGTTTGAAGTGCACAGCTGGTCCAGCCTGCCCCACGGATCCGGCCTGGGTATGTTCGTGGCCCCTGTTTGCACAGGGCACGGTCTGGGCAGCGAGCGTAGGTAACCCTAGCCCAGGAGAGCTCTGGGCCTTGGCTTCAGCTCCATAGGAGGCTACAGGAAAGTTGTTCTCAGCCATAAGCAGCCAGGCCCGCCCTGGTCACGTTCTCGGGCCTGGCGGGTCTCTCCTAACAGAGTGAGGGACATTGAACAGCAGCGGGGCTGGGGCTCCCCCAGCCGGGCCCTCAGGCCCTCAGGAGAAACTCGCTCTCCCACAGCACTGCAAGGTCTGCACTGAGAACAGGCTGGCTCCCGGCTTCCTGCTTGGGCACAGCACGCTGGACGCCCTGCGGGAGGGGCCAGGGGCTCGGCCGCTGGGGAGGGATCCAAGCTTCTTTCTGTGGCTTCCTTGCTGGGCTCTGCAGGCCAGTCCCCTCCGGCCGGGCAATGCAGAGCATGGGGATTGCAGGGGCACCCAGCACAGAGAGCTGCTTACGTCCTCTTGCGTCTCTGCAGCTGCTCTGGGAGGTGGGGACGTAACCTAGCTATGGCCCCCACGGCCTTGCCCTGCCCTGCGGGGTGCTGGGTCGTTTCATGGGCCATGGCTGAGACGTGGTCCCCATGCACCCTCTGCCTCACCTCCCTGACCCATCTTTGGCTCCTCCAGGCACCAGCAGCATCCTGGCTGGGGCGGTGATGGCAGCGTTGTACCGGGCGGCTGGGAAATCCGCCAACGCAGAGTCCCTCATCCATGCCGTGCTGCACCTGGAGCAGGTACTCACCACAGGTAACGGCACAGAGACCAGTGGTGGGGGGCCTGTCATGGCCTGGCCCGGCCGCCTGAATGGACCCCCTGACCAGGTGTGTGGCATGAGTCTGTGGGAGCTGGGGTACGCCATCCCAGGCTGCCTCTGCGCTGCACAGCCCTGGCCCCTGTCAGACTCACTGCCTCTCTGCCATTCCCGCTGCCCTGCCCGGGGTACGCCATCCCAGGCTGCCTCTGCGCTGCACAGCCCTGGCCCCTGTCAGACCCACTGCCTCTCTGCCATTCCCGCTGCCCTGCCCGGGGTACGCCATCCCAGGCTGCCTCTGCACTGCACAGCCCTGGCCCCTGTCAGACCCACTGCCTCTCTGCCATTCCCGCTGCCCTGTCTAGGGGCCCGGCCTCGCCACACAGCTGGAGGTTTGAACTGCCCCGATGGCCCCATGGCCCAGGCTACTCGGGCCCATTATTCTGCCCTGCTGGCTCAGGCTGTCTCTGCAACAGGCAGTGTTAACCCTCGTGGTGCAGGCTGCCTGCCCCCCTGCTAGCCCCCACAGGGGCTGTTTGATCAGTTCCCTGTCCCCAACCAAGCAGCCCGCCTTCCTCTCCCCCACAGCCGGCCCCTCAGCACCACGCTGCCAGGGCCTCCCCCAATATCCTGCTTGTTGGACTCCTGGGGGACTTCTGCACCTGCACATTCAAAATTCTGCACCCAATATTTTAAAATTCTGAAAATGTTGTTTGTCAAAATAACACAATATAATCACGCCAGTTTCAATTTATTTCAAAATACCTGTCAGCAAGTCTGTCAGTAACAATCCAGACAACAAAAAAGATTCAGGAAATGTTTTTTGACAAATAGATTCCTCACTAGGCATATTAATTCAGAATTTTGAGTAATAATTCATTTAAACTGCAATACAGAAACGTATTTCCCGCTCTGTTCAAAAGCAGCGCAAGGGCTCGTGGGAGTCAGGGGTAGCAGAGGAGCTGAGGGAGAGGGAAGGAGCCTGGGAGTGAACCTGGAGGGTTGCTGGGTGTGGGTGGGAGAAGTATGGAATAGATTTGTGGGGGAGGGATTGTTTGGGAGTTGGAGAGCCTCCCTCATGCAGACCCTGGCTGACCTGTAGCCTCTCCCATTCAGTCAGGCACATCTGCCCGTCCCCAAGTGTCCCTGCACCCCACACTCCTCCCCGTCCCCATGTGGCCCTGCACCCCCCTCCCATTCAGCCCCTGGCTCAATGCTGCCACCCCACTAGCTCCCGTGCCGCCGCCTCAGTCTGTCCCCCTCACTAGCCCTTCTGAACTCGTGTGACACACCCCCCAGCAGCCCCATGTGCCCCGCTCTGTCCAGTCCCCATAGCCCACGTCTCCTCACCTGGCCACGCCTCTGCCCCCTCCCCCTCCAGGGCTGGCTGCTCCAACCCATGAGCCTGCTGCCCTCTCTTCAGGTGCCACATCAGCCTCTGTGGGGCTGAAGGTGTAATTGCAGCTTCCCTGCACCTCCCCGTCAGAATTAATTATTCTGTGGAGGAAAGAAAAATCTGTGGGGGACATTAATTCTGCGCTTGCACAACGGTGCAAAATTCCTCTCGGCTGCAGGGCTGGGACTGAAACCATTAGTGTCCTTGCGGCCTGCTGCTATGTAACGGGCCCTGTTGCTGGCAGGAGGAGGATGGCAGGACCAGGTTGGTGGGCTTGTGCCAGGCATCAAGATCGGGAGGTCGAAGGCCCTGCTGCCCCTGAAGGTGGAGGTGGAGCAGATCCCCGTCCCGGAGGGCTTTCCCCAGACCCTGAACCAGCACCTGCTCCTGATTTACACAGGGAAGACTCGGCTGGCCCGCAACCTGCTCCAGGTAAAGCATGTGCCCCTCCATGCCTCAGGGGGCGCTCCCCACCCAGCCCCCAGCAAGGCCACAGCAGGCATGGGCAGATCTAGCAGCTCCCTCCACACCAGTTCAGCCATAGCTCTCCCAGTGCTCTACAGAGCAGGGTCACTCCCCTCCCTGGTCCACAGCTGAGGGCCGGAGCTGGGAAACAACCTGCCCCTGTCCCATGCAGCTGAGCTGAGCCTAGTACCCTGCTCCCAGCCCCCTGCTTAGTTCATTGGCCCCAGCTTTATTGGAGACGTTACTCTAGGACCCAGGTGCCCAGCCATGGACCCAGCCCCTGCTGCGCTAGGTGCTGTACAGACACAGGACAGCCAGACGGCCCCATGCCGCACAGTTGTTGTGGCTCATTGCAGGGGATTGGCTGCGTCCCTCCCTTGGCTCTGTCCCCGCTGCAGTGAAAGTGAATGCTGGCTCCCGGGAGCAGCTGTCCAATGCTCAGTGGGAAGGTGGCTGGTCAGACATGCCCAGTACAAGGGGACAGTGCCCAGGGCTGGGCGGGGATACTGAGTCACACTGGGATTTTCTTTATTTGTAACAACCTGGGCGCCGCATCCCCATGCTCTGGAGACCAGCTCACAGCGCCCGCAGGACGCGGGTTTCCCCTAAACTGCTCCGCATAGAGGCCAGGCTGCAAATCATTCTCACACACCACCTCAGGATCCCGCTCAGCAATTGGGCTCCCCATGGGGCCCCCTGCCCCACACTCTCTGCTAGCGGGGCGCAGCTCCAGCAGCCGGGGAGCTGTAGGCAGGGGAACAGCAGAATCTGGGCCCAGTGCCAGCCCACAGGACAGCCAGGTGCACATCAGCGGGAACAGAGCGCAGGGCTGTCGGACAGCAGCTCCCACCTCTAGCGGCAGAGGCCTGCCCGACGATTGGTTCCAGTGCGTGGAACGTAGCTGCTGGAAGCGAGAGTTCGGGGTCACCCAGCAGGGGCCTAAAGTACCCAGGCGCCCTGCCTCCCCCGCTCGAGTCACGGCGGGGGGCTCTGGGGCAGAGGGAGTCCATGCAGCATAGTGGAGACGGGCCTTAACCTGAACTCCTGCCTGTGCTGCGGGAGGGAGGAGGTATTAAAGCTCTCAGAGGAGCATGGGGTTGGCCTTGCCTTGCCCTCCGCAGTAGGGGGTGAGGCTCGCTGCCACACCAGGCCTGGCTGCGTCCCCAGAGAACGTCTGTGGCACCTCTGCCGACTGTGGCACCTCTGCCCATTTCCCTTCAGTTACACGTGCTGCTGCTCCCTGTTCAATCCCGAGCTGGTTCAGGTGCTGGGGCCGGGTCACAGCTGGATCCAGGGCCAATAGCCCAGCCTCAGGGGTTAAGTCCCGGCTCCAGTTCCTGCCTCCCAGCTCAGAGGAGCCGCCCTCTGGCCATCGCACAACCCCTCCCCCCTTAGGATCCCTGGCCCAGCAAGCTGCCGGGAGCTGCACTGAACAGGTGTGAAACAGCCACGCTCCTGCTTTCCTTGTGCACCCCAAGTGCCGGGCTGTGTGTGTCAGCAGCAGGGCAGGGCCCCTCGGGCTGGGAAGGCCAGGTGAAGGTGATGCAATTCATGGCTGGCCTCCCCTTGCAGGACGTGCTCAGGAACTGGTATGCCAGGCTGCCAGCTATCGTGCAGAACGCCGACGCCCTGGTGAGCAACGCGGAGCAGTGTGCCCGGGCCTTTCGGCAAGGTAAAGCAGCTGCACGCTCAGCTCCGGGGCCCAGGAGCCCTTTCCTGAGCCTGCCCTGAGTGCGTGGCCCCACGGCCTGGAGAGGGGGTGCCACTGCTCTTGTGGCTAAGGGCTACATGCTAGGCCATCCCAGCAGTGCTGCTGGGGCTAGCAGACAGGAAAGGCACCACGGCTCCTGGGCTGTATAGATCCCTTGGCTGGCCCAGGCCTAGCCGCGATGGGACTTGTCCCCTAGGAGCCCAGCTCCAGCCTAAGCACGGTGGCTGGCCTGCATTGCCTGCTGGGACATTGAAGAGGAAGGCAGCTGCCGTCTGCTCCATTTCATGCCAATTCCATGGACGCCTCCTGCCAAGGCAGCCCTGCTCCGATGTCTTTAGCGCAGTTCCCACTTGTGCTTAGGAAACCGAACAACAGCTCTGTCAAGGTGGGCTGGGAGCCGCAGTGCTGGCTAGGATGTGATCAGGGTGCCACAGGGCCATGCCTTCATAGGGAGCCCCAGAACCCCACCGGTGCACCCAAGAGCTGGCTCCAGGGCTGCTCCTGCTGGGGCATTGTGCTTACGGCCTGGTTAAACGACGGTTTTGGTCAGTCGTTTCCAGCCGCTGCATGTCGATGCAGCCCCTAACACCGCATCAGCAGAGCAAATTGCTTTCCCAGTCTGTTCCCCCCACCATGTAGCAGACTGTACAGGCCAGCGCCCCCCCCAAGGCCGCACAAAGGCGAGCCCTGCTCTTGCTGGGGTGCAACTGCAGCTGGGTTGAAACGTTGGAAAAAAGAGCAGAAACGCTGGTGGCTTGTTACTGGGGAGTCAGCGGCAGGAGCTTGTGTAACCCCCCCAGAGCTCAGGAGCAGCACATGGGTCAGTAGGAACCAGCGGGTCTGGGGGCGAGTGACCGGACCTCTGGGCTCGTTACATCGAGGCTGGACGCCTTGCTATAAAGCAAGCTCGAGATCTAGGCTTGGTGCAGCATTTCCTTGATGAGCTGCTGGTCTGATCGAATGGCCCCTTCTGCCCGTAATCCACGAATAGCCACCAAGCGCCAGTCCCCCGACGGCTGCAGTCTTCATCGCGGCTGGCGCTGATGGAGGCAGAACTCAGCAGCTTTTCCAAGTCGATGGAGATTCTACAGCTCAGAAGCTGCCTCGTCTCACCGCAGCCTGAGCCAAGGGGCATGTTGGAGAAAGAGGGAGCTGCACCGTATTTGCAGTGTCCCTTTTCTGACTACATCTGTGCTAAGAACAGGGAAAGAGCCAGACTCCACCCCCCTTTCCCCAGTGGAGCATTACAGATACGCAGACTTGCCTAGCAAGGGGGGCCATGGCGTTCACCACCAAGCGGGTGCAATGCTGGGGTATCAGGCCGGCCAAGCGGATCATTTAGTTCTGATACCACTGGCAGGGCCGACCCTGCCCACGGCCCCTGCGAGACCAGGGGTGGGGAACCCTTAGGGAACAGCTGTAGCTCTCCTGGGCATAGACCAATTCTTGGCATTCTCTTTGTCTGCTCTAGGTAACCTGCCTCTCCTTGGAGAGTGCCTGACCCGCTACTGGCAGCAGAAGAAGTGCATGGCCCCAGGTTGTGAGCCTCTGGCTGTCAGACGCATGATGGATGCTCTCCAGCCGTATGTCTATGGGCAGAGCTTGGCTGGAGCTGGAGGCGGCGGGTTCCTCTACATCTTAACCAAAGAGCCCAGCCAGAAAGTCTTTATACAGCAAATTCTAGCAAACACAGAGGTGAGCCCTGCACGTTCGCTCCCACCCATCTCAGGAGTGATCAGGGCAGCGGATGGCTCTGCAGGGCGTGTCCCAGGCACTGCGAGAGGGGTGCAGACTACAGCAGCCTGTGCCACGTGGCATGTCGGCCAGGCAGTGGGGAAGGGGTTAGAACTAAGCAAACAGCCCCCCAGTGCTACACCCACAGCTATTACCACGTAGCAGCAAGGCCCCCACTGACGCTTTACTAACCATAACCTTTCATTGTAGGGCCTGGGGAATTTCAGCATCCACACTGTTGAAGTGGACACAGCTGGCTTCTCTCTGCAGCTAGTGGGGAGCGACCCTAAAGCAAGAGGCGACACAGGGAATGAGAGGGCCCAACCGGTCACGTGAAGACCAACGGGCCCTGGTCTTTGTGCACTGCCAGTGAATGTTCAGACAGCCGCAGAGCAGCCAACCTCCCACGCTGGCATGATTTTCCACTCACAGGCGCGGCAGGTGAATCTGTCCTGGTTTGGTTTCAATTCAGAGTGACTTCTGGTTTCAGCAGCAGCACAGGTTGCATGATCATCGCTGTAGAATACGTGCCTCTACCATTGGGCTGATGGAGCTGGGAAGCCCTCGGCCCTACAGCAGAACCAGGCCAGGTTCACAGGCAGCCAGAGGGAAGAAAGGCCCCTCGCTGTTTGACAGCATCACTGGGCTGGATAAATAGGCTTGGCAGAATTTGTATTTTTTATCATTTCGACTATCGACGTTTATTTTTAAGCATTTTTTCTGTTCATCAATTAAAATGTTCATAAGTGTGGGAAATTCTGGAGGGGTCAGCCGTGTTATTTAATGACAGACACTGAGTCTGAAAGTTAAAGCTGTAACCCGTTAAAATACAAATTGTGAACATCACGTCAAACTCTGCAAGTAACCTTACATCACACCTCCAAGGCTTCAAGCAGCAGTTTGTCTTACTTTGCCTTTCTCAGCGGTGGGCAAATGTTTTGACCCAAGGGCCACATCTGGGAATAGAAATTGTATGGCAGGCCATGAATGCTCTCAAAATTGGGATTGGGGTGCGGGAGGGGGTCAGGGCTCTGGTTGGGGGTGCAGGATCTGGGGTGGGGCCAGAAATGAGGAGTTCAGGGTGTAGGAGGGTGCTCCGGACTGGGATCAAGGGGTTTGGAGGGTGGGAAGGGGATCAGGGCTAGGGCAGGGGTTTGGGGCATGGGGGGGTGAGGGCTCCAGCTGAGGATGAGATGTTTGGGGTGCTGGAGGGTGCTTGGGGGATCAAGGCTGGGGCACGGGGGGAGGCTCAGGGGTGCAGGCTCCGGGCGGTGCTTATGTCAAGCAGCTCCCAGAAGCAGCGGCATGTCCCTCTCTGGCTCCTATGCGAAGGCATGGTCAGGTGGCTCTACACACTGCCCCATCCGCAGGCACCGCCCCTGCAGCTCCCATTGGCCATTGTTCCCGGCCAATGGGAGCTGCAGGGGTGGCAAAGCCTCCTGGCTGCCCCTACGCATAGGAGCTGGAGAGGGGCCATGCCGCTGCTTCTGGGATCTGCATGGAGCGGCCCCTGACCCTGCTCCCTGGCTGGAGCGCCGGAGCAGGGCAAGTCCCAGATCCCTCTCCCCAGCGGGAGCTTGAGGGCCAGATTAAAACAGCTGGTGGGCTGGATCTGGCCCACAGGCCGTAGTCTGCCCACCCCTGGCCTATCCGTACATTTCAATCATTGACTGAAATTGTTTTTCATCTATTTGTACGTACAATGAAATCAATGTTTCAACGTTTGCCGATAAAAAACTAATCCTCCTAAGCCTCTGTCCAGCGGAGATGACCACCGCAGCTGCTCGGGTTGTGTACCTGTATTTCTATATGGACTTTCTGCAGATGGCAGTAATTGGGGCCGTGGGAATGGTGACTAAGGCTTGATTTGCTGGTATCTCCTGCACTGAGCCTTCTCCTGAGAACAGATTAGTGCAGCCGCTTTTCCTATTGCCAGTAGGATCAGACCCCAAAGCCCGTTGGATGACTCATGCCCGGTCGAGCAGGACGGTGAATGGTCCCGCATGCTTCGAGACGTGTTCATAGCCGTGCAGGAGCCAAGCCCAGCCTCCACATTCTAGCTGAACATTCCCTGGGGCAGCCCAAATCACTGCCGATTCGGGGCGTGTGGGGATCCTCTGCGACGGGCCAGTGCTGCCTGGGAGGGCGGGCCTGGCTTCCAGCAGCAGTCAAGTCCCTGAACACTACAGAAAGCTTTGAGTTTGTGGTGAGTCATTGCTCCCCCCCCCACCCTTTCTCTGACTACCAAGAGCTGAGCGTTTCCTCCGTGGGAGTCCACTGTTCCCGTACATGAAAGGCCCCCCCCAGTAGTGTGCTGTCACTCTTCCCTCCCAGCAGAGCCCTGGGCTGGAGGCAGCTCAGCCCACCCAGCTGGAGCCCAAGGCGTTGCAGAGAGGCAGAGCGCATCTGCACCCGGGGAGGGCTGAGAGCATCTCACAGCCTAGCTGCACGGTAGGGAGACGAGGCTAGCATGGGACTAGGCTAAGCAGTGCACATTCAGCATCACTTAGACGAGCCCAGTGCCACCTCTGTGCTCTCGGCACCAGGCAGATGGACAAGTGTTCACCACACTGTAGGTAGGGAAGGAGCCTGCAGCAGGTTCCGGCCTTAGCTCCCATTGGCCGTACGCTCGCCCAGCCCGGAACACACGTCACCGGAGGAACGTTACTCCCCACTCCTCCATCTTTATTCACCGCCTCGCCGCACAGTGTCAACAGGTACAAGAGGAGCCAGAGCCCTGATTCCGGAAGGGACTTGACCCTCAGCAGCCCCAGGGTGAAGTTCAGACAATCCCCACTTAGGCCCCAGCCTGAAGAACTAGCCCAGGAGACAGCTCCGGGCCTGCCCCTGGAACTCCAGCAGCTGAGCTGTGAACTATCACCACTGCAGGGGGAAGAACGCCAGGATTACACCCCTGGGGGGCCAGGGCAACCATGGACTCGGAGCCAATGGTTTGTGGAGGGCTGCACAAGGTCACCGGTGCTTGAGTCACCGCATGGGGCAGCATCTGGAACTGCAGCCACGTACTCCACAGAACCTGTCATGAGACAGGAAGGCGAGCAGAGGAAGGCATGAGCAAGCTCTAACCCTCTGTCAGAACAGCCTGATCCTTTAGTGTTAGTGTCATGGGGGAGGGCACCTCAGTGAGGAGCCCTGCTGGAACGCCACTGCTCGAAAACATGGGCGATTGCACGGCCGCCGTATCTCTGCTCCCTGAAGGGCAATGGGCTGCATTGGGCCTTCTCGAGTCCAGGTCTCCCATACCAGGAAAGCCGTGTGTGGGGCACTGGGGAGCAGCACTAGAGTCATCACCGGGTTGGTGGCTGACAGAGCCAGCCGGCCACCCCTGGGCCTGTCACAGTCCTGCTGCAGCAAGTGCTGGAAGCACGAGGACGTGCCCCAGGGGTTGCTACGTTCACACTATGAAGCGCATCCGAGGACGTCCAGGCGCTGCAGATAGTGTGACAGCTACAGGCGCAGCCTCTTAATGTCCTCGCTGCGGAAGTCGATTCGGAGGGCCAGCACCTGACGGACCTCTGCTGGGGTGAGGCGCCAGGTCAGGGGGCCTGAGTTGGGGCCCCAATAATCCAGGATCTCTGTCACCTGGAGAAAGAAAGAAAGTCAGGCTGTGGGAGACGACAACACATGAATATGCCATTCTACTCTCCAGCTCCAACTACATGGAAGATCAGACACTCCAGAGCATGGGGTGGGAGCGATGGGTGGGCAGAAGGTCTAAGTTCCTGCACCTACCCCCCTCCCCCCCAGCAGCAAGTGCTGCAGGAACAGCAGGCATGGGGGGGGGGGCGCGTTGGGGGCTGCAAAACCGGGCTGAGCCTAGGAGACCTCTGTGGAGGCTGGCTTGGGAAGAAGCTGCTGCTGATCATTCTACCACCCCCAGCACAGAGTCAGAGGAGAGCTCACCCTTTCCAGATTGAGGATGGTCGCCATCTGGGAAAGACGAGCAAACTTGTCCCGGATGGTCCACGTGGTCACGGTGGTGAGATAGGCTATCAGCGATCTCAGCTCCTTATCAAACTGCAGGCCACCAAGCTGAGCACACCAAGCAAACCGTGTTACTCTTCCACGTTCCACGGGCACATGGCTTTGCATCTCACAGATGTCATGACAGGTGAGGAGAGGGAAGAATTCCATGGAACATGGTGCTCTGGGGCTGGAAAGTAGGCAGTGGCTTATAGCCGGACACTTCAGGCGCCAACGCCTGTTTCGCTGCAAGGTCTCCCTAGCCCCACTGCCAAAGCTTCCCCTGACAGTTCGCTCCAATTGGGACTCTTTTGAGCTGGCTAAGTCTAGACACAAGCACTGGGGTCACTGAGTGGGGAGGAAAACCGAAGCTTTAGCTTCGAAGGCTGGAATTGCAGGGTAGCCGGAAGCTCAGTGGCACTGCCGGCGCGGGAACGGCTCTACGGCGAGTTCTAGCCCAGCCTCCCCACCCCTCTTAGGGTAGGAGAGGGGCGAAGGCAGGACTCTCCCGGGCCTGCCGTGAATCCGGCGGCTGCTGCACAAGGAAGGGAGGACACAGCCGTCTGCTTACCCTGCTGAAGGTAGATTTGAGAACCACCTTCTCCAGCTCAATGGCAATGAGACTGGTGGTCAGGCTGCTGAGGCTGTCGTAGATCACGGGCGAGAGCCCAGCCTGGGGACAGAAAACCACGTCATTGTCCTGCAGCCACTGGGCAGAAGTCAACCGAAACCAGCGCCAGTGAAAGGCCTGGAGTCAGTGAGAACAGCCACATGTACGGTGCTAATGGGCGTGCTTAAAGAGCAGAGCCAAACCCGCCAAACCAACCCACAACGGCTCAGCGGTCAGGCCTGGGGCGCCAGGACTTGGGAACACCCGCAGGTGTGAGGCTCACTGACCTCTCGGGGAGGGCTCAGCGCTGGAGAATCAACGCGAAGGGGGTTCTTTGGGTTCTTTTAAACAGCAGGAGCAATGAGGGGAGGACTGTGTCCATCACCCACCCGAGCAGGGAGTCAGTCAGGCCATGCCGCGCCGCTGGGCACGACTGGCCCAAAGCCTCAGTTAGGTTATTGGTGCTCAGGACAACTCACCTTGAACTCTGCCATTTGCTGTTCCAGGTTGATGATGAACTGCTGCACCCATGGGTCGTTGGCTTCATAATCATTGAACTCTTCCTAGCATTGGAGCAGAACGCAGGGCTAATTACTGATCCCCAGCACCCCTGGCTTGCGAAGAGCCGCACTCTGGCAGGACTGGGAGAACCTGCTGGAGCTACAGCAGTCCTAATGGGTCTGACGTCCCTGCTGCACTGCATCAAGTCCTCCACAGTTTCTCTGCTTAGCTTTATCTGGCCTGCAAGATTTAGCAGGCCCCACAATGCCCAAGTTATTTGCACTAAAGGAAGAGTCTTTTCGTGCTCATCTGTCCCCCTGCTTGGGAGAGGCCAGGAGAAAGGACAAGGGCACGCCTGACCTGGGCCCAGCACTCGCAGATGGCTAGGTAGATAGTAGCTGTGCACGCTCAAGATGATCTAAGGCCATGCTTCGGGGGATAAACGGATTGCCTGGGATTCCCCCCTCCCTCCACATAGAATCACAGAATCGTAGGACTGGAAGGCACCTCCAGAGGTTGTCTAGCCCAGCCCTGCACTAACAGCAGGACTAACTCTTATCTAAACCATCCGACAGATGTGTGTCTAACCCACTCTTAAAAACTTCCAATGATGGAGATTCCACAACCTCCCTGGACAATTTATTCCAGTGCTTAACCACCCTTCCTAATTGTCAGTTTTTCCGAATGTCAAACCTAAACCTCCCTTGCTGCAATTTAAGCCCATTGCTTCTTGTCCTATCATCAGAGGTTAAAGAGAACAATTCTTCTCCCTCCTCCTTGTAACAACCTTTTATGTACTTGAAAACTGTTATGTCCCCTCTCAGTCTTCTCTTCTCCTGACTAAACAAACCCAATTCTTTCAATCTTTCCTCACAGGTCATGTTTTCTAGACCTTTAATGATTTTTGTTGTTCTTCTCTGAACTTTCTCTAATTTGTCCACATCTTTCCTGAAATGTGGCACTCAGAACTGGACACAATACTCCAGGTGAGGCCTAATCAGCGTGGAGTAGAGCGGAAGAATTGCTTCTCGTGTCTTGTTTACAACACTCCTGCTAATACATCCCAGAAGGATGTTTGCTTTTTTTGCAACAGTGTTACACTGTTGACTCATATTTAGCTTGTGATCCACTATAACCCCTAGATCCCTTTCTGCAGTACTCCTTCCTAGGCAGTCATTTCCCATTCTGTTTGTGTGCAACTGATTGTTCCTTCCTAAGTGGAGGACTTTGCATTTGTCCTTATTGAATTTCATCCTATTTAATTCGGATCATTTCTCCGGATGATCTTGAATTTTAATCCTATCCTCCAAAGCACTTGCAACCCCTCCCAGCTTGGTATTGTCCACAAACTTTATAAGTGTTCTTTCTATGCCATAATCTGCATGTACTCCAATGCACAACTTGACCAGGTGTGTTACCAGCAAGGCATTTCTGCCTTGCTCTGAAGTATCAGATACAAGGCAAGGATGCAGGACTACCTGAACCAATGGTCTAATCTAGTACAGCTACTTAAAGCAACAACCCACAGAGTTAGCCCCTCGGGCACCAGTGTAGAGCATCCTAAGGGACGTTCCAGGGGTGGGGAGCAGATATTCCTTCATGCCAAAATTTACCCATCCCACACAAACCAGCTAGTATGATGCTTTTCAGAACTATGTCACTGGCATGAGAAGTCTTGAGTTGTGACACTGGGATAGGAAAGGTCCCTGACAGTGCAGCATTCTGCACCCCTCACCAAGTTTTCCTGGGGTCCCATATTCTAAGTTTCAGTCCCACGGGTGGTCCTTGGACAGCCAAGGAGTTCATTGCCTGGCCATGCTGAGGTAACAGCAGGGAAGATCTTTGGGAAGTGAGCCAGGCCTGTCCCTCTGACCCCTCCCCGCCGTTACAGGTGCAGAGCCCTACGGAGCTGGATGCTTGGGGAGCAGAGAAAGGTGAGGCTTACCTCCTCGATATTATGGGAGACCGAAAGGAAGAGGTTGATCCAGGGTTTCACCTGTGGTTTGACAGCTGTGCTGTTCAGCTCACTGAGTCCTTCCTGGGGAGGAGAGGAAGAGGACCCGGCAAATGACTGAGCACGCCTTGTTTCCAACGAACATGCACCTGCTCTTCTCACCCTCCCCGGAGTCTGCCCCGTGAGCCAGGGGAGTATGATCTCCAGGGGGGGGACGAAGCCTGGAGAGAGACTTGTGTAGGATCAGGTAGCAAGTCGAGATGGGAATGGAACCCAGGAGTCTGGATGCCAAGCGCCGTGCACAGGAGCCAGGTGAGGCTCTAGCCCCAAGGTGAGAGGGGGAAGGCCACTGACTGACGCGGCCTTCTGCTTGCTCAGGGCCAGACAGGGCAAGGAGGCAGCCATGGCCAGATTCCAAAGCCCCCCACCAGGAAAAGCTCCGAGAAGAGCTAGCTGTCGTCGCAGTGACTCCGCTTTCCCGGGGAGCAGTAGTTCCACGTCACACCCGCAGCAGCTTGGGAGTGGTGGCCGTTGGTGGCCTAGGTAAGGCCTTGGTAGCTGCAAGGCTAGAGCGCTCGTGAAGGGTCTCCCTGCCTGGCTCAGGGGACACGCGGGGTCGCTCTGCAAGAAGCGTCTCACCAGGCAGTTGGTGGAAGTTTTTAATTACAACTGGCATCTCGGAGTCTGCTGCCGGCAGCTGCCCTTTTCCACTGAAAGGGGAGATCTGTGACTCAGGCCGCATGGGAGCTCCATTGCTTCCCACCCAGCTTTAACAAGACTGGGTTAGCAGCAGACGAAAGACGACTTTCCTGCGTGGTTTCAGTATTAGCCATGAGCCTAGGAGCCCGCCTGCAGGAGAGGTTCAACGCGAGCTGGGGACGGTGCATGGCAAAGCAAGAGAAAACGCGTTTGCTCTCCCCGCTCCTCTCACAAGGCGAAAGATGGCCTCAGGGTTTGCTCAAACCAAGTTCTCTGCTGCTTGGCTTCCATACCCCAAACATTAAGCCTCCCTCGTCCTCTCTTTGGCAAACTCGCGGGAGGACATGAGATTGTAGCCTTAGCAGCAGCTACCCACTGAGAGAAGGGGAAGCTGGATATTTCGATAGGGGAAGAGAGATGCTGGTTCTTGGATTACACCTGTGGGATGGCAAGAGCTCCTCAGATGCCATCCTTAGACATACCCGCTGAAGGTCTTGCCAAGGTTCCCCCCAAAGAGGGAGAAGGGAAGATCTGAACTCACGGTTCTAATTTTAAAATACTGCACCTTTACCTGGCGAGAGCACCACCACTCAGCACAAAGCAGCAAGGGGAACCACATTCCTTCTGCTCCGCAGCTCGCCTTTAGAGCTTATCCCTCCCCAGCCAGGAGGCATCGCTGTTACTCAGCGTACGATCAATGCTTACCCCCCCTCCACACCATCTGGGCTGGACTCCGAGCCAGAGCTGGCACAGGCCCTGGGCTGCTGATCTCCCATTTGTGGATGGGTCTCAGCCAGCCGAGTGGCTGCGGCAGCCGGAGCGCACCACACGCACGGCAAACAGCTCACCTGCAGCAGATCTCTGAACTTGTTCGACACGGCAGCCATGTCGGCGAGGCAGCTGTCGATCTTGGCTTCGGCTTGTTCGCCCCCAAAGCCTTGGCTGAGCAGCTTGGCACAGTCGCTCTGTGGGAAAGACACACCCATACGCAGACTAAGTGCTATGGGACACTTGGAGCGCTCTGCACTGGCCTAGCAGATTGTCAGCTCTTTGGGGCAGGGATCAGCTTTTACTCTGTGTTTGTACAGCACACAGCACAACGGGACCCTGCTACGGTCATACAAAGAACCCCCGCCCCCCCCCCGCTGCTTGCGGAGAACACTTGGTGCCATAACGTAACTAATGCGGCTGTATTACAAAGGACCGGCCAAGAGGCCAGAGAGGCATTGAGTGATTCGAGGAGAGAGGCTGAAGGGGATTGGACATGTTGTACGGGTGTCAAAAGCCATGTGCCCAGACAAGCCCTTGACTGGACTTGGTGAAAAATGGGAAAGGGGAGGACAACAGATGTCACAAGAAAACCATTGAGAACGATGCCGCTGCCGTGGAAACAGACTACAATGGAGCAGGAAACGTGGCACTAGACAGACAGAGTTGGAACCACCTGGCTCCCTCTAATCCAAGACCTAGGGAAATGATCTCCGTGTCACAGATGGAGAAACAAGGGCTGGAGGTTCTTTTAGGGTACGTCTATACTTACTTCCTGGTCCAGATGTAAGCAATCGATCTTCTGGGATCGATTTATCGCGTCTTGTCTAGACGCGATAAATCGATCCTGGAAGTGCTCGCCGTCGACGCCGGTACTCCAGCTCGGCGAGAGGAGTACGCGGCATCGACGGGGGAGCCTGCCTGCCGCGTCTGGACCCACGGTAAGTTCGAACTAAGGTACTTCGAATTCAGCTACAATATTAACGTAGCTGAATTTGCGTACCTTAGTTCGAAGTGGGGGGTTAGTGTGGACCAGGCCTTAGCATTTTCACCAGGTCTAACCGAACGCTGACAAGCTAGCCCTTGGCCTGGCCAGAGGAGAGATTTCAGTCCATTCAACCGTGGTTTCGGAAAAGGACAAGTCCCAGCGTGAAAGTCTCTTTTACTGGGATGAACGTAAACAGCCCAACACTACCAGAAATGGGATGAGCACTAATATTTATTTATTTTGCAGTTGCACCCTGGAACCCATCATGGAGCAGCACCTCACTGTACTAGGAGCTGTACAGACGTAACAAAGACAGTCCCTGCCCCAAATGGCGTAACAGATGGAGAATTTCTGTCTTCCCCAGCTGGCAGAGTCTCAGCACCCGATCTTCAACACCAGTCTCTGGATTTGGGCAGGCACAAGTCTGCATGCGCTTTGTTTGCACTGGCAAATCCAGTTACTCAATTGTGTCTGCAAATCAGGTTCTTCGACCACCTTCTTCCCCCTCGTCCACCCCCCAGCTTCTACTTCCCCACTCTACACCCTCAATCGCTGCCCTTTTCCACTACTTCCCTCCCCAACTGCAACCCCACACGCACCCCAATAATAAAAATACGGATTAGTATTAACACCTACTGAAAATAAACCCCTGCTAATTTAAGAACCATTAAGATACCTGCTCAACTCTAACCAACCACAAGTTTTTCGTAACTTGTCCCCCTTCCCACGGCCCCACCCACAGTCTTTCTGGCATCAGCTGGTTGGATCACATCTATTTAGACTATAAGCTCTGCAAGGCATGGGCTAGGTCTTCTACATGCTTCGGACAGCAGTCACTCTGGTTTGACACTAGGTATTAATTTAGCAGCTGAGCTGAATCCCCTTTAAAAAAAAAAAAATCAGGTTCTCATGGCTGGTGGTTTTTTATTTTTTCCAAGAGTCTGTGTGTGTATGGACAGTATTTTCTTCTGGTTAGTCCACTGGGCTACCACATATAGGTAGTCAGGACAAAATGAGTTTGGAGATAAGTCATTATTAAAAATAACGAGGTAAACTGAACAGAGTTCAAAGGTGATCAGCAGAAATGGTATTGGAGATTTGGGGCTTGTCTACATGTACAGAGCTACAGCGGAAGACAAGGGAAGCGTCTCCCATCAGTGTAGTTCAGGGCTTCTCAAACTGTGGGTTGGAAGCCCAAAGTAGGTCGTGACCCCATTTTAATGGGGTTGCCAGGGCTGGCTTAGACTTGCTGGGGCACAGTGCTAAAGCCAAAGCCCGAGCCCTTGGCGGCAGGGCTCAGGTTACAGGCCCCCTGCCTGGGGCTGAAGCCTTTGAGCTTCGGCTGTGTCCCCTCTCCCCTGCCAGGGGTTGTGGGGCTCAGGCTTTGGCCCCCCTGCCCAGGGTAGTGGGGCTTGAGCAGGCTCAGGCTTTGGCCCCCCCTCCTGGGGTTGTGTACTAATTTTTGTTGTGAGAAGGGGGTCGCGGTGCAATGAAGGTTGAGACCCCCTGGTGTATTTAAGCCATCTCCCCGAGAGACGGGAGCAGCTCTCAGACACAGCACTGTCTACACAAGAGGTTAGATCGATATAATTATGTCATTCAGGAGTGTGGCGTTCTCACATCCCTGAGCGACACAGCTGGGTCTGTAGTGTAGACCTGGCCTTGGAAAATGAGAGCGATAAAGAAAGGTTAAAACCAGAACAGTCAAAAGGAAAGAGGTTCAGACGTAAAAGCTGTATGCGAATGAGCATATTCTCATTAGATACAGGTCGAACGTGTAGTAATGGCTCCACAACAGGAAGATTTAAGTATAAAACGAGAACAGGGAACAAATCGCCGTCCCTGTAAACAATGAAGGCTTCAGCCTCACAGAAAATTTGGAAATTCATTAGGGATAATTACATCTATTCTGCCAGGAGGTAGGTGGATGGACTCAAGTAATTGATAGTGGTCCCATCCAGCCCATTTTTTTCTACCAATCTATTTGAACTAGCAGGACAGGTCACCTGAGGTTAAATAAGATCCCTAAAAGTCGAGTAAGGCCAAGACCACAGGAGGCTACGAGCATTCATTCCACAACAGAAACCCCTACAATGTACCCAGCTGGACGGGAGTTGATTGTAAGGCTGATTATAGGAAGCCAATAAAGATGCCAGACATTACCTCCAAAGTCTTCTTCAGGGTCATGATGTTTTCGCTGCAGACCTCCACATTGTTTAAGGTTACCTGGAACAAAGAGGAAGGAGCATAATGGAACTGCACAGTAAGTCAACTGCAAATAGGTAAGTGCAGAAGACACAATACGTTTCCAGTGATGTCCGATCTACCCTCCCCCCACTACTGTTTTATATATAAAAGTGTTTGAGTGACAGCTCTCTGCCTCATTCCCGCAGGAAGTCCCACCCTTGTGTTTTGCACTGCTTTTGCGGCAGCATCACAGAGAACACTCTGGGTTGGGAACGCCCAGAGCCAGCTGCTTACACACAAGTAAAAGTCCAGGAAAGCGGTGGTGAAAAGCAAGTCACTGATGGGCAGGCAGGAGAGCGCAGAAATTCTCCTGCCCTGTGACAATCCTCATTAAAACATCAGCAGTGGTGACATTTTGCTCTTCACCTGTTGAAGTAAATGTCAGTGCGATGCTGAGATTTCCTGGAGACAGGAAAACAAGCCAGGCTGACAGGTGAATGAGGGACTCCGGCAGGAGCACTGACATTTTAAGTACTTTGCTTCAGGAAATCCAGAGCCCTGTCACCAAGAGTGTAATGAAATAAAGCGATCGGCCCTGCACCCTCCCTTCACTCACGCCTTTGATTTCTCTCCTCCAAGCACAATGAACCACCTGCATAGCCTCCTCATTGCTATGCATTCATAGTGCTGCCGGGGGCAGACAGGGCACACAGGTCCGTGCCAGCCATCACCACTGCTGCCAGTCAAGGGACTTCACTTGAGGTCTGCTTGGCATCAAGGATGTCCCATCAGTGGGAAACCCTTTCAGTGCTGGATCAGGAAACCAGTCAAACAGTGCAGTCTCCCATATGCATGTGTAGGGCATGCGTGGGTGGGTGCATAGGTGTCCTGAGATCTAGCCAGTGCTCCTCCAGAGGGAGGGAAGCAGCAGAGAGCCGCGGAGGCGACAGAGGTGGCCTCACATTTCTTGCTCTGTAAAGTTGACTTCCAGGCTCTGACCCCTGAAACACGGCCAGCTGTAGCACTACGTGAAGAGAAGACAACGGAGCGGCTCTCACACTCCAAGCGCAGTGGCCGCCTGTGATGAAAACCCTTTCGTCGTATCAGCAGAGCTCATTCATCCCATGCAATTCTTCTGTGCAAGAGTTCCCCCCGGGGGAAGTGGCCCCCTCCCAATGCCTCTCTGCGGGGCATCGATGCTAAGCTCAGCGCAGAGCAGACCCACTTTCCAAGGGGAACACGCAGCTTGTGGGATGACTGGAGGATCTTGCCTGGCTAAGTATCCAGGGAGGAATGGTTTGGGAGATGCAGCATCAACCTTCTACCAGGAGTCAGAGGTCACCCTGCCCCCATCCTGGCTCTCAGGCCATGGTCATATCACTCAAGCCCAGGAGACAGACTTTCTTGTTCCTAGAACACTAGATATTCAAGCATCTCCCTTTCCTCACATTCTCCAGGCCCTCTGCCCTTGCCGCCTGCCCTCCCCTCCATCCAAGCCTGCACGTAACCCACCAGAAAGGACTGCTTGGCCTCATCGGTGCTTTCGATGCCTTTGGTGTCAAACTTGCCCTGCTGCAGGCTGCTGTGCATGATGTTCACCGCACTGGTCACCCCCCTCTGGATGTCTTGGAACGTGGTGGCCGGGAAGCCCAGCTTCAGCTTGGTGCACAGAACCTCCCTGGGGGTGGACAGAGCAAGCCAATCAGGCGGACAGAGAAGCATCAGGCCAGGCCCAGTTGCACAAGCCCAGCCCTCTGGCCACGACTCACCCTGGGAACAACATATGAGAATTAACATGGCCCAGTTCTGCTGGGAAATCGTATAGTCTGCTCCTTGACCACGCTTTGGTTCGCTGTAAAATGCACTCAACAGACCAATATCAGGACAGGTTAACTGCTAAAAGTCAATGATACTTTAATACCAGAAAAAAGGTTCAATATGCTACCAATTTCTGGGAAGCCGACTCGTGCAGCATTGTTGAATTCACTTACACAGAAGGCTTGCTTCCAAAGTTGCACAGTTCAGCTAGGAGTATTTCTAGGATGATTTTACAAATTACAAAACTCTTTATATGTCACTAAAATCCAGCCCACCAGTTCCTCCCAGTTCCTTAACTTGTAGTTCTGTTCCTTCCTTAGCTTTGTTGTGGATACCAGCATTCCAGGTACTGGTCCAAGAAGGTACCTCCCTAGCTTGTACTGGGCAGAACATTAATGTATTTTGCCTTTGACAACTTTCTTATTTTCTAAAGCCAAAGTGGACTTCAGCGTTGCAAAAGCATTATGGGATACATAGCAGAAGTGAACAGGATTACAGAACACAGTCGAAGTCAGGCCATGTAACCACAAGAAAGAGATATATAACGTTATATTGATATTGTGTGCTCAATGCTTATTACCATGCCAGGTGTGAATAAAGTGATAGACACAGATATAGAACAATTAGCCTAGCAAATATTGGTCAACAGTTCCCTTCTGCTCAAGTCAAGAGCCGGGATCTAGGCATGGCAAACAGAACCCTGCCAAATCGCTCTGCTCCTCACAAAGTCCACTGCCCAGCATCCAGGGATCCAGCCAAAATGCCTCCTTCCCAAGCTCTCACCCAAATGGGCTGGTTGCAGTAGCTTGTTGAGAGCAGTCACTTCTGTGTTCGCTCTGGCTACTGCCATCTTGGGATGCAAAACAGGCACAGGCTGATTTCTGTACCCACATGCCCCTTGTTCAAAAGCATCAGGCAGCCACTCAAGTCACTGCATTAAAGTGGCCCCAGGGAACCTCACCTGCCATGTGGAGCTCTAAGGTGAATGCCTGCGAGTGGCCCAGCACAGACTGTACAGTCGTGCAGGAAAACAGGTATAAGTACTACACAGATTTCCTTTCAGCCCTTTGGAGGACTTTTGGTCTGAGGCTTTTGCACCCATTCGCCCCACCAAGGCTACCAGGCCCTGGTCAGATCCAAGGGGCCTGTTTTCACATGGCATATCCCAGAGAAGAGATATGCTTGAAGCCAGAAGCATGGGGAATCCAGAGGTTCTACATGCAGGAAACACCATCCTATTACAAACACTGTGTTTGCTAAGTACGCAACAAAACCAGATCCGAATAAGGGGGGAAATCAGTTATGGCCATTTCTGATAAATAGTGTATATTTTCTCTCATCCCCCCATCCTTCCATGTGCCCTTTGGGGGACTCGGAGACAGCACTCAGCCCCAGAGACGCCTGCAGGCAGCCTGCCCCATTACCTGAAGTCGGACTCCAGCTCGGTAGTGGAGTGATTGATCATGGCACAGAGACAATCTATGCTGGAGCTGGACAGGGCACGCCCGATGCACTTCTTCACAATGTAGAAGACGTCATCCACCATGCTGGAGGTCAGCTGACCCTTCTCACACATGTCCATAGCAACGGCCTGAAGGGAAAGAAAACTCACAGCGATGAGTGCAGCGGGTAAAGGACCAGCAGGTCCGGAAGTGACTGAGATAGGCTCGCTGAGCGGCTCAGGTTCACCTTTGGCTGCACGGCTCAAAAAAACATCCAGCCCCAAGCACAGCTCCCCCTTCCTGCAGGCTGCCACCCACCCTCCTGGGGCAACGAGCCCTCCCAGCCCCACTCGAGCAGCACATCTCCAAGCCTAAGCAGCAGAGTGTCTGTGGGTACAGCCCCATTTGTTAGTTCTCAATATTCAATGGTGGAACAGGGAAGATCACCAGGACGCCCCTTCTTCCACCCCCACCCCACGGGCTCAGAGAGCGCCACTCCCCAGCCAGCACACTGCCTCCCTACAGCACACCCAGCCAGGGACCTCGGGCCCTGATGTCAATCATCCACACAGCAACACAATACGCTGCTGATAAAACTCAGAGCCAGGCTGGGGGGGGTCTATCTATTAACACAATCTGTCTCATAGGGATCAAACCCAACCTGCTTACATCATCCCCCTCCAGATACATGCTTGTCACCATGTGACGGAAGAGTCTTTTGCACTGCACGGGCCAAGAAAGGAGCTTGGGGTACCTGAAACTCATTGTTATGTCACGTTAGCAAGCATCGTAACGTCCATTCCTGGCTAAGGGTCCTTTGGCGCGGCACGCTCCATGGCGGCGCGTGGGAAGGCACCCTGAGGAGCAGCGCCGTACACGGCTAGAATGGCTTTCAACACAAGGAGCCAGCACGTCACAAGCTCTGCACACAGGAGTCACTTCATCCACCCCCGTGCTGCCTGGAGCTGTTCAACAGCGCACAGCGAGCGCTTAGGACAGGAAGCTAAGGATCCGAGCGTGGCTGACACTGCAGGATATCCAGGTCAGTGGAGTCATCCCCCAAGTTAGAACTTGGCCAGGACAACAAGGTTAACACTCCTACACTAGCAAGAGGTGCCAGGGGATTAACAGCCCCAGGCGGGCAGGACCCTGGTTCTAAACCCCATCAGCCCAGCAACGCCTTAAGCCACCCTTGGACTCCTACTGCCTCCAAGGAAAGACTGCCCCCAACAGCACCTCCAGCAGTGCTCTGGGGTTTCCTTCGGCAGCTGTGGCCAGGTGCAACTCTGCGAAGCCTACCGAGTCTGACCAGCTCATGTGCGTGGGGGTGTCCGGTTGCAAGCCTCAGCTAGACAGATCGCCCTTAGGGGACATTGGGCTGGGAAGTGCAGAAAGGAGTTTTTCAATTAATTCTGTACATTGTTCATGTGAAATTGTTCCCAGTGAGCGCCCCAGAGGTCGTTTGCTGAAAGGGGGCAGGGGAACGAATGGAATCCCCATACACGACTTGTGGCAGGGAGCTCAGCAGGACCGTGGAGCAGCATGAACCACAGGCTTCCACCTCCTTAATCCCCTGTGGATTTCAAGGCCCGGTCCCCACCCCAGGCTACCCAGGACGCAGTACCGCAGGGCCTACCTTGTTGACAGTCTCCCGCATGAAGTACTCCTCCATGGTGATGTAATAGCCAATCAGCTCTTGCATGGTGCGGCTCAACAGGCAGTTGTTCAGGAGCTTGTCCAAAGACTTTTGATGCGCTACAGAGTGCAAGGCAGAATCACCACCAGTGCCTGAGCACCCGAAAGCACTTCCCACGGCCGCCTCAGCTCCTTAGAGGGGCAGCAGCTACCTGCCTGGATGGCACCCGAGAGGCCCACACTGTACAAACCCTGCTGCCGTGAACGAAGCGTGTGTCGGAACTGTGCTGCAAAGAGCAGCTGACAGCCCTGCCAAGCGGCCTCTGGATGGATCCTGTACCAGCACCCGGCAAGGCCCCTTGGCATGCCAACTGCAGTTGCACTGCCCGAGCGGAGAGAAGCTGGGCCAGCTGCAGAAGCAGCATCTTTAGTTACTGGGCAAAGGACAACCATGGATCTCATCCGTCGGCTGCTCCTCCTGAGGGAGAGATGAGCTCCAACGGGAGGCCCACCCCAACCGCAGCGGGGAAGATGATAGCTATGGCTGTGGGGCCTCGAAAGCGCAAGGTGTCAATGACGGCTCCTCAGGACTCCAGCAGTGACACTAAGCACCCAGCGGGATAGGAGTGGAAATCAAAGCTAGCCATGACCTTGATTAAGACACCAGACGAGCCCGTCATTTCAATTCCTCACCCCTTCCCAGGCTCCTGCTCCCTTCCCCAGCTCTCTAGCCCACGTGTATCGATGTTCGCTCTGCTCAGGGAGAGATTTCTTTACCTTAAGGATTCTACACTGAAAAGGGGGCTGTTTGCTTTAGTGCCATGGCTCCCAAACTGGGGTTTGCGGCGAGCGAGTGGGTCACGTGCTGCTGGCTCACCTCCGTTTCCAGCTACTACGCAACGGACAGACATGCGAGCGGGAGCTGGCCCATGCAGCCATGAAAGAAAGCGGTGGCGTCCAGGAGACGCTCTCCCCTCTTTCAGCTGCCGTCCATGCTACACAAATATTTAAGAACCCGGTTTTAGAGAACTAAGGTAGTGCATGCAAAGCATGCCAGGCACCTGCCAGCGAGGGAGAGAGATAGAAGACAAGCCCCCACCAAAGGAGGTCCAGGGCAACACCACGATGTGATGTCACCTCCAAATTTCAACAACGGCACTATCCGCCTGCGTTGGGTGGGCGGGGGAGAGAGTCCATCCTTTGCATTTGTTAAGTCCAACACGCAACCCCGCTAGCTGTGGGAAAGGAGACCAAGTAGCAGAAGGTCAAAGCTCGACTCCAAACCAGCTAGCAGAAGAGGAGGGCCAGGTTGCCTGTGCACACCACTCTTCTGGTCTCCCAACAGTGAAGGAGGAGGACACGCTCCAAGAGACGTGCTACTGAGGGGTCAGACTGTGCAGGAGGTTGGATGCATGAAACGCTGTTGTGAAAATGGGGGTCCCCACGCCGCACAGTCCAGCCCTCCAGAGCGCTATCCCAGAAGCTGCCTTCAACGAGCCGCTGCACAGCAGTGCCTGCTCTTTGCCAGCCAGCTCCCCACTGAGGAGCTGTAAAGACGGAGCCAGAGAAGCACTGGCGTTCGAGGGATTACCTTGCTTTACCTCCTCCGAGGCCATGGAGTCTCCCACCTCAAAGTCCGAGACGATCCGTCTCTTGATAAATCTGAGGTACAGCTCGCTGCGGGCGTTCATCAAGGTGACCTCGGTTAAAATGGGGTCCAGTTCCCTGCAAGGGGCACAGTGAGAAACAATGTAGCAAGCCCAGGAAAGGAAGGGCACTGGTTTCCTAAACCAAAGGCAGCACACGCTATAGAAGCATGAATGCTCATCCCGAGGGAGCCGGGAGAGCCAACGCGCTGCAAGATGGCCGTCTGCAGGAGGCTCAGAACAGCCCGCCATTCCCTTTACTTTCAAATGCATCGCTGAGCTCAGGACTGCGGAGACCTGCTTCTGGCCACTTTATTAGGGGTAGTAACACACAGGACCTGCCAGACTGGAGCAGGCCAGGAGTCCAGCCAGTCCAGAGCGCCACCTGAGAGTGGCCAGCACCAGACAGTTCAGAGAAAGGTGCAAGACACCTACAGTGGCCGTGCCCAAGGAGGAAGTTTCTCCTATCCCCAAGCAGTTAGAGACTTCTTGTGTCCCGAAGCAAAAGGGATTATGATCGGTATTAAATTCAGGGTCACAAGACAGTCACTGTCCCAAGCAGTTTACAGTGTAAAATAACCACCCTGACGTATAATGCACAAAAGGAGCAAAGGATGGATTTATCAAAAAGCTCTGCAAAAAAAATTAAAGAACAGCGTTCTTTATGTTGGTGGCTGCGACTAACATTGATAGGCTGGGACAGAAGCCATACTAGACCCAGCTAGCAGTAGGTGTGATCTCTGCCCGGCCAGGGCTGGAATCTCCTGGACACTGCTCCCTCCATGTATGCTCTGGTATACAAACATTCCTTACAAACCCTTGGCAAGAGCTAGTCTGCCCCTGCAAATAACAAGGGATTTGTCTGGATTCAGCAGGTGAGGAAGCACACAATGGTACTTGCATGCAAAGAGCAGCACATTGAGTGTGCAAAGAAAAGGTAGCTTCTTGTGTAATTTAAAAGGAAATTGATACTCCTTGAGCCTTTCATCACTAATCCAAAATCTCCGTGCAAACATTACGTTAGCCTTGTCTACGCTGGCAGCAGCACGTAGGGGATGTGTAGCTACATGCTGCAGTGACAAGCAGGCTGCAGCCGTGCTGGTGTGTACTACACATGGCAGTGAAAGGCGCTGGCATGGGGAGCTGCCGGAGTCTTTCCCTGCTGCCCCCTCTGCCAGAGCCTTTCACTGCAGCAGGGATGCTACACTGCTAAAAATTGCAGAGTAGCCATGGGAGGCACTGCTTGGGCATTTGGAGAGCTGTCTAGGGTCCGTGCCCGAAGGGTCTGGCATGTCTTCACTCACCTAAGCCGTGCCTCACTATCTGCACTGCTATTTTGACCCATGCTGGAGGGAGGTGCAGTATAGGTTCTCTATACACCACCGTAAATGTAGACAGTGCCTTACACAAAGCCTCATCACCAACCTGATGGGCGGGAAATATTATCATCCCATTTTACAGATGGGAAAGCTAAAGCCCAGAGAAAATAAGAACATGATGGCCATGCTGGGTCAGACCAATGGTCCATCTAGCCCAGTTTCCTGTCTTCTGACAGTAGCCAATGCCAGATGCTTCAAAGGGAAGGGGCAGAATATGGCAATTATCAAGTGATCCATCTTTTGTTGTCTAGTCCCAGCATCTGGCAGTCAGAGGTTTAGGGACACCCAGAGCACGGGGTTGTGTCCCAGACCATCTTGGCTAATAGCCATTGCTGGACCTTATCCCAATGATGAACTTGTCTAATTCTTTTTTGAACCCAGGTATGGTTTTGGCCTTCAACATCCCCTGGCAACGAGTTCCACAGCGACTTGCTGAAGAAGGTTACACACAGCGAGTGTAATAAATCCTCATATACAATCACAAAAAAATTGTTTGAAAAACAAAAATGTTTGTATATTTTTTTACATGCATTTCTAGCCTTCCCCAGGGACTGCACCTTGACATGGTGGGAAGGCTTGTGTTTTCCAGTGCTCCTGAGAACTCTGCCGGTGGGAGCCTAAACACCTGAGGGCCACCCAAGAGGAGGGACTGGACAAACAGCTGCTCCTCCAGGTTGGGAGCTGAGCCTCAGGCCAATCTAGCCTCACTGAGACATAGGCCAACAAACTATCCTCATAAAGAAGTTAAGTTATAGAAACACACCAAGGTTGGTGTGTTGTTCAGAGATGGCAGAGCTTGGTGTGTGCTCTAAGTGACGTCCGACTGCATGGGAAGGATTCAGCTGTATTTACAGGGCATGCACCAGCGTGGTATCTGGGTACACTGCCAATGGCTTTAATCTGGGGCAACTGACAAGTTTAAGACCATAATGAGCGGGGAAACGAAGTATTTCAGTTCGTTCGAGAGAAACTGTTGCAATAGAATCTCGCTGTGCAGAGCCCAGAGTTCTGCTTCCAGCTCTGCCATGGACGTGCTGTGTGGGAAGTCACAGCACCCCATGGTGGCTCACTAACCCCAGCTGTAAGAGTCACCAGAGAGGGCCGGCAGAGCGGCAGATCGGGCATCAGCCTCCTGTGCTGTCCTATCCCGAGGCCTTCAGGGAAGTCAAGGTCTGATACTTCAGGTAATGAACAAGCAGAACAAAGAAGCATGGACCCTAAAAGGGCAATAAGGACACACACCAAAGGGGATTTTATGCTTTGGTGGTTGATGGAACGTGCTAGCTACCTGCGAAGCAGCATTAATGCCAGATGAACAACGTGGAGGAAGAGAGCAGCTAGTGTTTTATTTTCTGTACCTTGGTTCAATCTTTTCTGTAGCTGAACTTCTCACCATGCTGTTTTGAACGTGCTGGAACTGCAATTGTGAGAAGAGGAGAGCCATCACCATCTCCGCCCGCCATCGCCCTTAACCCCACGCTAGGTTCCCCATAGGGCCTATCCTGCTGAGAGCAGCTGGCACAGGGAGGTCCCCGGGAAAACCAGCCCACCTGCATGCCCCGTTCCCCAGCAACTGAACTCACTGTGGGGCTCAGTGGGGACTTAGACCAGGCAGAGCGAGTGCAGATGGCCTCTAAAGGTGTGCGCCTATGAGAGCTAGCAGCAGGGCTGTAGCTGGCAGGAGGATCACTGAAAGAGTCAGAGACACAGTCTAGCTCAGAACGCCCACCGGATTTCTCCTGCTCACCCAGTCAAACCCCAAAGGATCATCTTCACTTCCCCACTCATGTCCCATGGCCGCTGCCCTTCAGGGCAAAGAGCGGATGCCCACTTCCTGACTCTGTCATCCATCAGGGCAGTGATGGAGTAAAGCCAGGTCCCTTCCACCCATTCACAAGTGGGGTTGCCAACTCTGACTGAAGCTCTTCCAGGAGATTTTTCCCCCCTCAACATGACATAACGTCATGTTCTTAAAATATCCCATTGAAATCTCCTGGATTGCTTTCAACAGTCACTGGGAGATCGATGCCAATTCTGGGAGACTCAATCCTGGAGGGTTGGCACCCTCCTCACAAGGCTGAGCGTACCGCCTCAAACCTGCTGGCCTGGAAAGTGAGGTACCAAGCCCAGGCTTCCCACGTGGCCATGCAGAGCCCAGCAACGAGGCCCGTGGAGCACACTCCATTTGCAAAGGATTACGGGATCTAGAGAATCACTGGGGATGAGGCTCAGAGCTGGCTCTAGGCCACAGCCCAGTCAGTCTGCACTGTACATCACTCTCACCTGCCTGTGATAGTCCCTCTGCGTCATGAACTTGTCCACCACCTTCTCCACCTGCCGGTCGCACTCCACCTGCAAGTGCTTGATCAGGGTGTACAGCTTCCCTGGCCCATAGTACGTCTCCACTATGGGCTGGTGGGTCTCCACGATGCGAGCGATTCCTGCCAGAAGACAGCGGTGGCAATTTTCCGTGGCTTTAATGGTGGTAGGAAGCCCCAGGCAGGGCAATTGCCCAATCCTGACTAAGACCTGGGCTGTGGCATCCTGATCTAGGGCGTAGGAAGGGGCACACAGCACCTCCCCAAGTGCAGCTCAGAATCCAGGCTGGTGGGATCCTCACATCACCCCCCTACATCCTGGGGTGCCCTTCTCCCTCCCCAATGTTCAACCCTCCACCTTCTCTCCCTTTGCAATCTAGGTCTGCCCTACGAGCTAGGGGTGCGATTCCCCTGCTTGGATATACACATGACGGTAGCTTGGTGAGAGCCAGTAGGAGTATAAACAGCACTGTCACAGCTGGGCATCAGCAGCAGAGGTACGTACCTGGCATGGCTCAGCCGTGCCGCCGCTGTCCAGGCTACGGTGCTATTTCTACTCGCGCTAGCTCTCACCGAGCCACTGCAATACGTGCGCCTGGGGGCTGCAGCGGATACCTTGCAGCCACTCGCAGGCAGCGCTTCCCGGGAGGCAAGCCACCCCCGCCCCAGAGACTGACAGGCCAGCCCCTCAACCATGCTGCCAGCCTCAATGCACTCCCAGCTTCCTCCTCCAGCCCCAGCAGCAGGGCACGTCGCGCTGGCTGCCAGCCAATGCCGCCAGCACTGGATGCAGGTGGGCCACCAAGCGCACTCGCCAGGTATAAAGCTTTGCCTGCAGCTCCCTAATCACCAGCTAAGCCAACTGGAGAAGAAACCTCTTCTCACAGCCAGCACGAAAGCAGATCCTGAATGCCAAAGACTGAGTCCAATCACCTACACACCTGTAATGCTACAAGAGAACAGTTCTAGCGCTGGGAAACTCATCTCAAGGCAAACTCTGCTCTTCTTCCCCAGACAGCCCCTCTGATAGCCAGCCCTGCGTTCTCCTGCATCTCGCCCCACTGCCAGGCAAGCCTAGAAGATACACGCTGGGCTGTCAGCAGCAGCAAAGACTGCAAACACAGGAGAGTGGCTTGGCAGTAGCGCAGTGTGGGATGACAGCAGAACACTCTAGTCCTTTCCTCGATGGGATGCCCACAGCACAGCACACATCCCACTCCCTTGCCTTCCACTCTCAAGGAGGGCAAGAGCTGCCTTAGCCCAACCCAAGAGATCAGCCCAGGGAGGGACAGCAGCTCTTTGGCCTTACGGGCTGGATTTGTTCATCTGGCCAGGTGAGGCAGGGGAGCTGTGCGTCTGGAAACCTCTTCAGCGACTAACCAATTTGTTCGGGGGAGCAGGAAGAGAAAAGGGCAGCTTCCACGCCCCGTTCGCCAAGCCCCTTCACATCCAGCTGACTATCTAAGGCAGAGCTCTACAACTCTTCCAGTCCGGCTCTGGTTCAGTCCCTTAGGCTGAGAGAGACTGCGAAGGATAAATTCCAGGAGAAGCCAGGCTGGTCCTTTGCAAGTCCCTCTCCTGCCAGCCAAAACTGAACAAAGAGCGAGCTCCAGACCCAATGCCCCCTGCTGGCCAGAAACAGACGGCACTCCAACCTAGCTGGGTCACCGGGCTGACAACCCTTGTACTTTATTCCAGCACCACCAAGAGGAAAACGGCACTGTTCTGCCCTCCTGCAGCCAGAAACGAGAGCTTTGACATTGTCTGGGCACCTTCCATCGGGGAAGATTTCCAGCCGACAAACAGTGCAGGGAGGAATTACCTTCAAAGAGGAGCGTCAGTGTATCTGCAAAGATGACTGCAGCCCTACGGTCACTCATGTCCGTCTCCATCACCAGTAACAGGTTCTCCTTGGCTTTGTTAGCGACCTAAACTCCAGGGGAAGGAGTGGGTCAATATGGTTCTGGCAGAGCCCCCCCCACAAGGGAGACTTTTGCCCTCCTGCCCCATGCAGCCCTTCCCTCTATCCACATCTGCTGCTGCCACCAGCAGGACAAGACACATGGACCTTACAGAGCAGGTGTCAATGCTTTGGGTCAGATGGCAGAGGGGACCCCAGGGGTAAGGCAGTCTACATCTCTAGCAGAGACAGGTGTATTTGGCTGTGCCATGCAAACAGGAACCACTGTTAAAACAGCAGACAAATCCTAGCTTCTCACCTCTAGAAAACTCAGCTACAGGCAGCCTAGCAAATACCCCCAATGCCATTCACTAGGGCT
Organism: Terrapene triunguis; assembly: GCF_002925995.2. NCBI lineage: Eukaryota > Metazoa > Chordata > Testudines > Emydidae > Terrapene > Terrapene triunguis. The sequence goes on along the minus strand of NW_020664517.1, from coordinate 1,409,679 downwards.
CTTACGCCCCGTGCAGAGAGCTGCAGGACATGAAATGAATGTTGAACAGCCTGGCTTCCTTCAGCACCTGGGTACCTGACTGTAATTCCCCTTTACACCACTGGGGGGCACCCCAAGTGCTTTCTGTGAAGAGAAAGTAGCAGCAAGGCCCTTCCGCCCCCAAGACTAGAAGGTCAAAAAGAAGGGCCATGGGAATCTCTACTGCACCTAGCTCAGTGGTTCCCAAACTTTAACAACCTGTGAACCCCTTTCACCAAAATGTCAAGTCTCATGAACCCCCTCCTAAAAAAGAATATTTCCAGGGATTTTCTCCTTTACCGGAGTATAAATTATAAAAGCAGTGATCTTGGAAATATAAAATTTGTTTTTATGACATGCTTATTACACACTATTTATTAATTATTTATCATTACAGTATTTTTATTACATTATGAAAACGGCAACACTCTTCCAAGATCTCACTTTCGTAGCTTGTATCACTTTGAATAAGCCTGTTCTAAGACAAGGCTCCTATGTTTCATCGAGGAGTATCAGATGTGAAACAGCATGAAGGTATCTAAGAAGCCAATTCAAAGAGTTCCTCTTATACAAGCATTCAGGTCTTGAGCAGTTCAAGCAAACAACACACGTTACAACAAAGCTTAAACTTGTTCTTCATAATAATTTTAAAAACAATCCTAGCTGCCTATTTAATTTTAAAAACAGCAAAAAATATCCACCTCCCTTTCCATTTCTTATAAGGAGTCTTGAAGTTTAAATCTCCTCAGTGTGATAGACACGCTTGCTTTGATCTGCTTAGCTCTTGGAAGATCAGGGGCCCGGGCTGCTGGTCCCGTGCTGCCAAGGTCCCTAAGGACAGCTCTGTCCGCCATTAGGGAATTTTTTTCCCCGAGAACCCCCTGTAACATTTCGCGAACCCCAGTTTGGGAACCACTGACCTAACTGTACCTCTGACCTTGTTCTATGCCAGGGGTTCTCAAACTGGGGGTCGGGACCCCTGAGGGGGTCGCAAGGTTATTACTTGGGGGGTCACGAGCTGTCAGCCTCCACCCCAAACCTGCTTTGCCTCCAGCATTTATAATGGTGTTAAACATATAAAAAAGTGTTTTTAATTTATAAGGGGGGGTCGCACTCAGAGGCCTGCTATGTGAAAGGGGTCACCAGGACAAAAGTTTGAGAACTACTGTTCTATGCACTGTGGCCTCCTTCCAGACACTCTTCACCCTTCCCTCCCCATTCTGCCCCATCCCAGTTCTCCCTCTCCTTCCAATTCTCCCCACAGGCCTTCCCAGGTCTTCCCCTGTTGAGGCTCTTTCCACTTCCTCACGGTTTCCATAATCACCCACCACCCATCCAGTCTGGTTCCTTTTCCCTAGAACCACCACAGGCACCAGCACTAGGCACAGCCCCACGCACCACCACCTAGAACCGGGGAGCAGGAGATGGAGGCCCCTCATGCTAAGTTCTCATTTTCTGGGAGAAATCTGCCTAACCACGAGGGCTCATTTAATCAGATCGCGGCATATAATGGCACCGGAGAAACTGACTGACGGGCAGTGCAGTAGGGCTGGGTGCAGAGGGGCCACGCTGGCCATAGGCTGAGCGCAAGCAGCACGGTGCTGTCTCTAAGTGAGATAAGGAGGGGGGAAGAAAGGCCACAGAGTGAGGGCCTGGGATCTGTGACTGGTCACCCAAAAGCCCTACCTGGTAGCACAAAGAGCAGGGAAAGTGCTGACCAGGCCCAATCTTGTCTCAGAGATTCAACCATTATTAGATGCACAGGAGCCAAGATCTCATTCCTCAACACCCATGTTGGCAGAGGCCCGATTTTGCTCTCCTCTGAGGTGCTCTGGCCAGCCCAGGGGCCACGGCGGGTCCTGCAGCGCCCATTACCTGTTTGCAGAGATACTCTGAGAACTTGCTCAGCCCCTCCTCGTGTAAGCCCAACAGGGGGAAGATCTTGAAGAAACGTTCCACCTGAGGCAGGTCTCCCTGCTTCGTAGCCACGGCAAATTTCTCAGTCACTATGATCTTCAGGCGCTGCTCTGCCTCCTGCAGGAGCTTCAGGTTGGCATCAATTATGCTGCCTGTTCAGAGGGCACAGCACTGCATTAGCACCAGGTTCAGGACCATGCCCATGTAGCTACAGCTCCAAGCTGGCAGTCAGGAGCCATCAAAGCCTGAAAGGAGACAGGTCCCTGGCTCATATTCATTTCTTCCCCCAAACCACCCAGGACCTTTAACCTAGAGGTAAAAAGGAGGGCGAGAAGGGTATGTGTATACACAGACTCTTCCAGCTCTGGGGGCTCACACTGAGATCATCAAATCCCTATGCCCTACGGCCTGGAGAGAAAACCTAATTAGGATTAAAACACGTTAGCAACTCTGGTGACCATCATTAATCCCTCCCTCTCTCGCTATTGGCCCACACCCCCGTATCCGCTGTGCATGGCCAATCAGATGCTCCATTGATATCCCAATGAAATACCATGACATGCCTAATCCTGGGTCAGCAGAGGTGCTGTTAACTGGAACAGCCACTACATGGTCCATTGCTGGCCATGTTTACCCTGGTTCTTTAGGAAGTCGTCCCCCCCCCCCCCACGAGCCCCCCCCATGTTTAGCAAGAGGGCAGAATGCCACCAATGCCCAGGCATAGCAGATGGGAGCAGAGGACGGTGGAGAGGGTTAGGACCAGCTAATTACAGAGAAATGGAATGGTGTCTGCCAATCAGAGCTCTGGCAGGATGCGGTACAGAAAGGGCTTTACAAATTCACTCTCCAGCCAGTTAGAAATTTCTCTCGGTGAGACTGGAGGGGGCAGAGCACTAACGCATCAACTGCTGCACAACTGAAACTTCCATTTAAAAAACAAAAGGCGACACGAGGATTTACAAGCCATTCGGCTCATCCGCAGCTCACCCAGAAAGCTTTCATTGCCAAGTGCTGCCTGAGACTGCACCCAGACAGCTGCAGCGTCTCTACAGCTCAGAGCGTCCCCAACTAGCAGCAGCAGGAGATTGGCAAGACTCTGCTAGATTTTGCTGCTGCTATTCAGCACCTTGTGGGCAGCCGGGAAACTGAAAAGAATCAGTCTTATTCTGCTGCCGCTTGGGGAAAAACTCTGAGCTGCAGCCCAGGCAGATACTGGAGCTATTCACAAGGACCCCAGAAATGCAAGATAGGGGAGCAGAAGAGACGTGGCCCTCTTCAAAAGCAGCACATAGGAAAGTCTGAATAATAGAGGGCAGGGAGAGGAGAAAGAGCGTCCCCCCCCCTTCCAGAAGCCAGAGGGTGGTGGGCACGTGTAGTCACCCTGAGCTTGGCACTACCACCTGCTGCATCTGTGGTGCAACAGCACAGAATGCTGTCCTGGAGAGAGACAGCCAATGAGAGGGCAGCTTGACCTGGGGAGGGGGCTTGGAATCTGCCCAACAGGGGCAGTTGGAAAAAGCAGTTAGATAAGGAGGGAAGGAGAAGAAGCTAGATGCTGGGCAAGCAGATGAACTGGCGCTGGGGTAGGACGTGAGGGGGCAAAAGAAAGGAACAGGAGAATAAAAACAGGGGACTGGGAAGTGAGAAGGAGAAAAGAAAGAAAAATAGGAAAGATTTCAGGATCGAAAGAAGCAGGAAAAAAACCAGATCTGGGAAAAACCTGAAAGGAAATATAATTGGTGAAAAAGGGAACTGATCAAATTTATTAGGTGTATGTTGTCCGGTCAAGCCAAGCCACATTTTGCAGTCCTCAACAATGTGTGTCATGGTTTGTGGCTGCCCACACTGACATAGTGGACTGTCTCTAAAATGCCACTGAAATTCAGCTGCAGCACAAATTCCATGTCTGGTACGAAACCGGTTGAGAAGGCACCATTGCCTTCATGGTAAATCAAACCTGAGTTGACATTGAGTGGGTTCTGAGACAAGATAATTGATCAAAAAGCTGTATTAGATGAAAACAGATCCCGAAAACAGTAAGTAAGAAGCCCACCCACAAGGGCCCTAAAGGACATGAACAGAGAGAGGGACTGTTTGAACATCTGTTGAAGGATACAGTTCAAAGGGGCCTAATGGACAAGTGAGGGCCCACAAGGTAAAGAAACTCAATTTGTGCATAAACTCAGTGGAAAGAGGTACACCCTCAAGAACATTGAATCTACAGAGCACTAAAAGTCGAAGAGAAGCAAAGAACAGGACAGCAAGAGTGGAGCTGAACTTACAGCCAAGGAGAAGAAAAGTTGATTCTTCCCTGAAGTGACACAGTCTATTGTTGAGTGATTCTTTTGTTCTTGTTAATAACAATGCATTTAATATTAACTGCAGAGTAAGGAAGAGTAGCATATACAAGCTCACAAAGGTTAACATGCTGGTAACCTATAAGTTATTACTATATGTAGTAAGTACTTGGGACAATTTGGGGGGGGTTTCCTTTATTAAGTTCTAAAAATTTTAAATGATCCCTTTTGTCTTGGTTTGCATCTGCCTTGCCTCACAGTTAGCATAGCCTAGCCGGGTCACCGTACACGATTCAACTTTACCAGACACCTACAAGCCAGTGATTTAATATAAGAAATTAAACTATAGAGCAGAATTCAGGGACAAGCTCCGAACAGGTATTCCAGCAGCCCCAGGGCATCACACCATGATGCTGCACTGGGCCCCCACTGATGAGCATCCTTCCTCCCCTCTTTTCTCTCATGCACCACTGATTAGTGCCTTTAGCCCGCTGGCTAGTAAGTGGCTGCCAAGCTCTTCAAGCCCCAAGTCAGTAACTCTACATGTGTGGCAGTTTGCATAGATTTAGGGCCAGAAGGGGCCATTATGATCATCTAGTCTGACTTCAGTGGCCTTTTCAGTAACTAGCCGCCTCAGCACGTCAGCTTTCCCCCCGGTAATATTTTAGCCTAACTACATCTCAGAAGTATTCAGACATTTCCATGTAAACAGCTACCTGCAGGAGCTGCCAACTAATTCCATAATCGCTCTCTTTGTTAACACACCCGCTGGCTCCAGTTTCTTTAGCGCTGGACAAAGTTAGAGCCTCAGAAAGCAAGAGTGCTCAGGTTATTTTACTAAACAGCTACACCTGGACAGCACCTACCTTCCTGGCCCTGCCGGCTCAGCTCAATGACCGATTTGTCCAGAGACAAGTAGCGGTGGATATGAGCAGCGGCTTGTTCATAGTCTTCATTTCTCAATGCTGTTTGAACCCCATCCATGCAGAACTTCAAGTCCAAGATGTCATCAGCTCTCTGGATGGCCTGATAGAGGCGGTTCTGCAAGACAAACAGCAGTTAAGACTCCCCCTCCGTGGCTGGGCCAGAGAAACAGAACTCGAGAGAGGAGAGAGTACAGCAGGAGGGGAAGGAGAGATGGCTGCCGGAGATGGAGGGGCTACTTTGCTATAAGGTCAGCAACTAGCTGGATGAGAAGCTTGAGCTGCTTGGAGAGTTGTGATGGATGACCTTAAAGGAAGAAGGGCCCCAAGTCTGTCCACCCAAAATCTGGATTGTACTCAAGAGCCACCCCTAATTTGCACAGAACAGAGCAGATTATAGCTCACACACCTTTAGCCGAGAGGCTGGTCTGCACAGATTACAGGTGTCAGCGTGCAATCTTTAAATCTACCTCTGTACAAAGAATATGGCAGGTCCAGACTACAGCATGGACCTCTGAGGTCCATGTCTACCTCCATTGTCTCAACCTATTACACCAGGAGTGAGAAAGGGAGGAACAATATCTGACCAGCTCTGATAAACAGTTTTCCTATTATATTACTTGTACATTGGTACTGCCTAGGAGCCCAAAGGAGGAACCAGGACCCTACAATGCTAGGTGCAGTACAAACCCAGAACAAATCAGGGCTCAGCTTCAGATCCTCTCTTCCCACATGCAGGTGAAGAGCTCACGCTCTGTCACGGAGTGTGGGGGACACAAGGTCCTGCACCCCCGGCTTCCTGCGATTCACCATGACTCTCAGCCAGCCAGTAAAGCAGCAGGTTTATTTAGATGACAGGAACACAGTCCAAGACAGGTCTTGCAGGCACAGACAACAGGATCCCTCCCAATTAGGTCCATCTTGGGGTCCCAGGGGCACCACAGCCCCATTAGGGGGTCAGAGCCCCGTCTGGTCTCCCCTCCATTACACCAGCCAGCTCCTGAAACTCCAACTCCCTCCAGCATCTCTCACCCAGCCAACCCTGGCTCCTTCTCCAGCCTTTGTCCAGTTTCCCGGGCAAAGGTGTCACCTCGCCTCCAACCCCCTTCCTGGGTTCTCACGTTACATGCTTAGGTATCTTCCTTCAAGGCTAGTCTCCCATCCCCCAATGCAGACCGTCCCAGCCAAACCCCCCCTGCCTTCCCAGGCCAACACTCCCCACTCAGCATTCAAAGACCACATTAAGAACAGTCCCAGTTCGTCACATGCTCCGCTATCTGTTAAACCCAGTACTTGCTCACCTGCTCACCTACACACAGCAGGAAGAGAGCTCAGCACAGAGCTCCCACATTGTCTCGTTACCTTGGCAAGATCAAGCTGCCGAACTTTACTGCTGACGTTCTCAGCCAGGTTACAAGTGAAGGTGATCATCCCAGATAACTGTCTCGCATCCCCCTCAATCAGCTGCAGGTTAGGACTGGAAACAGATGCAGGGAACATTGGTTATACATATGAAAGCGGCTATGAAGTAGCAGTACGTTCTGCAATGTATTTCCCCACACAGGCACTTGCATCTGCTGGCACCTCATGAACTGCTGCGTCCTTTCACTGAGGCAAGAGGCCAAATCCAAGAGTGAGATGTAGAAGACAGCAGCACATCCAGGCCTGACCAATGGCCATCTCCCTTGCAGTAAAAGGGTGTGTGGAGTCGGATTGATGTGCTGGCCTTGTGTTTTGTGGAACTGCCATCTCGTATTCCAGAATCCAAGCTTTTATTAAATATAATTGAGAATCTAGCTCTTATGGTCATAAAAATAACTTACAAAATGAACTAGAGGTAAGTAGATGCAGTGAAGTCTGCACATGTCTACAGACAGCCTGAAACAACAGAGCTGAAGAGGCATGCTATTTCCATTCAGACAAATTGATTGTTAACTCTTAAGCCTACTGTTAACAATTTGAATGTAATCTTTGTTTACCATTTCACTACTGATCAAAGCATGTGTGGGATGATTATGAAGAACTTCACAATCTACTGTGAATAGCAGCTCATTTTGTGGTCACATCACAAGAGAGTACCACTATTTTTTCTCACCCCAAACTAATGCTGTATAATTCTTTTTCGTGTACCTTTCATTTCAAAGTGCTTTCCAGACAGAAATTGCTTCCCCACACTAAAAAACAACAGAGAGTCCTGTGGCACCTTTAAGACTAACAGATGTATTGGAGCATAAGCTTTCATGGGTGAATACCCACTTCGTCAGACGCATGTAGTGGAAATTTCCAGAGGCAGGTATAAATATGCAGGCAAGAATCAGTCTGGAGATAACGAGGTTAGTTCAGTCAGGGAGGGTGAGGTCCTCTGCTAGCAGTTGAGGTGTGAACACCAAGGGAGGAGAAACCCCTCTGATACTTCCCCACACTGACATGCAGCTTCATCTATGGTAGAACGAAGCAGCTGCTGAACAGTGTAAGGTAACACTACAAGGAAGAATTTGATATCCAGTTGAAACTACAGCTTGATTACTTTCTTTTTCTTTTTAAATCAAAGCATCAGATCACATGGTACTACCTTCACTCAAGCAGGATTAAACTGGTGAACTACTAACCCCAGGCGATGAAGAGCGACCATCTTGCTCTCTATGGTACTCTGTTGTTCCAGGAGTGCCTCCAGCTCTTCCTCCACCCCTTTCTGAAAAAGAAAGCAGCCCCATGTCACTTCATGCCCCTTTCAGACCGATCATCAACGCCACTAGCTAAGAACCAAACTCTCAAATCAGGAGCATGAGCCGAGCAGGGCACTAAAGCTTCTGAGAGTTCAACTCACAGTGCAATCCTTCAAAAGCCCAGCAATCCATCCTAATCTGACTACGCTTACACCCCAGTCTCTTTTCAAAGGCCAGTTCTGGGGCAGGCGGGGAGGTCTTTATCACACAACTTTTAAAAAAAGATCACCTCTGCCCAAAGTACAGGTGACCAAGCTGCCTGCATGAGTGAATCAGAGTTCAGCAATGTGCTCCGGGGCTTAGAAGATGCGATTGCTGCAGAGGCAATAGACTCAGCCTGTCAGGGCTGTAACAGGTGGTCAAAGCAGCATTTAACATTGTCTGTAGCAATCTTTCCTGGCCATCGAATGAAGTTCTGGCCAAGAGACATCCAGTCGTTCTGGTCAGAGGCTACATCACCACCACATCGGGGGCAGAGGGAGTGGGAGTACTTGAATAACATGACCACAGCGGCACTAAAGTAACCTAAATAGAAACGGCTATGTGTTAATGTTGGAAAGTCACCTCCCCCCACTCAGAGAAGCCAGAGAGATGGATGTTTTCCCTCCCAACGAGATGCAGGGGATTCCCCGCAGCGCTTTGGCAATGCGTCTCAGCGGATCTCAAAGCACCGTCAGAGGCGGTCAGTGACAGGGCGAGGCAGCCAGGACACCGATCTGCACGTCTCGCGAGCGTTTCAACGAACACCCCGCGGTTCTCCCGCAAAGGAAAAGGAACCAGATCGGGGCCTTGTCTCCTGTCCCAGGGACCCGACTCCCGGAGGGGGGCGTGGGGCGGACCCAGGACCCGGCGCTGGGCGCAGCTGCCCCACCTCCTCCCCGCACAGGCGGCTGTAGGCGGCCTCCAGCTCTGGCAGGTCGGTGAGCGAGCGGATCCGCTCCATAGACAGTGACGAGGCGCCGCCGCCTCCTTCCCCCACTGGCAGCCTCAGGCCCGAGCCAGCCGCCGCCATCTTTGGTTCCGGGTGACACCGTCACTTCCGGAAGAGCCGCCGAGGCCCCGGCGGTGCGGTCCGCGCGGCGGTTAGGGCTGTCCCAATTGGTGCCTGAGTGGCGCATGCTCGCGAGGCCTCTCGGTTTGGGTTGGCGACGCGGAGCGAAGGTCTCCGGGGGGCCGAAAGCGGCGGGATAGGAGCCCGTCTGGAATTGCTTCGTCCTTGTGTTGGGTTCGTTCAGGCGTTGAGAGGACAGCCTCGCGTCGCGCGCGCCGGGCCTTCGGAAGCCCCTGGGGGCGGGGCACGGCAGGGCGCGCGCTGGATCGATGGCGGAGCGGGTTGGCAGGCTGGCGGCCTAGGGGGAGCGAGCGAATCCGCCGCCATCCCGCGCGGTGAGAGCCGCCGCAGCCTGCGCCGTAGCGCCGGGTAGGGGAGCGCGACGTGCCGTGACTGTGGGGCGGGGTATCGGCCGCGCTGTGCTCCCCGAGCGCGCACAGTAACCGTCCTGGGTCTGCGGCCCCTCCCGCTCCGGGCGGGGGTGGGGAGCGCGCGGGGGGCGCGCGGGGGGGGGAGGTCGTGCAGATGGAGGTGAGCGTAGGCTGTACCGGCGGGAGCCGCACGTGGGATGGGGAGGGGGCAAGTGGGGGGAGTGCGCGGGGAACAATGGGGAAGAGGGGAGCCGAGCATTGAACACCGGTGGGGAAGCGGGGAGCCTTAAATATATGGAGATCTAGATCTATCTCCTAGAGCTGGAAGGGACCCCGGAAGGTCATGGAGTCCAGCCCCCTGCCTTCACTAGCAGGACCAAGTACTGATTTTTGCCCCAGATCCGTAAGTGGCCCCCTCAAGGATTGAACTCAAAACTCTGGGTTTAGCAGGCCAATGCACAAACCACTGCGCTATCCCTCCCCCCTTCCTTCCCTCTTTGAATGGCCTTCGGGTGCTTTGATTGCACGTGTCTGCCTGGTGCTGTTCCTGTGTGTGCTGCCTCACAGTGAAGAGGTGACCAATCTTGCCTGACTTTTGTGTTCCCCGGGAGAAGCCAGGCCTCCTCCATAAACAGGGTGACTCCGTGGAGGTGCCCGAAGACAAATATTTCCGTGGGAGGATGCCCTTGTTCCTCCAGGGCTTTATTAAAGGGGCCCTAGTAGCTTGAAAATCGAGTCCGCTTTTAAGAATAGCTGCAGGTGCTGAGTCACTGCTGTGTTTTGTGGTTTTATTATCGCTGGGAACTATTTTTTTTGTTCTAAACGTTTTTCTTTCCTCTGTGGCTGTGTGAAAGACCCACACATAGTGGAATCTTGGTCTCCCCTGGGGAAGTGGAACTGACCGCACAAAGGGTGCTGAAATGCACAACTGGAAAGTAATTTTTAAAAATCTCTGTGTTTTCAGTTGTAATGTCTTAGGTGCTGCTTGTAACCATCATAGGTTACAGACTTCCAGACAAGATTGTAATCATAGAATATTAGGGTTGGAAGAGACCTCAGGAGGTCATCTAGTCCCACCCCCTGCTCAAAGCAGGATCAATTCCCAACTAAATCATCCCAGCCAGGGCTTTGTCAAGTCTGACCTTAAAAACCTCTAAGGAAGGAGATTCCACCATCTCCCTAGGTAACCCATTCCAATAGTCACTCGGTCCCTAGTCTGTAGCAGTGCATGGGATTCTTCCTTCTTAAATGCAGGACTCTGCACTTGTCCTTGTTGAACCTCATCCGATTTCTTTTGGCCCAATCCTCCAATTTGTCTAGGTCACTCTGGACCCTGTCCCTACCCTCCAGCGTATATACTTCTCCCCCCAGTTTAGTGTCATCTGCGAACTTGCTGAGAGTGCAATTAATCCCATCATCCAGATCATTGATAAAGATGTTGAACAAAACCCGCCCCAGGACTGAGCCCTGGGGCACTCTGCTTGATACCGGCTGCCAACTAGACATCGAGTCATTGATCACTACCCGTTGAGCCTGACAATCTAGCCAGCTTTCTATCCACCTTACAGTCCATTCATCCAATCCATACTGTAACTTGGCAGCAAGAATACTGTGGGAGAGCGTATCAAAAGCTTTGCTCAAGTCAAGATATATCACATCCACCGCTTTCCCCATATCCACAGAGCCATCCACAACCTTTATGTTGTCCCTTTAATTTAGGTGGAAGCTGCCGCCCCTTTTCCCTTATCTACCGGTAGAAATAAGAATTTCAGGCTGGGTTTCTACAGTACAGGGCAGCCAGGGTAAACTGCTCTAAGCCACAGTTTTCACTGGTACAGCTTACCCCAGTTTCAAGCAAAGGGTGAACTCCACTGATGAAAATAGCAGCGTTGCTTGCCTATGCTAGGAGTTTGTGTTGTATTGCCAGCTGGCCACTGATGGCTGTGGTCTGTAACCAGTGTCTCATTTAAAATGATGCCATCGAGGTTGATGAGCCTAACATTAAACCTAACCTATTTTTTATTTTTTTTAAACGAAGCCCGGATTTAGTCTTTCCTTCCTGTCAGCACTTCCAAACAAGAGCTGCAGTATTCTCGTCCATTACCTATAAACCCAGGGACCTAGAGAATGGAGCACTGAACTGAAAGTCAGGAGACCTGGGTTCTTTCCCTATCTCTGCCACTTGTAGAGGTGATCTTGGACAAGTCACTTCACCTCTCCGTGTCTTAGTTTCTCCATGTGTAACATGAGAATAACACTTGCTTCCTCTGTAAAGTGCTTGGATTGCTACTGATGTGGCATTATTAGTGGTATTATTAAATCCCCAGAAGCAGGAATGGAGTAAAAATACACAGGGAACCAGGACTGAAGTCAGTTTTGACAGCTTGTCCTTGCAAGAGCGTAGCCAAGGGCCTGTGCAATTTCTGCTTGTCACTCAAGTCAGGTGCCTGCAGAACCAAACAAAGCTAGTATGTCAGTTTTTATGCAGCTCCCAGTCTGTCCTAAACTTAGATTGTAAATTGCATTAAAAAATCACTTTAGGCTAATAATTTCTGCAACTAATTACCAGGTTTATCCTTCATTCCTTCTAAATGAGTGTGACATGGATGGAAACGTCAGAGTCAGCCTAAAGGACCCCCCACTCCCCCCCAAAAAAGCTGACCTGCTATCTTTGTTTAAAAAGGAACTAAATGTCTTTTAAAATGAAATCCCTAAATAACTAGAGTAGGAAGCTAGGGCTTTCAGTGAATAGCTGACTTGATCTAGTGGACTGAGCCATGGAATGGAGAACCAGGAACACCCAAGTTCTAATCTTGGCTCTGACTTGGAAGTCTGTGGCTTTGAGCAAGTTTTCCTATTGTTAAAATAGGGATAATCTCATGAGTACAGAGAAGGCTGGGGGGGAGTCCTGATTCATCAGTGTTTGTAAGGTCCGTGAATGTTGGCCAGTTAGAATAAGATGATACATGTAATCTCAAAATTGTGTCTGGGGCACAGAAACACAAGCTGTTAATGCTGTTCCTTTGGGCTGACACAATGTACTTTTTAAATGTAGATCCTGTTTTGCATAAGGCGTATTCTTAATTTTTGTTGCTGTTTTGTTCACAGCCGACTCAATAAGTGAGACGCATGAGTGAAGTGAATCTATCGCCACCATGTTCCTTTACAATTTAACGTTGCAGCGAGCCACTGGCATCAGCTATGCCATCCATGGCAATTTCTCAGGTAATCTCTGCTCTCCTGACTAGGAGACTTTCAGGCTGAAGCAAAGCAAGATCTTTTCAGTTATAAGCTACTTAGCTACAGCATTAGTTTTTCATCGAGGTTCTGCTCCTATTGGTGCTGCTACCTGGGTTGACTAAGAAGCTGCAATTTGAAGGAAAGATCTGGTCTTGAGAAAGAACTTGGATCCAGGAACTTATAAGTTCTCACTGAGTTTCTGGGGCCTTAGTTAAATCATTTAAAAAAATAACCCCAACTATATATACAATATGATGGGGGCTAATTTAGCTACAACGAATCAGGAAAAAGATCTTGGAGTCATCGTGGATAGTTCTGTGAAGATGTCCACGCAGTGTGCAGAGGCAGTCAAAAAAGCAAACAGGATGTTAGGAATCATTAAAAAGGGGATAGAGAATAAGATGGAGAATATATTATTGCCCTTATATAAAATCGATGGTACGCCCACATCTTGAATACTGCGTACAGTTGTGGTCTCCTCATCTGGCACTAGAAAAGCTTCAGAGAAGGGCAACTAAAATGATTAGGGGGTTGGAACGGGTCCCATATGAGGAGAGAGTAAAGAGGCTAGGACTTTTCAGCTTGGAAAAGAGGAGACTAAGGGGAGATATGATAGAGGTATATAAAATCATGAGTGATGTGGAGAAAGTAGATAAGGAAAAGTTATTTACTTATTCCCATAATACAAGAACTAGGGGCCACCAAATGAAATTAATGGGCAGGAGGTTTAAAACAAATACAAGGAAGTTCTTCACACAGCGCACAGTCAACTTGTGGAACTCCTTGCCTGAGGAGGTTGTGAAGGCTAGGACTATAACAGGGTTTAAAAGAGAACTGTATAAATTCATGGAGGTTAAGTCCATTAATGGCTATTAGCCAGGATGGGTAAGGAATGGTGTCCCTAGCCTCTGTTTGTCAGAGGGTGAAGATGGATGGCAGGAGAGATCACTTGATCATTACCTGTTAGGTTCACTCCCTCTGGGGCACCTAGCATTGGCCACTGTCGGTAGACAGGATACTGGGCTAGATGGACCCAGTACAGCCGTTCTTATGTTCTCTGTGCCTCAGTTTTCTGATCTATAAATTGGATACTTGGAATACTCTGGTTGTGAGACTTGCTTTGGTGATTAATGTTTGAAAGGCACTTTGAATTTCCTGGTTTTTACATCTCCTAACTTATAGTTGGTGATAAGTTTCTCATGACTTTGGCTTCTTAGGAACCAAACAACAGGAAATTGTTGTTTCCCGGGGGAAGATCCTGGAGTTGCTCCGCCCTGATCCCAACACAGGGAAAGTACACACCTTGCTGACAGTGGAAGTGTTTGGAGTCATTCGTTCCCTCATGGCCTTCAGACTGACAGGTGGAACCAAAGATTACATTGTGGTGGGTAGTGATTCGGGTCGCATTGTTATCCTGGAGTACCAGCCTTCCAAGAACATGTTTGAGAAGATTCACCAGGAAACCTTTGGCAAGAGTGGCTGTCGCAGAATCGTTCCTGGCCAGTTCTTGGCTGTGGACCCAAAGGGCCGTGCTGTCATGATCAGTAAGTCAATGGGGATCTGTACTGGCTCCTTAGTTGTAGCATTTAAAGAAATGAGTGGGGGAAGCTGATTCTCCTTGGAATTGTTGCTTTGCCTTTTCCTTACTTCAAGGATGACAGTTTTTGCAGCCTGCTTCTCAGCTGTAGTCTCAAGTGCTTTTCATGCAGGCATTTCATTAAATTCCAGCCTTTGGAATGAAACGTCCAGGTGTTTGGAATTGTTCCTACCTATTGTCGTGATTGCACAAATGAGTAACAAAAATTGGGCCAAAACAGTGTTGGAAAGAAACCTGCTCAGGTAGTGGTAAGCAAAGAACCCATTTGAGGATGATGATTGGAAAAAGGGAAGTTGGGATGCAGACAGCCCAGTCATGGTGCAGACAGCGTCCTCTGCCTGAAATGATGATATGAATTCATGTCTCTTCTCTGAGATTGACTATGGAGACAACTGTGCATTTCTGATCAGGCCCTACAGATATAAACTCTTAGATTATTCCAACTTTCAGGGTTTGCATTACCAGGCAGCTTAACAACTCTATTATAGTGAAAATAATGACAAGACTGGCTTGGACGGAAGCTGCTTGCTTCCTTTTAACCTGAAGGTAGCATAGTGCAATTCACCTGTTGTTCAGGATGACAGCTGAGAGCAGGACTTGCTCAGTAAATGACTGTGTGCGCTGTGTATCAGCAAAGAAACGCATACCTCAATTACAGTGCAATTTGAGAGGGTTTCCATGGGACTCTTTCCCTTTCGTTGCATAGCTGCTACTCTTTCCTCATCTGTTAGCTACTGTGGCTGCATGTTTTGCCAAGGAGTTGGGCTCCTCAGGCAGATGCTGCTGCCGATTTTCTGCCTGCAAACTGAACCTACCTTGAGTTGTGGCTTGCGTGAGTGGAGCTTAAAAAGGTCATCTGCACGGTTAACCTGTGCCCGAGTCACTGATTCATTTTGAAAGATTTTAAATACTGCAGTTAGGAAGTTGACATAAACTTAAGTGTGATAGGGAAATTATGGGACAAGATGTTATGTTTCTGTTTCCCTGCAAGGCTGTCAGTTGGCAGTTTTTGTGCAAAGGCTGGTGCCGGTGCAGTTGTCTTCAGCTTTGCGTCCCCAATCTAGGTATTTTATGCACTGTTGTTCCCTGCAGGTGCCATTGAGAAACAGAAGCTGGTATACATCCTGAACAGAGATGCAGCTGCCCGGCTCACCATTTCTTCCCCACTGGAAGCCCACAAGGCCAACACCTTGGTCTACCATGTGGTGGGAGTAGATGTGGGGTTTGAAAACCCAATGTTTGCTTGTCTGGAAATGGACTATGAGGTAACCAGGGACAAGGTCCTTGTCTCTTACCCTACTCCCTCTGCTCAGCTAGCTCAGTCTCCTTCCTCTCTGTCCCTTCACCTAGTGTGTCCACTTATGCCAAGCCTTCTCTGCCGCGCTAGCTGTCTGGGACAACCTCCCTGGGTCTCTGCTCATTGACTGTCAATCTCATTTCCAATCTTAGCTGAAATCCTCTTAATTGCTTGGTCCTTCTGTTACTAAACTGTGAACTACAGCCCTCCCTGCTCAATGCTCTTTTTGTATTTTCGTCTCACTCTGGCCTTTGCACTTCATTCCAGTGCTACTGTTCATGTTTAGAACTGCCTCCCTCTGCTGCAGCAGTACCCCTCCCCCCTTCACTCGCATTTCTCCTCCAAATACACTTCCCCTCTCAAGCTTTCAGTTAGTGATCCACCAGAATTACCGCCCCAGGTATAGAGGCATTGTCTGTAAACTCATTGAATTGGGAGTCATCTCTCTTTAAGTTGTTACAGCACTGAGCATATTTCTGGTATTCAGGAAATTAATAATGGTGGTGCATTTTGGGAGAGAATGTGTATGAATGATTTTATGCAAAATAAAATTGCGTGTCATAGTGTAACAACTATGCATTGTGGTTTAAAATGTGCCCTAGAATCTCTTCCGTCCCGCCATGGGGCTGGTGATACCATAGCTGGCAGCTAGGGGAACATTGAAAATCAATGTAAGGTGTTTCTCAGCATATCTAGCTGCAAAGACAGCTGTTTTTACAGTTACGTGTTGCAACTGACTAGTGCTGCCTATGTGTCTGCCTCTGACAATAATTCTACCCAGTTACTTCCCATTTGCTGCCTGTGGTCTTGATCCTTTGATGTCAAGTATCAGGGGGTAGCCGTGTTAGTCTGTATCTACAAAAACAACAAGGAGTCTGGTGGCACCTTAAAGACTAACAGATTTATTTGGGCATAAGCTTTCGTGATGCATCCGAAGAAGTGCGGTTTTTACTCAGCTTATGCCCAAATAAATCTATTAGTCTTTAAGGTGCCACCAGACTCCTTGTTGTTTTTGATCCTTTGAGGTGCTGTGCCTTCAGCTTCCATTGACTTCAGTGGCAGTGGTGGATGCTGAACACTTTTCAAGATCAAGTCCTGTGTTGTCTTTGAATTGCTGTTGTGGTTGTTAATAAGTATAACACCATTCCAGAGACTTCATAAGATTTCTTTTCCTTTAAATGTACCGATAATGTTATTGGCTGTAGACAAAATATTTGTGTGCTATTTTTCCAGGAAGCTGACAACGATCCAACAGGAGAAGCAGCAGCTAACACCCAACAGACCCTGACATTTTATGAGTTAGACCTGGGTTTGAACCACGTAGTTAGGAAATACAGTGAACCTTTGGAGGAGCATGGCAACTTCCTTATAACAGGTACTACCCTCCCCATTGCCAAGTCACTGCCCATTCTCCCAGCAAAAAGACAGGGGGGAACATATTGCACATTTGAAAGAGAAGCATTGGGGAGGGGGAGGGGGCTGTCATAACCTGAGCTGCTTTCCTGCTCTTAGTTGGGCCTGGAAGTCAGGTGAAAACTAAAAATTCTCATGTGCTACATGGAATTTTGAAGAGTTTGATTTTCTTGCAGCCTGAAGTGATGAGTTTTTCATGTCTCTTCTCTGAGATGTATCCTGGAGATAGCATTTCACTCTGATTGGGCTCTGAGATGGAAGTATTTGAAGGCTTCCATTGGAAAAGGGTGTGGTTTAAAAAAAAAAGAAGCTGGAGAACGGGTTTGCCAGCTGACAAAATAAACAAATGGAAATACAAACGGAGTGGTAGCTCCATGTGATCACAACTTGATTTCAAGAGCAGTTATGGGCTAACCTTAAGGTTTGATTTTGGGGGTGGGACTTTGGCCTGCTCTGCTCATTGCAGAAGTTAGTTTGGAGTTTTAGAATCCAGATTCATTTGAAGAGCACGATTTATGGTACAGGCACCCAAAGGGTGTCCCAAAGGCTTAATGCTGACTGGGCTACTCTGCAGTTCACTGTATCTTATATGTGCCCTGTGGATACTGTAGGCTAGTGGGCTCCAGGGCTCTGAACACTCCGTTTATGGTTTTCATTGCTGGTAATTTCAGTTTCTGAGAGGGAAGTACCGGGAGATCATGTGGGAACCTGCTTCTTGTGATTTGCAATAGCAGATAAATGCATGTCAGATACATGGGGTGACTGGCACGTTGCCAGTATGGTGCCTGAGCATCTCAAAGGTTTGGGTTCATTTATGGGACTGGGTGAGAGGTGTAAAAACGAAATATTAGGCAGTTGTTTATGACCCCCAAAGTTTCATTCTCCATCCCAAACTCTGCCTTATGCAGATACAGAAGCCTATGCTTGCAACCCGGTGTCTTCTCCACCATAAACTGAAGCAGGTGTAGATACATCTGAGAATATGGAGTGAAGATTATCCAGATTTCTTTTGAGCAACAGGGCTTTTTCTCTTCTCTTAATGAAGTTTCCATCTCATCCCTTAGTTCCTGGTGGCTCCGATGGTCCCAGCGGGGTGCTGATCTGTTCTGAAAACTACATCACCTACAAAAACTTCGGTGACCAGCCTGATATCAGATGTCCCATTCCCAGGAGAAGGGTCAGAATTTCATCTCTTACGCCCTGCTTTAGAGGCCTTTTCTTTAAACGTTCCGCATGGACACTTAATAGCAGCTTATTTGCAGGGAGGCTTTTGAGGAAGGCAGTGCGTAGTGATTGAAAGGCTGTGGAGGGAAAGCCTGCCTTACCAGCCAGTCATGTCATCTGTACGGGAAGGTTTTGGAGTTTGCCTGTAGTCTGACGTGATGGGTTGAGTTCATCTTGTCTCTGAGGTTTACCCTTGAGATAGTCCTTTCTCTCTTACCAGGCTCTGAGATGGCAGCACTGGTAGTATGAACCATGATTTATATGGCATGGTTGGAAACATTCACCCTAGTACATGAAGATGAATTCCACAGCTGCTCTGTTTCCTTTTAGAGGAGTGCATAAAAATAGCCATACTGGGTCAGACCAAAGGTCCATCTAGCCCAGTGTCCTGTCTTCTGACAGTGGCCAGTGCCAGGTGCTTCAGAGGGAATGAACAGAACAGGGCAATTATAAAGTGATCCATCCCTTGTTATCCAGTCCCAGATTCTTGCAGTTGGAGGTTTTGGGACACCCAGAGAATGGGGTTCCATCCCTCACCATCTCGGCTAATAGCCATTGATGGACCTATCCTCCATGAACTTACTAATTCTTTTTTTGAACCCAGTTATTCTTTTGGTCTTCACAATATCCCTGGCAACGAGATCCACAGTTTAACTGTGCGTTGTGTGAAGAAGTACTTCCTTTTGTTTGTTTTAAACCAGGGGCTGGGACCCCTCAGGGGGTCGCGAGGTTATTACCTGGGGGGGTCGCGTGCTGTCAGCCTCCACCCCAAACCCCGCTTGTTCTCCAGCATTTATAATGGTGTTAAATATATAAAAAAGTGTTTTTAATTTATTAGGGGGGGTTGCACTGAGAGGCTTGCTATGTGAAAGGGGTCACCAGTACAAAAGTTTGAGAACCACTGTTTTAAACAAAGTAGGCTGTAGCTAGCTGATACTGTGTCGCATTAGGCAAATATGACCAAAGCCACACACACACAGCAGATGCCACAGGTCAGTTGTATATGGCTAGTGACCCTTGTGTACCACAATTGGTTTTGCAATGTGTGAGATTGTCCATCTGGGGAAAAAAGGGGTAGGAGGGAGAATACCTCACAGTTTTGGCTCTTCTGAAAAACGTCTGTCAGGAAGAATCAGCTTTCCTGAGAGCATTACGGATGAGTCAGGAGAACATTGGGAAGGGGTATGCTATGCACAAAACCCTTTCCACATGCTATAGTCCCTCAAGCTTTCCCTTTTGCTAGGACCATTGATCAAGGGGAGTATATCCTGCCTTGCAGGGGAATGGCTTTGCTGAAAGGTGATCTTTCCACCTCCGACATTTATAAACCTCTGATTTATCTTCCCTGTGACAGAATGACTTGGATGACCCAGAGAGGGGTATGATTTTTGTCTGCTCTGCTACACACAAGACCAAATCCATGTTCTTCTTCCTGGCCCAGACGGAGCAGGGAGATATCTTCAAAATCACCCTAGAGACAGATGAAGACATGGTAGGTAGAGTGAGGAGGAAGCTACTTTTACTTCTTGAAATATGTCCTTGAGAAGCTTTCCCATCATGCTGCGTTTTCCCACTGTGCTGATACTTAGTTTAAAGCATTTTCCCCTAATTCAAATGATTTTTAAGTTAGTCTCTAGCTGTGTGTAGAGACGAATGACTCTGCATCTACCCTGTTAGCTGACAGCTGCCATAACTTGCTAGTCACCACTCGCACAACACACAGACAGAAGGTGACAAGACTTAGGTTGCTAAGTCACATGGGCACTTTTAAAAATGTTACCCGTGGTCCCTGCTCCAAATCACTTATTCCAAAACATGGCCCAGGAGAGTCTACCACACAGTTCCCTAGGACAACAGATTCCAGAGTGCAATGATCCGTCTCGATCTGAGCAGCCATACTTGGCTGCACCTGTGGATTGAATATGGGGGTGCCTGCACTCTGTTCAGTTTTATGCAAACTAGGTGCAGCCAGTTGGGCAGAGTTTGGCCATCCCATGTCACACAGCTTTTTCAGCTGGGATAACAAACTCTCCTTCTGAAACTAATAGGAAAAAATGGGAATTGCTTTGTGCTGCCAGTCACTGCTCCCCTGGCCATCCCGCCGCATCTCCCACCAGGAGATGTGTGCTGCAGTGATCCCATTTGTGGTCTCGGGGGGAAAAAACGTCTGAAATGCCACTAACCCCCATTGCCTTTAACATGACAAACCCTTCCCAAAAGTGTCATGACAGAAGACTGTGTTGGTTCAGCAGTTTAAGACCGGCCTCAGGCCTTTCATAGGAACCATCACGGCAACTTCAGGTCTGTCCAAACTGTTAGTAGCCATTCTAAGAGACATCTCCCCAATCCTCTGAGTGAATGACGTGGATGCCAGGTGGGGGTTATCTCTTTCTCGGTAGGACTGCTGAACTTTTTCATGTCTCTTGTAAGCCTTGAACTCAGATTCCCATGCAAAATAGCCTCAAGAGTAAAGCAGAAAGCCTGGGTTGTGTTTACACTCAGAATGCCATCCAGTCTGAACTTGGGGAGTGAAGGCAGCTGCCCCAAACTATCGATAAGGCGAGCGCTCTTGGCTGTGCTCAGTCACTGCTCATTTCCTTCCTCTGAAGGTAACTCCAAGGCAGTCTTGTAATAAACTACAATCCCAAATGCATCAATTCCTGTATCTCTGAATGGGAAAGTGGGCTGCGCTCTTGTGTGTGAGGGGACATAGCCCATCTCCAGAGAGGGACTGAACTGAGCTGTCTCATTCACCATTACTCCTTCCTCTCCGGTGCTTTCAGGTGACAGAGATCCGACTGAAGTATTTTGATACTGTTCCTGGGGCTGCTGCCATGTGTGTGCTGAAAACAGGGTTCCTCTTTGTGGCATCTGAGTTTGGAAACCAGTGAGTAAATCATTTCATTTCCTTTGTGTGCCCTGCTGAATGTTACTGGTACTCTCATTAGCATGACAGAGTGCTGTGGTCGTTGGTAGACTGTGTAAAAAGACAGGGGCTCTCCCTTAACGAGTTGATGGTCTAACTTGTCCAAGTGCATTGACCGCAGTTTTTAAGCCCATTCATGTATCCTGGAGAACCTCCTTGGTATTGATCGGCTTTGTGGAAGTGCTCTTAGATTGTCAGATCTTTGGGGCAGTGTGGTGGTGCTACCCTGGGATACCCAGGAGTGTGAGGCCTCTCTCTACCACCTGCCTTTAGCACCAGGGAGCCTTGTCTGTGCTTGCCAGGGGTCAGCTCCCTGACTCCACCTTCCACAGGCAACATAATCACTCTCCTCTCAGCCTACACAGACTCCACTGTCTCTCGGCAGATTAGCAATAAGCAAACTCCAACCCCTGAGCCCTCTGCGCGTCTCCCTAGAGTGTCCAGCCACTGGACACTCATGCAATTACCAGATCCACTGTTCCCAAAGGAACAGTACACCCCAACTTCACTTTAGACTGCTCTCCTTAATTCACAGCACTTAGGTTTTGTTATAGCGAAAAGAAGGATAAGTTTATTTAAGAAAGAACAGAGGTTAAGGGGGTAGAAGTATTGGAAACAATTGGTTACACATCAAATAAAATCAACACGCATTCTGGAACCTAGAGTTAGTTAATAAGGTACTTTCCTGTCTAATAAAGTTTAGCTCACCCCATGTCTTTGTCACAGCGCTTCACAGCCCTGGTTGGCTATGATCCTCCATTCATAAGGCATGCACGTTGGTGAAGGATCCAAGGCATACCTTAGTACCCCCAGTTAGATCCCTAAAATCCATTGTCTTCACTCATAGACAGGAGACACACACACTCACACACCCCCATACTGTTCTTGTTTTCCTGCAGCTTTTCCTCTCTTGAGATTTTGCAATCTTGATTAGCCTGGAGGCTCAGTATGCAAATAAATTTACATTGTGAGGCATACAATACACAGCGCCAGACAGAGAGAGAAGTGTCTCTTTCCTCTTGCTTGAAAGGAACCTCTTTATCCTAACTCTCAGATCTTAAGAACACAATTTCCAGCATCTATACAAAACTCCTTAAATATTATCCCTGCAGGCATTTCACAGTGATGATGATGATGACTACTGAGCGATTGGCTTTTGGTAGACACCATACGTGCCACCCTTTGGTGAATTAATTTGCACATACCAGACCAGGGGGGTGGGGGTCCTGTACCCCCTATGCATCCCCTCTATACCCTCAGCCAGTTGACACCAAGAGATCACAGGCAGGGACTGTCTGTAGAGCACCCAGCACCATGGGTTCCTGGACCAAGAGGGGATTTTGAAGGATGGATGTTGGTGCATAGGAAGCGAGAAGCTGTTCCACATGTATTGCCAAGATCAAATGCCTGGGCAGACAGTGAAGGGAATTGGAAGCTTGTTTAAGCAGGTGTCTGATCAGTTTAGATTTTGATGCTACCATCAGACACGTGTCCATCAATTAACTATTTTTGTCATTGCTCATTGTTATGAATTTTTACCTTAACTCTCTTTCATTTGTGTTTAGGTTTGTCAACTTTCTAATCGCACAAAACTGAACACCCTTTCCCCGCCCCTTCTCCGAGGCCCAGTCCCCGCTCACTCCACCCCCCTTCACTCTGTCGCTCGCTCTCCCCCAGCCTCACTCATTTTCACTGGGCTGGGGCAGAGGGTTGGGGTGTGGTCTCTGGGGTGGGCCCAGGGATGAGAGGTTTGGAATGCAGGAGGGGGCTCTGAGCTGGGGGGTGGAGCCGAGGGGTTTGAAGTGTGGGAGGGGGCTCCAGGCTGAGGCAGGGGGTTCAGGTGTGGGAGAGAGTGTGGGCTCTGGACTGGGGGTGTGGGTTCCAAGGTGGGGCTAGTAATGATGGGTTCAGGGTGTGGGAGGAGGCTCTGGGCTGGGGCAGGGAGTTGGGGTGTGGAGGGGTGTGGCGTGCGGGCTCCAGGAGGGAGTTTGGGGCAGGAGGGGGCTGGGAGTGCAGGCTCTGGGATGGGATGGGGGGTTGGGATGCAGGAGGGGGTGCGGGCAGCTGGCTCCAGACGGCGCTTACCTTGGGGGGCTCCCTGGAAGCAGCGACATCTCCCTCGGCTCCTAGGCATGGGGGCGGCCAGGCAGCTCTGCGCAGTGCGCGCACTGCCCCTGCAGCTCCCATTGACCGCGGTTCCCATCCAATGGGAGCTGCAGAACCAGCACTCAGGGCGGGGCCAGCATGCGGAGCCCCTTGGCCGTCCCTCTGACTCAGAGCCAGAGGGATGTGTCGCCACTTCCGGCAGCCACACTGAGCCAGGTATGGAGCCTGCCAGCCCCGCCAACCGGACTTGTAATGGCCCGGTCAGTGGTGCTTACCGGAGTCGCCAGGGTCCCTTTTCGTCCGGGCTTTCCATCGAAAATCAGACACCCGGCAATCCTATTTGTTAGACCCGTGTGCGCCTGTCAAAGGACCAAACCATGTGAGCTTGGAACTAGTCTCTAGTATCTTTGCGGCCCACTCTCAGAAGCAAATGCGACCTTTTACCATGACTGGTTTTCATTTCAATAACGACACTAGTTATTCTTGCATAGTAGAAGTGCTGTCAAGCAATTTTGTTTCATGTTTTGATCAGCCTTTACAGATGTTATAACATGTAGGGGCATGTTCGCTGATGTCTTGAGTATTTAGGTTTTGTTTCCAAGTTTCGTTTGCTGTAACCTCTCTTGGTCCAGAGTTTTACAAGTGATCCTAAGTTGCACACACAAAATTCTGTGTGTTTCCACACAGTTACCAGAGTTGTATATGCAAATTTGGGGTTCCCGTGCATGTAGTTTAGTACCTGAGTTTCCAAACATGTCTTGCAAGTTTATGGTCAGCTCCTGTAGAGCCAGCCAGCAGGTGGAGCTCTAGCCAACTAACAAAAGTCTAGCCGTTAGCTCTGATGAACAGAGCAAACCAGAGTAAAAAGAACACAAGAAACAATTCAATCTTTCTTTATGGATCTGTTTTCCTTTTGTGTGTAAAACTTGCTTATCTTAATATTCTAGCTTATAAGACAGGGTAGCAGGTGATTTTTGAACACCTTGAAAATAGCACTTGTTCCTCCCTAAAACATTCAGACTCAGGTGTTAGCCCGCGGTCTTGGTCTTCAAAGATTTCATCATTTAGCTCTTCCTGCTTTGAGACAGGAAAATCTAGGAGCCAGGAGTGGGGTGAGCACTGAGTTGTCCAGAGTCTTCTGCCAAAAACAATGATAAAGAAGGAAGTCAGAACCGGGCAAGAGCTTTGAAAATAGCCCCTAACTCTTTGCCCCTCCTTCCTCTCCCCAAGAAAACAATCCCTCCAGGTGAGAGTTGAAATAGCTAAGTGTTCTGTGGAAACAGTACTAGTTCTCACTCACCCTTCGCCCACACTGAATGCATGGCTGACCTGTAGCTGTAGTCTGCTCTGACTATGCTGCTGTTCTTGCTTTGTGTCTGAAGTTACCTGTACCAGATAGCCCATCTGGGAGACGATGACGAGGAGCCGGAGTTCTCCTCCGCCATGCCCCTGGAGGAAGGAGACACTTTCTTTTTCCAGCCACGACCACTCAAGAACCTGGTGTTGGTGGATGAGCTGGACAGTCTGTCTCCTATCTTGTTTTGTCAGGTATGTCATCATCTGTGAACACATGGTCCTCCCCTTTCCCACCAACCTGCCCTCTGGAGATGTAGGGCCATTACAATTGTGTAACCATAGAAGCAGATCAGTGTATCATCCATTGTGCTGCTAAGTCAGCAGCACAAAGGACTTTGAGGTGCCTTATGGAAGTGGAAACTCTTTTCAGGGAATCCGCTTAAAATGGAGAAAGAAAAGCACAAGTAATGATCTCATTTCAGTCTTGCTCTGGTTATTTGCCTGGGTTTTGCCGGAGTGTGACAGTGCTGCAAGCACGGACAGAAAAATGGGTTTGCTAAATCCTGAACCCTGGGGAAAAAATGACAAGGTGTAAAGCTAAACCTCAGGATACGGATGTTTGCTGAAAGGGTTATTACCATTCATCAGCTCCATCAGGGGTACATATATTCACCTCTACCCTGATAGAACACGAGTTCGGATAGAACGCGGTAAAGCAGCGCTTCGGGGGGGCGGGGCTGCGCACTCTGTCGGATCAAAGCAAGTTCGATATAACGCGGTTTCACCTAGAACGCGGTAAGATTTTTTGGCTCCCGAGGACAGCGTTATATCGGGGTAGAGGTGTACCTGGTGTTTTTAAATGGGGTGCAATGCACCAGCCCAGTGCTCGCCCTCTAGCATGACTGTTAGACAAGGTCTTGTGTATTCTGCAGCAAACTTGACCTAAATTTTGTGGTTCTCCAGTGCAGCAGACGGGATGTTCTGTGGCAGCGTCAGTTACGTTAAACTACTGAAACTTTGTTCAGAAAGCAGATTACAGGGCAAATGTTTGGGGGTTTTAGTTCGTCTCCTTGTACATGTTGTGTGACCCACTGTTCCTCTCTGCAGATAGCGGATCTGGCGAATGAAGATACACCCCAGTTATATGTGGCCTGTGGACGGGGACCTCGGTCATCTCTGAGGGTCCTAAGGCACGGACTTGAGGTAAGATCCCCAGAGGCAGCTCCAGAAATCCACAACAGGCATGTGGAGTTGCCCTTCTTGAATTTATGGCGGAGTGCTCATGATGGCGCTGTAATTAAACAATCTGTCCTTGGTGCAACTCTTGAAGGGCTTTGTTCTTTTGCCCTTTTCTGCCAAAGTCCCTGTGTAAATGTAATTTCTTCTTCAGTCCCTGTTGTCCAGACATGAGGGTTGTGGTGCTGGAGTGTACAGGAGTGATACCCATAGATTTTCCATTGACCTACTACCCTGTAATCCCTGAATGTGATCATTTTAGGCGTGTGAACAAATGGAATTAAGAGAGACAAGCTAGGTGGGGGACCAACTTCTGCTGGTGAGAGAGAGAAGCTTTCGAGCTTTGCAGCGTTCTTTAGGTCTGAGAGAGGTGCTCAGAGTGCCACAGCTATATACAAAGTGGGACAGACTGTTAGGCATAAGGGGTTAACGCTTTTTGCAGGCAACTATTTAAAATGAAGTAGGCAATTAACATCTCTGCAGACATAGGACAAAGGAGAGTTAGTGGGTTACAGAGTGTTGTAAGGCGCAACATGTCTTAACTCCCACCTCGTATGTAGCTGTGACGCTCTGAGCACCTTTCTCAGAGTTGAAGAAGAGCTCTGTGTAGCTCGAAAGCCTCTCTCACCAACACACCCACCTTGTGTCTCCTGTATCTTGGGACCAACACAGCTACCCTAGCATGCAAACAATGTATGGAATTGATATTCTTCCCCAGAGATTCTCTGGGTCCTTCTCTGATCCCTAACTCCCCATCTGGTGGAACCCAGGTCACAGCCACTGTCCTTTTGGCCAAGAATGGATGGACAGAGCTGTTCAGCCTGAGGTATCACTTCATGAGATGCCACGAGTCACTTTTCTGTCTGTGTCTGGTGTGCTGAATACTTTGCCTCAACAACATTTCTAGTCCAGGGAGTGAGACTGGGAACTGAGAACTGCCCCAGCTGCCCTGTGTAGCCATGCAGACCAT
Organism: Terrapene triunguis; assembly: GCF_002925995.2. NCBI lineage: Eukaryota > Metazoa > Chordata > Testudines > Emydidae > Terrapene > Terrapene triunguis. The sequence continues at coordinate 1,383,071 of NW_020664517.1, read as the reverse complement.
TAACCGCTAGTCACTGTAATGCCTCAGTGTTTGACTGGTGTAAACATCTGTTCATCTGAACCTGTTTTCAAAGGAACCCTGCTCTTATTTCCTATTAGGTGTCTGAAATGGCCGTCTCAGAGCTGCCTGGTAACCCCAATGCTGTTTGGACTGTGAGGAGACACATTGAAGGTACATCATCCTTCCCTCAAGCATAGACTAAAACGATCTGTATTGTCCAAGGGCACGGAAAGGGTGCTAAGTAATGCTGCAGTGTGCTCTCCATAACAGCTAGCTGCTCTGATCCAGCTGCCCTGTCCGCACGGTGCAAGGTGTGTGCAAAGACCCAGACATGCTCCGTGTCTAGAAACTACCTTTGGCTTCCCCAAAATCGTTACTCTTCCCATTTCATTGGAAAGGAAGCATCCAATATGTGTGGTAGGCAGCAGCATCCATCTCCAGCGTGCTGCTCCTGGTATGCATTCCCAGTAGGAAGCAGCTGGACTCAGTGCCAGGTGCAAATGAAGCCAATCTGAGTTCCAGGGGTTCTGGCTTTAATTAGTGTCAATGGCAGCACACCTGCCTCGTGGTGGAGAGAGGGGTGTGGTGCACAGTTGTGTTTTACACACACTCAGTGGTAACTGCAGTAGGTTTGTCTCTGTAGGCCAGTAGGAGGCATATCCAGAAAAAGGCAGATAAGAATACACCTGCCTAAGGCTTTGATTTGTAGTACTTCTGCACCTGCTAATCTGCAAAAGGTGGATAATGCTCTGGGGTAGGCAGCATTTCCCAGCCAGACACCCAGCAGTGTGTGCAGGGTGACCAGTGCCAAGGGAGGGCTATATGCAAACAGCAGCACAAAGCATAGTGTATCATTCAGCTGAAACAATGGACTCATTAAAACAGAGGAATACAACCCCCTCTTTGAGGTGAGATTCTTCAGAAATACCTAGGTTGCTAGCACTACCCCCTTGAAGGCCTGAAGTGAAGCTATTGCAAGTGCTGATAGACTCCCTTCTAGGTTATTTGTAGAGGATTTCACTAGCGCTGCTTACATGAGTTCTGTGTTGCAGTGCCTAGCAGAGCCAGCATGCTGGAATGTAGGCTTCACTCTGCTGCTGTGACACATGTAAGCAGCCTCAGTGAGTGGCATGTCTCTTGCATTGGGCTCAGCGTTCTTTAGGAACTTCTGCCCTTGCTATGGAATTCACTTCCTGTTGGAATTGGTTCCAGTTTATTTCCCCGACTTTTCAGGACTTTGGAATACAGCTTAAGTTGAGCAACATGAAAAGAACTAAACAGGAAATGCCTGCAAGCTCCCCAGTGATAATCAGGTCAAGGATAGAGCATTTCAGGTCTCCAGAGTGCTGTTGATACCGGTCTTGCTCATCCTCAGAAATTGGAAGCCAAGAAAGATTCCAGTTTGGCTACCACAAACCCAAGCTACTGGATGCTCTAGCAAATGAGGTGTCTCTAGAATGCACGAACAGTCCACAGAGTAATGGATATCTGTTGCCTCATCCTACCACATTGACTGCTCTTTAATGCATCTTCCATGTCTGGGGCATCCAGAGGATCACATTAGCTACTTGTCAGGAGACTATGGGTCATGGCTACGTTTACATACAATGGACCAGAATACCACCCACCCCACCCCGCTCTTACTCCAGAACTGTAGGTTAGAGATACTGCAGGTTCCAGTTTACAATCATTCCTCTTGATCCATGCAAACAAGGCTGGACTCTGTGGGCTCCATGAGCAGCATTTCTCTTTTAAAGATGAGGGCAGCCACATTTGGGCACAATTGTTCGTTCAACAGTCTATAAAACTGATCCCCAAATTTTAGCAATTTGTCTTTTCAGCTAGTTTTACTGGGTTTAACCAAAGAGAACGCAGCACCCTTTAAAATGTGCATCTCCTCTTGAAACTGTACAGAAGTGTCGCTGTCTGAGGGCTTTCGGTTTGTCTGTAATGCCTGTTATCTGGCTCTGACCAGGTACCAAATTGAATCTCTCTGCCACAACATGCACATGCTGGGAGGTTTCTGCAAGCACATACTGGTTTGCAGCCTTCAAGGCAAATACTAACCCTGGCTGGTACGTGGTGATACACACTACCAATACCAAGCCTCTTTTTCTCTTCCACAGGTGGCTGGTGGTGGAGGTGCTGATCACCACAGGTGTGTACCTACTGCTAGGGGCTACTGTGCTGTCTCGCAGGTTACCCAGAGAGAAATGCAGTCTTGAGGCTACTTTTATGCTGAGCTTTACAGTAAATGAATTCCAGAAGTATTTGTGCAGTTGGAAATCTTTATATTTGTACTGTCTGCCCCAAACCTTCATTGTATGGCTGGGGATCAGAAAGAAGCTCTTTGAATCCCCGTCCCCTCCCATGATCCTTTGGGAACAATAGTGACTGTAACTTTAAAATCTTTGTCAGCTTTCACTAAATCTAAACCAGGATCTTGTTAGCTAAGCATTCCTATAATTGCATTGGGTGGGCTTTCCCCTTGGATTTGCTTCCAAACTGACCATGCAAAACCCCCAGAGGAGGCCAGTGAAAGATGAGCACGTTGAGTGTGTATATTTAGAGACTGCTTTGACACAGGAGTTGCCATGTAAATAAGGGAGTGTATCTATGTATTTGAATGGCGAGGTAGACCTGAGGCAAACTGGACACTCCTTTTTAACTTAATCAATATGAAGGTCCAGGGATTCAGAGAACAAGGTAGCCTATAATTCCTACCACAGAAATATCCCTGAGCTCTAACCTATGAGTGGGGCTTCCCAGGGAAATGTGGTGTATTGGGACTTGATCCCAGAGTCTCCATGAAATTCCATGTTCTCCAGGGCTTCCTTTTTACTACTGTTCCATCTGCACCTCCTAAAAATCGGCGCACTGCTGTGCTGTGTTGTTGTGCTCATCCATTCACATGCTCGCTGATCTTCCCACTTCCTTCTGGCGTTTATACTGAGCTTTGTGGCAGTGTATAGAAGTTAGATTAAAGGCACAGATTGGTTTGGTAGGAAGGAATTTTAATAGACAAACTCAAATAGAATGTTTTATTAATAACGTATAAGATTGTAGTATAAAGTACTGTGCCTAAAGTCTGCCATTTTTTATAAGTCAGATTCATGAAGCTACAGAAAATATGCTGTGTGGAAACTGGAGATGGAATCCAGCTGTGACTCTTCTGAAATATCAAAATATTTTTCTCTGTTTACTAGTCCTCTTCCTTGAAAGGTGGCAACTGACATAATTATAGCAGTAGAAATCATCTCTGACCTTTTATGTATGCATGCAGAATAATACATCTCCAGTTAGAACTCCAACCAGTAGGATTTTCTCTACACTGGATTGTACTGTGTTAAATAGAAATTTTTCTTATGGGGAAAAAAACAGCCCTCTATTCTAATACTGTATTTTTCAGTGTGCCTCAGAAACCTAGTTCCAGTTAACTTCTGTACAGTCTAAAGCAAAATTGATAAGCAGGAATCCTGATGAATGCATTTTATTCATTTATTTCATACTGCTAAATCATGCCCTTTATTTCAAAGGTTCCAATGGAGGGACAATAAACAGCCATACAAAAGTTCAGGCAAAAACATTTTGGCTGTAATGGAACATGAATTCATTGAACACTCCAGTATAATGTGAGATTCTAGTTACTTCATCAAATTATAGAGTAAATCAGTGCACAGAAAAATCTATAAGTAAGTAATAATGATCAAACAGGAATTTGATTTCGAACAGGACTCTCTTTCAGCTGTTGCTTTCAAATGGGAGCAGAGTTCTTTCTGTCTTGCTCCTAATCACACGGCTGCTGGGAGATAGTCATATGTCTCACTGGTAGCCCCCTTGCAAAAGGCAACAACCCTGGAGATAGCTAAAAAGTGACAGGGATTTTCAAAATTTGCTCTTGAAAATGCATGTTTCAGTTTATCCTTTGACAGTGTTTGTATAGATCAGTAACTATTCAGCAGTCTGAATGATGGCTGGCTACTGGAACTTCCTTTGAAGGAAGTTGGTCTAGGTTTCCAGTGATTAAGAATGAATAAGGCTTTCAGGTGATGGTGTCCACTCTAGTGGAAGTAACCAGCATATACTAATGAGGGTTCTGTAAAACCAGTAACATCTACTTTTAAAGATCACAAGACAAACACAATAAGAGTGCTATTATTAGACCATTGCATACCTGAAAAGGATTTTAATCTTTTAATTGCTATTCACTGTCAAAGAATTCCATCCTTAGGGTCTGACCCTGCGATGTGATCTATCCCAGTGGGGACTTACACACACACACGGAGTCTCCCTGAAGGCAGTGGAGATCTGCAGGGGTCTACCTCCATGAGTCACATTGCAGGGTCAGAGCCAGAGTCACCTAATAGACTAGTAATTGATGTTAGTAATCTTGCAGCCCAAGATGGGATGGCTTTAGTTCTATTAAGACCTTCAGTATGGTGATGACAAAGCTGTGGTCTCTGTGCCGGGTATTGGTCAGTAAAATGTGCATATTTTAAGCTGTATGTAAGAGACTTTTCTCCCCCAAGTGCGATACAACAGGTTTTGCAACACCTGTCTGTCTGAACAGATGGGGGAGAGGAGTGACCACTTGCTGAACCATTTCAACTAACCAGTTGGGCCTTCAAAAATAACATGTGACCTAGCTGTAGATTGACAGCATGTTCGGGACTGGCCCCTGTAAGCCACTGCCCAGCATTTGCTGTCATCCTGAATTAACTCTAAGAATGGCAGAGTGTCTTGTATTTTATTGCATGTTTAAGAATTGACCTGCTACTTATCCATCTCCTGTTCACATGCTAATCATGGGAAATACTGATCAATGGATAAAGATCAGAACAGAGAGAAAACTCTTGGCCCTCTCGAAGTGTTCTTGTGTCATACTGTGATAAATAGGTCTGTAAACACTTCGCAGTGTGCTGAGCGAAACGGATTTTTCGTATGTAAGAAATGGCACTCATTGCCAGCAGTGTCAGCACTCTAGAGGAGTTGAGTTGTTTATCTGGGACAGTCTGGTTTCTACATCAAAGCTCCTGGCTCCATTTCCCCGGTGGGATTGATGAGTTTTATATTTATCCAGCTGTATTTCATTGTAGGAAGATTTCTTGTTTTATTTAATACATTTGTTTAAAAACTTCCTGTTAGTTTCCTACCATGACAAGTGCTGGGAAAGCCTGGGACTGGAGCAGATGTGAGCTTCCTCTTCTCCCCAGCCAAACCTCCTGCCTGCACTCCCTTGCTTTTTCTTCTGAGTCCTACTAGCAGAAGCTGGGAATGGTGTAGCTCCTCCACCTCCAAAGCACTGTGCCTGCAGCTGCACCCAATGGGAGAGGCTGGCAACGAAGGCTAAATGCAACATTCCTACCGTGTTCTAGTGAGAGCAGAGGCAGGTGTTTATCGAGAGCCCCTAACAGCCACCACTCATTCACCCATAGAGCCCATAAAGATGGCTACATAAATGTAAGGTTGTTTAGCAACTCCTGGACAAGGCTGGAGCTAGGGGTAGTGATAAGGGCCTCCAAGACAATGCTCTTCTGACATTGTCTATATTCTAACTTCCTTTTGCATTAATACTAAATAACTCCATCCACCCAAGTTCATTAGAAGCCCTTATTGATGTGAGTAATCCTAGTGAAGTCAACAGAATTGCTTGGGTGCGTAAAGGTCTCTAGGATGGGGCCACTGAAGCTGAGTCTTTCCAGTGCCTTCAGTGGGAGTTGCATTGGGCCCTTAAATTTCCAGAGTTGAGTGGAGCAAGCATAGACGTCAAGGTTTCTGCCTCTCTTCTTATCAGTTAAAGGGCAGCTGTAGGTGGTACGGTCTTCTAGAACCCAGCATATCACAAGTTGACTTTGTGTTCTGAGCCATCACCTGAATCACTGGCTAGATCTTGAACCTTAGAGGGTCTGAGGTACAGTGCTGGCTAATTCTCTTCTGTGGTGTTTCCTGAAACGAACTTCTGCGTAGTGCTGCTAGTGGATGAAGGAACTACTGTTGTAATATTTTTGAGGAATAACTGTTAGTCATTTGACAGTCTCCTCCCTTTTGTTTAGAGACCTTGTATCTAATCAGCAGCCCTTTTCCCTCTCTGTCTTCCTGACCAGATGAATTTGATGCCTATATTATCGTGTCCTTCGTAAATGCCACGCTGGTGCTGTCTATCGGAGAGACTGTAGAGGAAGTGACTGACTCTGGATTCCTGGGTACCACCCCCACTTTGTCCTGTTCCTTGTTGGGGGATGATGCTTTGGTACAGGTAAGGTTACCCTCAGACATCCTGTCCACCTGTATCTGCCATTCTCTACTTGGTGCAGGGCCATGGCTTCTTCGCTGCTCCTGATGTCCATGCTGAAAAGGCTCTGCCAGAAGTTCCACAAGCTTGGCCAGTGTGGACTTCTGGGAACATGACCCTGTTATCCAGGCTTCTCTCCTTGTTTGCCTTATCAGTAAGGTTGGACCTACTGGAATCTGTTGTCCCAAGTTCCTCCAGAGCTGGTTAAAACTCAGGGGTGACAGGCTCCCAGTCCTGTGCCCACAGAGGTTTTCAAAGGGTCCCTGCCATGAGCCCACTGGAGAGTAGTCTCCAGCTTGTAGGTTGCTTTGTTGTACAAGTCTGTGTATTGTATAGTCAATAGGTCGAGAATTGCCTAGAATGACCTCTGGTACTGGTCACTGTCTGGAGCCACTGGAGCTCCTGCGTCAGAAAAACAAGGGAGCTGGGTCCCGTAATGGATGGATAAGTTGTATTTTATTTCTGTTTTATTTTTCTGCTTTAGGTTTATCCAGATGGCATACGGCACATCCGAGCAGACAAAAGGGTTAATGAATGGAAGACACCAGGAAAGAAAACCATCGTAAAGTGTGCTGTGAACCAGAGACAAGTGGTGATAGCACTGACTGGAGGAGAATTAGTCTACTTTGAGATGGACCCAGTACGTGGATTTAAAACTGCAGAGAGCTTTGACGTAGGGACCAGAGGCTGGGTTACAGCCTCAGTGAGGATTGAACCTCTGACGTGTCCTCAGAGTAGGATTCAGTAGGGAAGTTGCCTTTTAGAATGGGGCCTGGGCGGGACCCCATAAAGCCCGTAGAATGTCATTGGATGAGATAATACAAATGGACAAATCTTCAAAGGCTTGTTTTGGATGGAGCAACGCAACCCCCCCCAAGTCCGGAGCTCAGGCTGGAAATTATGTGCTTTCTCTTAGTTCTGTCGTGTGTTCTGGTGCTTCCAATGTTATGTGAACTAAATTTGAAATCCAGAGCCTTGGCTTGAGCAATGGTTGAAGGTTGAGGTGGGTGGTTGTGTCTGACCCAGTTTGCCCATTGCCTAGTTGATAATCCCTTTGCGCCTTTCTTCTCAGTCAGGACAGCTGAATGAATACACGGAGAGGAAGGAGATGTCGGCCGATGTGGTGTGCATGAGCTTGGCCAACGTTCCTCCTGGGGAGCAGCGTTCCCGCTTTCTTGCCGTCGGGTTGGTGGACAACACTGTCAGAATTATTTCCCTTGACCCTTCGGTGAGCACATCCTGAGATCTGCTTTTTTCATTGTGCTTGTTCTTTGCTCCTTGCAACTGGTCTGAAGTCTTCAGACACTTTGGCTTTAGAGCTTTTGTAGAGTCTTAAGTCCAGAAAGGACCATTGTGATCATCTAGTCTGGCCTCATGTAGTACACAGGCCAGAGAACTTTCCCAAAATAATTCCTAGAGCAGATGTTTTAGAAGAACATCCAGCTGTTTGCTTCCTGTGCTGCCATGTCCTTATTACATGAATGCTTCAGTTGGGATTGTGTTGTGTTATCGAACCAATACCAAGATACCTTCCATATAGTCATCCGTTGCAGACAGTACAATAGTGTTGCCATATTTTCTTCTGCCTCAGATTGGGATGTACCAATGGCCCTAGATTTATCCAGGCATTCTGTGAAATTAAGATTAGGGTGTGTCTGCACAGCAGCTGGGTGGTGTAATCCCCCAGCACAGGTAGACGTGCACACGCTTGCTCCGCTTGAATTAGCGCCTAAAAATAACAGTATGGCCATGGCAGCTCGGGCTAGCCACCTGAGGACAATCCCACCAGGCTCTCTGGGTACATATTTGGACAGCTAGCCCGAGCCACCGCCTGTGCCGCTGCAGCCACACTGCTGTATTTAGACGCTAGCTTGAGCCGAGCTAACACGTATCTGTTTACCGATGCTGGGACGTACACCTCCCAGCTGTACTGTCGCCCACCCTAGCTCTGAGGGTAAAACTTGTGGTGTGCCTTTAGGGAAGACTCCTTACTCTGTTACTTTGGGCCTGATTCTCAAGCCACTCCACCCAGAGAGCTGCTGTTGAATCTAGTGGGAGCAGCTACAGAATGGAGCTCAGGATTGGATGTTTGGGGAGTTTGCTTCTGCTTTGGGGTTCTTTGGGAAAGTTGCCCATCAGTGGTACGGCACCTACACGCTGCAGACATAGAAGTCTGTAAAATTAAAGTTTGTCATTCTTTGCTACTGCACCCTTGTAATTAGAACAGTCTGTTTCTTCAGCTAAACATAGTGCAGCCTGTGAACGCTCTTCCTGTGAGTTCCAGAATTTCCTTTACAAGGAAAGTTTGATGGTCCAATCCAAACCAGAGTTTTTAGCCAGTGGTGGGGAATGAGTAAAATTGAGTGCGTTTTGTCCACCTGCTGAATCAGGACTGAATGCAGTCTTTGATTTTGAACCCTTGGCAGACTCCCCCATCACAGCTACCCCTTGATGTCCACAATCAGTAGGGTCTAAAGCAGGGGTGGCCAACCTGTGGCTCCGGAGCCACATGCAGCTCTTCAGAAGTTAATATGCGGTTCCTTGTATAGACACTGACTCCGGGGCTGGAGCTACCGCCAACTTTCCAATGTGCGGGGGGGGTGGGGGGGGGGCGCTCATTGCTCAACCCCTGGCTCTGCCACAGGCCCTGCCCCCACTCCACCCCTTCCCACCCCCTCCTCTGAGCCTACCCATGCCCTCCCCCCCCCAAGCCTCCTGCATGCCACAAAACAGCTGATCGGGAGGGAGGGGGAGGCGCTGATGGGTGGGGCTGCCAGTGGGTGGGAGGCGCTGGGAGCGGGGGTGGAGCTGATGGGGGCCTGATGACGTATTACTGTGGCTCTTTGGCAATGTACATTGGTAAATTCTGGCTCCTTTTCAGGTTTAGGTTGGCCACCCCTGGTCTAAAGGCATAGGAGGCTACACCCTGCCTCCATCATAAACTCTCTCAGTTTCCAGTAGGCACAGACTTTGGTTTCTCAAGCATGGTTGCTGATGGTCCCCTTGCAGACTTCTACTCATCCATTTACCTGAGGCAAAGAGAGCCTTTTTTTAATGGATAGTTAAAATAGGCTTGGTTTTGCGTCACCTTTTCATGGTAAATATTAGGGCTGTCAATCACAGTTAACTCATGAGATTAACTCAAAAAGTTTAATAGCGATTAATTGCAGTTTTAATTGCACTGCTAAACAGTAGAGTACCAACTGAAATTTATTAAATGTTGTTGGGTGTTTTTCTATATTTTCAAATATATTTATTTCAGTTACAACACAGAATACAAAGTGTATTTTATATTGTTATTTTTTATTACAAATATTTGCATTGTAAAAGTGAAAAACAAAAAAAATAGTATTTTTCAGTTCATCTCATACAAATACTGTAGTGCGATCTCTTTATCATGAAAGTGCAACTTACCAATGATTTTTTTTGTTACATAACTGCACTCAAAAACAAAACAATGTAAAACTTTAGAGCCTACAAGTCCACTCAGTCCTACTTCTTGTTCAGCCAATTGCTCAGACAAACAAGTTTGTTTACATTTGCAGTAGATAATGCTGCCTGCTTCTTATTTACAATGTCACCTGAACGTGAGAACAGGCGTTCACGTGGCACTTTTGTAGCAGGCATTGCAAGGTATTTACATGCCAGATATGCTAAAGATTCGTATGCCCCTTCATGCTTCAACCATCATTCCAGAGGACATGCTTCCACGCTGATGATGCTCGTTGAAAAAAATCAAGCATTAATGAAATTTGTGAATGAACTCCTTGGGGGAGAATTGTATGTCTCCAGTTCTGTTACCCACATTCTGCCATATATTTAATTTTATGACAGTCTCAGATGATGGCCCAGCACATGTTCTTTTCAAGAACACTTTTACTGCAGATTTGACAAAACGCAAAGAAGGTACCAATGTGAGATTTTTCACGATAGCTACAACACTCAACTCAAGGTTTAAGAATCTGAAGTGCCTTCCAAAATCTGAGAGGGACGAGGTGTTGAGAATGCTTTCAGATGTCTTAAAAGAGCAACACTCCGATGCAGAAATTACAGAACCCGAACCACCACCACCACCAAAAAAAAATCAACCTTCTGCTGGTGGCATCTGACTCAGATGATGAAAATGAACGTGCATTGCTCCACACTGCATTGGATCGTTGTCGAACAGAACCCATCATCAGCATGGAAGCATGTCCTTTGGAATGGTGGTTGACCCATGAAGGGACATAAGAATATTTAGTGCATCTGGCACGTAAATATTTTGCGACACGAGATACAACAATGCCATGTGAACACCTGTCCTCACTTTCAGGTGACATTGTAAACAAGAAGGGGGCAGCATTATCTCCTGTAAATGTAAACAAACTCGTCTGTCTTAGCGATTGGCTGAACAAGAAGAAGGACTGAGTGGACTTGTAGGCGCTAAAGTTTTACATTGTTTTGTTTTTGAGTGCAGCTATTTTTGTACATAATTCTACATGTGTAAGTTCAACTTTCATGACAGGGATTTCACTACAGTACCTGTATGAGGTAAATTGAAAAATACTATTTCTTTTGTTTTTTTACAGTGCAAATATTTGTGTTAAAACTAAATATGAAGTGAGCACTGTGCACTTTGTATTCTGTGTGGTAATTTAAATCAATATATTTGAAAATGTAGACAACATCCAAAAATATTTAAATAAATGATATTCTATTATTGTTTAGCAGCGCTATTAATCGCGATACATTTTTTTAGTCGCTTGACAGCCCCAGTAAATATGAGACCCATAGGTTTTGTGCCTGAACTGGCTGCTAACTTTTTCTGACACTTCTGACTGCTTACATTAGGCCACCAGCCTCTCGCTAGAGTACTCAGCAGTTAAGTTCAGGACCACTAGCCATTGTGCCAGACTGCTCAAGTGCAAATGCAACATCATTTGGGGAAAGCCAGGAGGTGAGGCAGATGGATCCAAAACTCTTGTGCACTAGGAAACCATAAATAATTCTCTTAGGGTTTCCTATGTGAATTGAACACTGTTCTTTACAAATTTTGAAAGGTGACCTTTAGGCTCCTTAGATAGAAAGCTGGATCTCTTGTGGTAATTGCATGTTCGTGTCCTTTTCTGTCTCTTACAGGATTGCTTACAGCCCTTGAGTATGCAGGCCCTCCCTGCACAGCCAGAATCACTGTGTATCGTGGAGATGGGTGGGGCAGAAAAACAGGATGAGCTGGGCGAGAGGGGCTCCATTGGCTTCCTGTACCTGAACATTGGATTACAGGTGAGGCGTACTTGCCTGGTTCCTACAAGCCCTTCCGAGAGACATTCAGCCTGAAAGACTTTATTAAATGCTCATTATATTGTCCACTGCAGCATCCTGAGACTTTCCAAGTGGACATCCCCTGTCAGGATATAACGTCTGAGTCATGCAGTTAATTCCCCTTTGTATATGGACCTGTCTGGAATACCCCAGTTGCTCCAGCTGTTAAGCAAGTCCCCATATGTAATTAGATTTTAGGTGAATACCCCCACTGATGAAAAGAAAGCAAATTTTTTGAGACGTTGCCTAGCACTAATCATGCATTTTTATGCTTTGGCTCCCTTTTGAGAAGAGGATGATTATAAAGAAGCTATTCTCTCCATGAAATGTTCTTGGGCAGCTGTGCAGAGAGCCCCTTGAGGGCAGAGCCCGGGTGCAGCATGCATGTCACCCCAGGGTCTGCTCCAGTAATCTCCCCATTGTCCAGTCTTTTGCACGAGCAGAGCTAGGTGATGGTGTTATAGAAATGTTATTTTGATAAGTCCTACGTGGGGTAAAAATTACCGGGCTCTTCCAAATAGTCTAGCCCAGGATCTTTACTTGGGCATCTTGTTTGTTGCCAGACTGTAAACTCTTTGATCATTAGGGAAGAGGGTTTGGGTGAGAGGAACTGGAAGGCACTGCACTTGGAATCTGGGGTCAATGACCAGTTCTACCATAGACTTCCCTTGTGACTTCGGGAAAGTCGCTTTGTGCCTCAGTTCTTAAAAAAAGAAAGAGGGAAAAAAAGACTAATTAGTTAAAAACTGCATCTTCTCTCATTAAGTATAATTGCCTCGGCCAGTATTGTCTCTGTGATCATGAACTAAGTGAGTTTTCTCTCTCGCCTAAATAAAAGAACGGTGTGCTGCTGCGAACTGTCCTGGATCCAGTCACTGGAGATCTTTCTGATACCAGAACCAGGTACCTTGGCTCACGCCCCGTGAAACTCTTCCGAGTCCGAATGCAAGGCCAAGAGGCGGTAAGTAAAGCAAGATGTCGCGGTGTCGTGTCAATATTGGTCCCTGTGCAGTGTGCCAGCTCCCCTCGTCGGTGGGAAAGGTGGAGAACAGGACCAGCTTGCTGTACAGGAGGAAGAGCCGGGTGGCTTCATTCTGGAGCTGCTTGGGACATAGCTCGTGCTTGACATAACCACCCTGGTTTGAGTCAGCCTGGCCTTGGTTCTTAAGAGATGATGCCCTGCAATGCTTGTCTGACTCCTCTTCCCTCTACTGCCCTCTTTGGGCTGGGACTGTGCTGACTTGCAGGCCGCCACTCTGCTGTATTTGTAAAAGCGCTAAGCAGATTCTGTTAGACACTTTCAGTGCCTCTTAGCTGACCTCTCCTGCACGGATATGAAGCCTGAAAGCTCTGCATGAGCATCCACACAGTCTCCGGCTGCCTGATGTGTAGTGGCATTTATTTTGCTTTGACCCAAAGCAAGTTATGGTCTCCTCCCGTCTGTGTTAAGAGGGCTGGAGGTGTTTAGCCAGGGACTAGTCAGCTGCCTTCATCTGTGGCTGAAGCAAAATATTTGCTGGATTTGGAGTTGAGGATCCAGTCCTTTAGAATCGTATTTGCAGCCCTTCTGTTGTGGCACTGGGGAAAGCAGCCACCCCTGGGTTCACCCCTTTTTGGATCACACCTCATGGTGTTGAGAAGTGCTGGGTTAGTGATGGCCAGTGCGGGGGACGGGGTGAGGGGGATCTGGATTCTGCTCTAGGTTGTGGTACATTGGGTAAGTCTCATCTTGCTGTACACAGTCCCCTCATCTGTAAAATGGGGATAACGTGTATTATGGAGGATTTGAGGCTTAATTCATTAATACCTGTAAAGCTCTCTTAGATCCTTGAAAGAGAAGTGTTAAAATAGAGCAATACATTTTCTATTTAGAGGCCAAACTCTTGCATTCCCCTCTGTACTGAGATCAAGTGACACCCCCTGAGTCTAATGTACATTATTTAGTATAACTCTGTCTGGCTGCCCAGCCAAGAACATGATCATCTCCAAATAATTTTAACTAATAATTGAGATATAAATAATCCTTTAGGTTAAAGCTGAAGGAGTTTTAAATCTAATTTACTTTGCACTGTTTATGCCATTTGTTTGCTTTCTGCACTCCTCTTAGGTTGACTGCAAATACACTAGTTAGCTCCATTTATGTTTCTAATCAGTGTCACTTTTCATGCACTAGCACAATACTGCAATATTCAGGTTGCAACATGACAGGGAATGTTTGTTTAAAGAAACCTACTTCCTTTGAAAAACAAAGTTGTTTAAAAAGAAAAGCCATGTAAGCATTTCTGTTGATATTGGCTTTTGTAGAGAAAATTGGATTTTCCAAAACTCAGTTTGGGACCAGGTTGCCATGACACCATTCTTGTAATCAGTGATGTCTGAACCGTGAGGTTGCTCCCTTGGAAGTTGCTCCTTAGAGGGGGAGTGGTTTTGAAGTCGGTCTCTGGGCAGAGTGAAATTATGCCCACAGTGATTGATTGGATTTTCCAGTGACTAAGAGTGTAATTACTGGAATGTGCACACTCTGTTTAATGCTGCAGGGAATTAACTGGCCCCTCATGTCCAGATTGGTGAATTTGCTGTCTCTCTTCCTTCCCCAGGTGCTGGCCATGTCCAGTCGCTCATGGCTGAGTTATTCTTATCAGTCCCGCTTTCATCTAACCCCCCTGTCCTATGAGACTCTAGAGTTTGCATCTGGCTTCGCTTCTGAGCAGTGTCCAGAGGGCATTGTTGCTATTTCCACAAACACATTGAGGTAAGATTGATTAAACGCTCATGCTTCTGAACCGGGGCGCTGGTAGCTCTCAGGAGGGAGGAGAGGGCTGTAGAGACTTTTCAGTTTGTTGGGATCTCCTGGTATGATGCCTGGATAAAGAAAGTTTTTAACATCACCTGCCTCTCCCTAAAACCACTCTTTCACTGCAGACACATTTGTTCATATTCAACATCTGGCAGTTTTGCACCAAGCTAATTTATAGTGTTTGGGAGAATTTGCAGTAAAAGTCCCACCTAATTGGAATCAAAAGATCTTTGAGCTTTGTCCCCCACTGGGAGATGGTCAGGCACCTTTGAGCACAAGCCAGTTGGATGCACAGTTAGTTCAAATATTTCACCACCCCATCATTTTTAATCTGTTTCTACCAGTGGATCTGCCGCTCTGCCTACAAAGGGCATTCTGCAGTATACTCAGCAGCCCCATTTAGGGTTTCAAGCCATGACTAGAAGCCAGTTTTGCTCCAGATGTTCTGTTTTATTAAATTGTCCAAATGTTGTTAATTCTTCTCCTACCAAGATTAGTAATCCAGGGCGTTCCAGTGGGGCAGGGTTGCTCCATGTTTGAAATAATTGGGATAGTTTTCAACTTTGGAACTAGCTTACCAATTCATATTCTTATTAATATATTTTAAAATCCATCGCAACAGTGTCTGTCAGCTGATAGCAAGATGCAGACTCCAGCACTAGGCTCATAAAATGCAACTTGTAGTTAATTTGTAAAAGGAAAAATTTTTATGGTGATTGGTGCTTCTGACCTTGAGTTTTTAGGTCATTGAATAAAATGGGTGTAGTTTTAGGTGTATTTTGTTCAGTAACAGTCTGACCTTATTTAAGCTAATAGCCACACTCCCAGTGGAGAAGTTTTGGGCGCAGGAGTGTGGAGGAATAGAAAAAGGAGATAACAGCTTCCTTTTGTTCTAGAAGAATCAAGTAGAGCTACCAAGTAACATTGTCTATAACCCTGTTCCTTTCTCCGTACCTACCGTATTCAGTTATGGTTTCTCTGTTCTGATTAGATTGTAAGCTCATCAGGGCAGGACATAAGAATACTTAAGCCTGAAAGCACCTTTTATGCTTTTAGTGGCACTATATTAAGGTGAGGTGGAAGATAACCATATTTGGACAATTATAATCACAGATCAGTTTTATTTACAGAGCAGTACTTTTCTATCAAGGCTGAGTTCTTGTGCATGTTTCAAAACATTTGTTCTTCATGTCCAGCTTGGTCACCTCAAGATTTTAGAATTGTATAAGGTTCTCAAGGTCGGTAGCTGTGTTAGACCAATAGGAACACAGATAGACTGAGCAATTGGTTTATTTGGAGATGCACAAGAATGCACAGCGGAAATGTTTATTACAGGAACTTGTCCCCTGCATACTGTGCTTGTATTTCAGCAAGTTGCAGCTGAGAGGCATTATTTGCAATGGTTCTGATTCTTATGCCTCTAAATGAGAGGAAATTACAACACCACTGAGAAATAGGATACACAGTCGTTGGGTGGGAAAGTACACAATAAACTGGGAATAAGGGAATTTAAATGCATCTGGCCAAGCTGCAGGAGGAGTGACTGAAGGGCATGTTGAGTAGCTCTCTTGGATTTCATCACCGGAAAGTGCAGCATGGGATAGTGACATTGTGAAAAGGGCCATGATGGGGACAGCTCCCCATTCTGTGGAATAGCCATGCTGCCCTTTTTAGCAGGGCTGCCAGAGTTCGTTTAGCAGCTTTCAGAGCACTAGGTAGGAGGCTTTAATGTTTGGTTTGGGTTTTGCTCATGGTGTGGCTCATTTGTGGATTACGAAAAGGCAATGAACTCCTAAATGTGAAGGCTGGTCTACCCAGCAAGAGCTGTGCATGGGCTGGCCTCCCTGACCTAGCTTAAATCCAGCTAGCGTGGGTAACAATAGCAGTGAAGGCAGCATGGGCTTTGGAGCAAACTCACGAGCTGAATGCGTACTCAGGCTCTGTGCTAGCTTTGTACTACCTGCTTTGAAGCCCATGCTGTGCTGTCTTCATTGCTATTGTTACCTGGATTCAAGCTAGCTCAGGTAGGCTGGCCCCAGCAATGGGGCCCTGGAGAAATGAATAAATCTATGGTGGTTTCAGCATTTGGAGTATTTCAGGTCTGGGATCAGGCATTGTAGGAGTATCGTATACGATCCCCTTATAGCTAGGAGATGACATTTCTAATATGTGCCCAAAAAAAAGTCCAACCAAGTGGTCGAAAACACAACTACTGATCCACAACGATAGTGCAAAGCTGTTTTATAGGCCTCTGTTTAGAAAATGCAACTCCGCTTCTAGCTCACCACTGTGATTTTGTTCTGAGCCATTGTTTGCCCTGGCCTACGCCAAACATTTTCTCATGGAATGTCTTTCCTCAGTCCTCCATTGCTTGGTTCCCAAAATACCTCATTCTATAGGCCACCAGAAAGGTCCATTAGTGGTCCATTAATTGCTGTACAGTTGGATTTATTTTATAACAAAAGAAAAGTAATTCAACTACAAACAGATTTTAAAATGACTCTGGCTCTTACCAGGAGAGAGAAGGAATTAAGTTTTTCTCTGTATGGGGAGTTCTGTGGCTGGCCTATTGTAATTTGGCTGTATGCTGTAAAATAACAGAAAAAGGAAAGTGCTTCATGAACTGAAAAGGCTGTTCTGTAGGAAATGGAGTAAGTTGTTGGTTTGAAAATCAAAGGAATGACCGTGTTTTTTGTGTTGCCTGTTCATATCTCAGCCCGGGGCGGTGGGGGGATAATTAGGAAGATAAGTGAAAATAAAGGGGAAGCTTAAATTCAGCAGCCCTGCTTTATGTGACTACAAACAGGCACTTTCTTCTTGTCTGTCCTTTTTGGCATATTAAAGCATTCGATGGTTTTTTAAAGGAAACTTTCTGAAGGGACTCATGGTTATTCTGGCTCCAGATGAGCTGGCATTTGAGCAGGCGAGCTACAGAAAGACCAGTCATTCAGACACTGATATTTTTCTTGTCTTGTGACTGGCCTGATTTTCATCGGCGAAACTTTTGGGGCCAGCTGTAGCCTCTAAACCACATTTGGATTCAGATGCCGTATTCACAAGATTCCCCAATTCCATTTGTCGACCTTTTTCCCCCTCATAAAATATGATTTCTTTTGCATAACTGCACCATTTGCAAAAGGCTGTTGATCACCCACCACTCATTCTGTCATCTCTGGCATAGATATAGCATGGTCTCATATATAAAACAGGGAAGTGGGAGTCATGGGAGACTTGAATTCCATGCTCAGTTCACCCACTGATGAGCCAGTCTCATCCCTTCCCTGTAGTTCAGTTTCCAGCCTGCAGAGTGGGGTCATCAAACCAAATGCATGAGATTAGTATGATCACCTGTAAGGGATTACAAAGAAAGTTCCCTTCTTCCCCCTCGCACACAACACTGCACAGTTGGCCGGGTGTCTTGGAGGCAGGAGCATTCACTTTCCTCTGAGGCATCAGATATTGGCCTCTGCCAGGAAACTACTACCCAGTCCATTGCTGATCTCTCACGTAGCTCCAATATAGCATCCACTCCAAAAAGCTACGGCGCTATTGAGAACTCCTTGGGTTTGTGCTCTGAAGAAAGGACATTGCTCTGAGGGTTGGGAAAGAGCGATTAGCGCTCTCGCATCTGGCCTGGGCTGCTGAGAGAACATTGATTCATGAGATGATAGCTGAAGACTGAGCTCCATCCTCGCTGTCTCTGGGGAGTGGCTTGTGTTGGGAGTTGCTAAATGTGGCCTTTCTCTGTCCATGTAGGATTTTGGCGTTGGAAAAGCTGGGGGCAGTCTTCAACCAGGTTGCCTTCCCGCTGCAGTACACCCCCAGGAGGTTCGTCATTCACCCTGAGAGCAGCAACCTGATCATCATCGAGACAGACCACAATGCTTACACCGAGGCCACGAAGGCCCAGAGGAAGCAGCAGATGGCTGAGGTAATCAGGACAGCTCATACATACACATGTGTCCTGAGCACGAAGGGCGGGATGGATGGAGTGCAGTGCAGGCCTGTGGGGATGGCAGGAGAGGTTGCTCAGAGTCCTGCATTGAGAACTGCATTCCACGTACAGTTTGGGCTTGGGCTAGTCACTTCACCTCTTCCTCAGTCTCCACGTGTAAAACTGAATGCTCAGCAGGTGGCCCTGTGACATTGAATGTTTGAAAATCCACTTGAGCTCCTCTGAAGGACCCTGTATAAGGGCAAATTGTTCTTTACTGTTTGCTGCTGTTGATTTCTTAATAGCGGCCTCAGACTCCACATTGCCAAATGACTAGTGGTTGGTTTTCTAGTTCAGTCGAGGTGCTTCCACATAATCATAATTTCAGCAGATAAATCGCAGTCCGAGTGCTGCCGTTCACAGCATGCAGTACCCTGGTGCCTTGACAGACATTGCAGATCATTCCGCTGAGCAATGATCCTGCTTGTGTATCACACGTTCTCTAGAATTTGTTGTTATTATTGCTGAGGTTACTTGGAGTTGAATAGATTGTTTTCCTCAAAGATTTCTCTGTGGCATCAGCTGGTGTTTTGGAGGCTGTCTCCCCAATGCAGTGGCCCCATGGGCAGAGAGGAATCAACGGTGCCATGCTTTTGAGCTCCATAGCAACAGGCTGTATTGTAGCAAGGCGAGCGGCATCATGGCCTTGTAGGTTTCTTGTAGGTGTTGAGCTCTTGGCTCTCTGACTTTGTAAAACAGAGGCTTTAACATTCACTTGGCTTTCATATTAGTAGCACTTTGCCTTGGGGATCTCTCTCCATTGAAGCTCATCTTCTAAATCACCACCACGCCAAGCAGCTTCGGTATCAGCCTGTCTTGAAACGAATCCCCTCTTATGCTGAGTTCTTTCTCTTCCTGCTGTACTGTGTGCTGCAGGAAATGGTGGAGGCTGCAGGTGAGGACGAGAGGGAACTGGCCGCAGAGATGGCAGCCGCCTTTCTGAATGAGAACCTTCCCGAGTCCATCTTCGGTGCTCCCAAGGCAGGCAATGGCCAGTGGGCCTCTGTTGTCCGAGTGATGAACCCCATCCAGGGCAATACTTTAGATCTGGTCCACCTAGAGCAGAACGAAGCTGCCTTCAGGTAAGGAGCAGTGCCAGACACAGTTTCTGGCTGTCTTGTGCTTAAAATACATTGCTGCTTATTTTGCCCAGACGTCGATTGAGTTGAAAGGCCACATTGTTGGGAGGCTGGGCACTAAACCCCAGTAGACACCTCCCTGCACGCCGAAGCTCTTATCTTCCCATCGCCCAGCCCAGTCATGCAAGGTGGGCATAGGCACTAGCTCTTAATACCAACATGTTCACTGGACCTTTAAACAAGCAGTTGAAGGATAGTATTCTAAAAAGGCCCTATGGGGTGCAGATGATAGGAGCAGTTGTCCTTGTGTTCCCCTCCCTTCTTTCCCCCTCCCTTCCTTAGCATCCTCTCTGCATAGATTAAACTGCCAAGCAATGTTGTGGGTGCATTTAAAAGGGCAGTTACTGTGTATAAGAGAAATCAGGTGGGACTGCAGCAAGGAAGATGAGTCCAGCCGACTGACACGCAGACTGTCCATTTTGCTTTGTGTAATCCGTCCTCGAGACGCCTGACCCTTGTGCTGATGGGCTAAGCGTCAGTCGGGGGAGGAGAAAGATGAAAGGAGGGAGAAGAAGTTGCTTATAAATGTCCAAAACGTAAATTCCCTCTCAAAAGAAAAAGCAGCAGCCCAGAGTCCCACTTCCTGCCTGGGCACGGTGACTATTCCGTACCTATAACGCTGTCTAAAAGTGACTACTTAGGATGTGTTTTGGGGGGGAACGCTGAGTGGAGGGGATAGATGAATGAAATCAGCAATGTGAAGTCAGGCTTCCAAAGCTCTCACCCAGCTTTACCATCCATGTGTGACATGCAGAGCCTATCCCGAGGCAGCTCTGGCTTTGGTTTCTGTACTTTGCTCACACTAACCTCTGGGCACCTGTCTGTGTTGTCCCCAGTGTGGCAGTGTGCCGATTCGCCAACGCCAGTGACGACTGGCATGTGCTGGTGGGAGTGGCCAAGGACCTGATTCTGAACCCCCGGTCGGTGGCTGGTGGGTTTATCTACACATACAAGCTGGTGAATAATGGCGAGAAGCTGGAGTTCCTACACAAGGTGAGCGTGCCCTGCGTGGAGTGGGCTGACCTCTCTTGTGCTAACGCTGGGGGAGGTACAGACCAAGAGAGGAGGAAGGGAGCCAGGCAAATCCACATTGAAGCTCACTGAGTGCATGAGAGGCCCAGACAATCTTCAGATGGGTTTGGAAAACTGACCACACTAAACTACACTTTGAGTCCCCTTGAGATAATCTTGTTCCAAAGCATATACCAGATAGACTGTGACAGCTGCCAGCCCCACATTCCTTCGTGTGGCTACTGCCAGTATAGGTAAATGGGCAAGCCCTGAGCTGTGCCAGGCAGGTGATAGTCAATGCAGATGCAGGAACTTTGCACAACTGGCAGTAGCTGCAAATCTCACTACTACTTTTCCAGGGCACCTCACTGGCACTAGTTGGGCTCTGGCAAAGTGACTAGAGATTTGGGGAGACTGTAGACTAACCATAATTTTTCTCCTGCTCTGGAAACTTTGAAGGAGGGAGAAGTCTGTCTGCTTTCCAGGAGGAACTGGCAGGAAAATTCTGCATCCAGAGTTACTGTCTGTCTAGCTGCTTGTTTGGCCCCAACCCCATAGTATCAGCCCCTCACAAATATGAGCATGTTTATTCTCGCAACCCCCGTAGGCGATAGGGAAGGATTATCCCCTGTTACCGGTGGGGAGTGAGACCCAGAGAAATTGACTTGCCCAAGGTCACCTGGGAAGTCAGTGATAGAGCTGGAAATTGACCCTGGGTCTCCTGAGGCCAGGCCAGTGCCAGGTCTGCATTGCCATGCGCCGGATTGACAGGTAAGGACTCTATTCCCACTCCCAGAGAACAGTTAGTGAGGTTAAGGGGGGAAATGCTGCCATTTTAAAATGCAGTATTTCCACTCTTGAGCTTTCATGGTGGCTATTTCTTTACAAAGCTGACCTGCACTCAGGTCACTTGTCTTGATGATGAAGGTTCCCTGATACCCAGGTTTAGTAGTATGGCCCTGTGTACCTTCCTTTGGTTACATGCATAAGTGATTTGACTGCTCATAGTAGCATAGATCACTTGATGGACCTCCAGGGTTTCAGCAGCACCAAGTATAGTTGAGAAATGGGGATGTGCTAAAGAATGTAGTGGCTTTCTTCTTTCTTCCCACATTTCCAAGTTCATCAAGAAGGTTCTGTCCTGGGCGAGGGCCGCTATGATGCGTTTTAACGCCCACCATGTAGCTTACAGAGCTAGCTGGGTGGACTGGCTCTTGTTAGCCAGTGTGACAAAACCTGGAAAAATGTGCTGATGACTGTCAGCACCAAAAACGCCAGTGGAATTAATTTTTTCCATTGTGATCGCTGACGGGTCCTTTTGGATTAACAAGAATATGGCATTATCCTTAGGAAAATTTGCCTGCCTTAGAGCTGCCAAGGATATCTTGAGCTCTTTCAGATTTAACGTCTTCTCCACTGGCTGATCCAGAACTCCTACTGCAAGCACTGAATCGGATCGAGATTTCTGAGACTGAAGGATTGCTGATTGTAATCTGAACTGGATTTAGCAAAAAGTAAAATCTTGTTCATGCCGGGGAAACACTAAAGCCCCTGATTGGGGTGACAGTGCCTTTTCTGCCTTGCTGCATATTCTGCTCAATTGCTCGTAGAATGATCTCCACACTCAACTCCAACTCTCATTTAAGTGCTATGTCTGATATTCAGTGGCGTGGGAGTATCCTATCCAGGATTGCATAAGCACCAATAAAACATGGTGTTCCAGCATATAGTGTACTGCTGGCACGGGGGTTAGGAATTCTGCAGGACACATCAAGGACTCTGATTAACCTTGGCATTGAGAACTCCATTGCCAGTATCAAGGCTTTAAAGCTTCAACAGAACCACTGGATAAAGTCCATTCTCCAGCTCTGCTTTATTTTTCAGTAAAGGTGCAAGTACAGTCCGTTGTCTTCGGGGGGTTTTGTCTGTCTCACTGGACTTTCTAATGTGCGTTCCTTTCACCTCCCTGCTTAGACCCCTGTGGAGGACGTACCTGCAGCCATTGCCCCATTCCAAGGCCGAGTCTTAATTGGAGTTGGAAAACTTTTACGTGTATACGACCTGGGCAAGAAGAAGCTGCTTCGGAAGTGTGAGAACAAGGTATTGGCTTTGGTTCTTGATGGGTGCCATTTCTTGGGGTGAGGAGTAAAGAGTAACGCTTGGGGATACGTTTTCAAAGCAAGGTTTTAGGTGTGGTACGTTCAGTGTGTGTGTGTTTGTCCTATATAAACTCCACACCAGAGGGCCCCATCCAAAGTTCTGGGTGCCCTGTACATGCACCCCAAAACAGAATAACATAGGAAATACCAAGTAAAAATCAACCACAGCAGCAACTGCTTCTCTCCCATGCCACGTCTATCATTTGATCACCAGTCATGTGAGCAATACACTTTAAAACTCTGCCGCGCTTCGCTTCTAGACAGAAATGTCAGTGGGTTTTTCACACACTTGTTCTAATGAAATGCACAGTCCCTCCAGTACTGCTGTATGATATGTGGGTCACCTCTCCTCTAAATACAAATTGAGGGTCTGGTAACATTTCCCATTTGACTATATGGGAGACACTTTCACCCCTTACACTAGGGGACAGTAGATTCTTCCAACAGCCCAGCAGAGCATAGGCAGAAACAACGGAGTGATGAGGCTCTGGAGTGCCATTTGATCTGGACACACTGGAGAGCTAAAGTGGGCAGCTGTTAAACTCGTCACTCTTTTACGGCCACAGAAGGTGCTGTGTGCCAGGACAGAAGTCAAAGGCTGTGTCTACACTGCACACTAAGCCTGGGTCTGTGGGACCTGGGCTTGTGGACTCGGTGTTTCCAAGTCTGCGCTTGAGCATCCACACTGCATTGTAAACCTGGGTTTACAATTGCTGGGCCTGGGTGTCTCAGCCATGCTGATGGGTCCGTATTGCACTACGCAGATCTTCTGACTCAGGCCTGCAGCTTGAGCTGCATCCACACTGCAAAATGAGAGGCCTTGGACCCGAGTCTCAGTGGGCTCTGAGCCACCCCCGTAGTAGTGTCCTAGGACCTGGGTCCTGAGTGCTTGCTGACCCGAGTCAGACTGACTTGTGTGTGGACATTAGAAAGAGTTGGGCTCAGACCTGAGTCAGAGCCCAGCCTTAGTGTGCAGTGTACACATACCTAGAGAGGCTCTTAGGTTCCATTAGGACTGCCAAGGAAACTACATTCCTTTAAGCTCTAGGCATATGGTGGGGGGTGTTTTGCTCTGCATGGCTGATACATTATACAGCACGAAAGCAGTTAAAGAAACTGCAAAGCACTTTTTCTAGTGCTTTAGCTGGCTGCTTCTCTTCCCATTTCCTTCCCCTGCAAGCTGCAGGTCTTAGGCCAACCTCTGGTTGTCCACTGCACATAGACACACCAGAAATCCACAGGGTAAAAAGGGAACGTGGCGAGGACAGATTTTGCCTAGGTTTTGGCTCCCATCACAACTTGCAAAGTTTTCTTCTCGGATGCTTTGTGACCGGAGCTGTGAAGGGGCATTGCCTGGCCTGGAGGTCAGGGAGCATAGTCCGCACATCTGTAGATGTAGAGCTGGCATCTGTGCTCCTACACCCCGGTCAGGCTACTTCTGCTCCAGACAGGGTTATTTATGGGGTCAAGAACTGTGCACAGTGGCCACTGTAGTTCAGGTATGCACTAACACCACTTCCACTGTCCGTGTTCTGGAGCCATGGTGGGTCAGAATTGCAGCTGTGGTGTCGGAGCCAGGGTGTAAAATTGGGGACTAGTCGATGGAGCAAGGAAGAAAAGGCATTTAAAATGAATTGAGTCGGGTGGATTTTCTGAGTTGGAATGAAGCCCATTTGAGTTCTTTATCAGGGCAACTTACTGTTGTAATTCCCTTTCTAAAAGCACATTGCCAACTACATCTCCGGCATCCAAACCATCGGGCACAGAGTGATCGTGTCGGACGTCCAGGAGAGCTTCATTTGGGTGCGCTACAAGAGGAATGAGAACCAGCTGATCATCTTTGCCGATGACACCTACCCCCGGTGGGTCACCACCGCCACCCTCCTTGACTATGACACTGTGGCCGGAGCAGACAAGTTTGGCAACATCTGTGTGGTGAGTACGTGTGTCTGAACCGTCAGGACACCCCAGAGACCGCAAGTACTCACTGGGAACAGCCACGTGTGTCTACAGAAATGAGAAAATGTATGTATGTTAGAGCCAACGCCCTATCGCTAGCCTTTACTTGTTACAAGTGCCCCATGGGACAGTTATTCATCAGTGAGATGGCTGGCTGTTGTAGTTTCTCAGCATATTATTCAAAGCAAACAAGTTAAAGCATTGGCATCAGAAACCACCATACTCAAAAGTTCACTGAACTTACTTAAAAATAAAAACTTTCAGGGCAGATGTGCTCTTGACCTTTGGTAGCCACTGAGCATTCCCTGATGCTTTTGTCAAGAGCAAGGGTGTTTATCCTTTGTATTGGCCAAATCCCAGCTCTGGTGTTTAGCTCTGCCTCCAGAAATTCCCTGCGCAATTTGAGTTGGTTACAGAATTCCATGCTGCTTCCTGACCTGATCTTCCCCCCACTGGGGGCTGAATTTCAGTGGCACGTGGACTGTGTCTCCTGGTGGTAGTCCGATTAGTTTCTAAAGTGCACAAGGTGCGGGTTTCGAAGCCTGAGTTCTAGACGTGTCTAATGTTACTCAGCTAGCATTTGGCTGTGGCACAAGCCCGTCCTTGTCTGTCATTACGCCCCAGCCTCCGTCAGGCTGGTCTGGCACAACTTAGCTTCACCTCTGTGAACACACTCTGTGAATGCCGGTGCTAAGGCAGCCAGAGACCTGTGCCATGTGACCAGTTCCGCCCTGGTGACTTAGCTCTTAATTATCATGAGTTTTACCTTATTTCCCTGTATGTTCAGAGGAAAGGTTCAGAGAAGGGCAACTAAAATGATTAGGGGTTTGGAACGGGTCCCATATGAGGAGAGATTAAAGAGGCTAGGACTTTTCAGCTTGGAAAAGAGGAGACTAAGGGGGGATATGATAGAGATATATAAAATCATGAGTGATGTGGAGAAAGTAAATAAGGAAAAGTTATTTACTTATTCCGATAATACAAGAACTAGGGGCCACGAAATGAAATTAATGGGCAGCAGGTTTAAAACAAATACAAGGAAGTTCTTCTTCACACAGCGCACAGTCAACTTGTGGAACTCCTTGCCTGGGGGTATGTCTACACTATGAAATTAGGTCGAATTTATAGAAGCCGGTTTTATAGATATCGGTTTTATACAGTCGATTGTGTGTGTCCCCACATAAAATGCTCTAAGTGCATTAAGTCGGCGGACTGTGTCCACAGTACCGAGGCTAGCGTCGACTTCCGGAGCGTTGCACTGTGGGTAGCTTTCCCGCAGTCTCCACCGCCCATTGGAATTCTGGGTTGAGATCCCAATGCCTGATGATGGAAAAACAGTGTCGCGGGGAGTTCTGGGTACATGTCATCAGGCCCCTCCCCCTCCATCAGAGCAACGGCAGACAATCGGTTCGTACCTTTTTACCTGGGTTACCTGTGCAGACAATATACCACGGCAAGCATGGAGCCCTCTCAGCTCAGCTCAGCTCACCGTCACCATATGTCATCTGGGTGCCGGCAGACGTGGTACTGCATTGCTACACAGCAGCAGCTAATTGCCTTTTGGCAGTAGACGGTGCAGTATGACTGGTAGCCGTCATCGGCTATCTGGGTGCTGGCAGACGTGGAGCTGCATGCTATACAGCAGCAGGTCCTTGCCTTTTGGCAGTGGATGGTGTATTACGATTGATATCCGTCATCGTCATATTCCTCAGTGAGTTCAATCAGAGGCACCCGGGAAACTTCTTCAGCAGATTCCTCTAAGAAATACTGAACCAAACTTTCCACTCTGGGCATCTGATTCTTCATTTTGTCTCATGGAGACCCGGCAGTCCTATTGAACCGTCTTGACGATGATTGCTAGCAGTCGTAATACAGCATTTTCTGCCAAGCACCCAGAAGATGCCGATGACTATCAGTCATGCTGCACCGTCTGCTGCCAGCTTAAGATGTAAAAATAGATGGACCAGATTTGTTCTGTATTCATTTGCTTCCCCCTCCCTCTGTGAAATCAACGGCCTGCTAAACCCAGGGTTTTGAGTTCAATCTTTGGGGGGGCCATTCTGTGTGACAGTTGTTTGTGTTTCTTCCTGATGCACAGCCACCTTTGTTGATTTTAATTCCCTGTACCTGTACGCCACGTCGTCACTCGCCCCACCCTCCCGCCCTCCGTCAGACACTAGTTTTGCGCCTTTTTTCAGCCCAGACGCCATAGCACTGGGATCATGGAGCCCGCTCATATCACCGCGGCAATTATGAGCACTATAAACACCACACGCATTGTCCTGGAGTATATGCAGAGCCAGAACATGCCAAAGCAAAACCAGGACCAGGCGAGGAGGCGATTGCAGCGCGGCGATGAGAGTGATGAGGAAATTGACATGGACATAGACCTCTCACAAAGTACGGGCCTCGGCAATGTGCAAATCATGGTGTTACTGGGGCAGGTTCATGCCGTGGAACGCCGATTCTGGGCCCGGGAAGCAAGCACAGACTGGTGGGACCGCATCATGTTGCAGGTGTGGAACGATTCCCAGTGGCTGCGAAACTTTCGCATGCGTGAGGGCACTTTCATGGAACTTTGTGACTTGCTTTCCCTTGCCCTGAAGCGCCAGAATACCAGGATGGGAGCAGCCCTCACAGTTGAGAAGCGAGTGGCTATAGCCCTGTGGAAGCTTGCAACGTCAGACAGCTACCGGTCAGTCGGGAATCAATTTGGAGTGGGCAAATCTACTGTGGGGGCTGCTGTGATCCAAGTTGCCAGGGCAATCAAAGACCTGCTGATATCAAGGGTAGTGACTCTGGGGAACGTGCAGGTCATAGTGGATGGCTTTGCTGCAATGGGATTCCCAAACTGTGGTGGGGCGATAGACGGAACCCATATCCCTATCTTGTCACCGGAGCACCAAGCCACCGAGTACATAAACCGCAAGGGGTACTTTTCAATGCTGCTGCAAGCCCTGGTGGATCACAAGGGATGTTTCACCAACATCAACGTGGGATGGCCGGGAAAGGTACATGATGCTCGCGTCTTCAGGCACTCTGGTCTGTTTCGAAAGCTGGAGGAAGGGACTTTCTTCCCGGACCAGAAAATAACCGTTGGGGATGTTGAAATGCCTATCGTGATCCTTGGGGACCCAGCCTACCCCTTAATGCCATGGCTCATGAAGCCGTACACAGGCAGCCTGGACAGTAGTCAGGACCTGTTCAACTATAGGCTGAGCAAGTGCCGAATGGTGGTGGAATGTGCATTTGGACGTTAAAAAGCGCGCTGGCGCAGTTTACTGACTCGGATAGACCTCAGGGAAACCAATATCCCCATTGTTATTGCTGCTTGCTGTGCGCTCCACAATATCTGTGAGAGTAAGGGGGAGACATTTATGGCGGGGTGGGAGGTTGAGGCAAATCGCCTGGCCGCTGATTACGCGCAGCCAGACACCAGGGCGGTTAGAAGAGTACAGCAGGGCGCGGTGCGCATCAGAGAAGCTTTGAAAACGAGTTTTGTGACTGGCCAGGCTACAGTGTGAAACTTCTGTTTGTTTCTCCTTGATGAACCCTCCGCCCCCCCCGTTCACTCTACTTCCCTGTAAACTAACCACCCCACCCTCCCCTCCCCCCTTCGAGCACCGCTTGCAAAGGCAATAAAGTCATTGTTACTTCACATTCATGCATTCTTTATTAATTCATCACACAACTAGGGGGATAATTGCCAAGGTAGCCCGGGATGGGTGGAGGAGGAGGGAAGGAAAAGGACACACTGCAGTTTAAAACTTTAACACTTATTGAAGGCCAGCCTTCCGATGCTCGGGCAATCATCTGGAGTGGAGTGACTGGGTGGCCGGAGGCCCCCCCACCGTGTTCTTGGGCGTCTGGGTGAGGAGGCAATGGGACTTGGGGAGGAGGGCTGTTGGTTACACAGGGGCTGTAGCGGCGGTCTCTGCTCCTGCTGCCTTTCCTGCAGCTCAACCATACGCTGGAGCATATCAGTTTGATGCTCCAGCAGCCGGAGCATCGACTCTTGCCTTCTGTCAGCAAGCTGACACCACCTATCCTCTTCAGCCCGCCACTTGCTCTCTTCAGCCGCGATTCAGCCCGCCACCTCTCCTCTCGTTCATATTGTGCTTTTTTGCACTCTGACATTGACTGCCTCCACGCATTCTGCTGTGCTCTGTCAGTGGGGGAGGACATCTGGAGCTCCGAGAACATATCATCTCGAGTCCGCCGTTTTCTCCTTCTAATCTTCACTAGCCTCTGTGAAGGAGAAACATTTGCAGCTGGTGGAGGAGAAGGGAGAGGTGGTTAAAAAAGACACATTTTAGAGAACAATGGGTACACTCTTTCACGTTACATTTTGCTGTTCACATTACACAGCACATGTGCTTTCGTTACAAGGTCGCATTTTTCCTCTTATATTGAGGGCCTGCCGGTTTGGTGTGAGAGATCACGCACGCAGTGCCAGGCAACAGATTTCGGCTTGCAGGCAGCCATGGTAAGCCACAGTCTTTTGGCTTTTTTAACCTTCTTAACATGGGAATGGTTTCAAACAGTAGCGCCCTCATTTCCCATACCAAGCAACCGTTGGGTTGGCCATTTAAAATGGGTTTGCAATGTAAAAGGAGGGGCTGCGATTTCCGGGTTAACATGCAGCACAAACACCCCCCCACACACACACACACACCCGCCCAATTCTCTGGGATGATCACTTCATCCCTCCCCCCTACCTCTTGGCTAACAGCGGGGAACATTTCTGTTCAGCCGAGCAGGAACGGGCACCTCTGAATGTCCCCTTAATAAAATCACCCCATTTCAACCAAGTAACCGTGAATGATATCACTCTCCTGAGGATAACGAAGAGAGATAAGGAATGGATGTTGTCTGCATGCCAGCAAACACCGGGACCATACGCTGCCGTGCTTTGTTATGCAATGATTCCAGACTACGTGCTACTGGCCTGGCGTGGTAAAGTGTCCTACCATGGCGGACGGGATAAGGCAGCCCTTCCCAGAAACCTTTTGCAAAGGCTTTGGGAGTACATGAAGGAGAGCTTTCTGGAGATGTCCCTGGAGGATTTCCGCTCCATCCCCGTACACGTTAACAGACTTTTCCAGTAGCTGTACTGGCCACGATTGCCAGGGCAAATTAATCATTAAACACGCTTTTAAACCATGTGTAATATTTACAAAGGTACACTCACCAGAGGTCCCTTGTGTGCCCTCAGGGTCTGGGAGCACGCCTTGGGTGAGTTCGGGGGTTACTGTTTCCAGGTCCAGGGTGATAAACATATCCTGGCTGTTGGGGAAACCGGTTTCTCCGCTTCCTTGCTGTGAGCTATCTTCATTGTCTTCATCATCATCTTCCTCGTACCCCGAACCCGCTTCCCTGTTGCGTGTTTCTCCATTGATGGAGTCAAAGCACACGGTTGGGGTAGTGGTGGCTGCACCCCCTAGCATGGCATGCAGCTCCGCGTAGAAGCGGCATGTTTGCGGCTCTGCCCCGGACCTTCCGTTTGCCTCTCTGGCTTTGTGGTAGGCTTGCCTTAGCTCCTTAATTTTCACGCGGCACTGCTGTGCGTCCCTGTTATGGCCTCTGTCCTTCATGGCCTTTGAGACCTTTTCTAATATTTTGCCATTTCGTTTACTGCTACGGAGTTCAGCTAGCACTGATTCATCTCTCCATATGGTGAGCAGATCCCGTACCTCCCGTTTGGTCCATGATGGAGCTCTTTTGCGATCCTGGGACTCCATCATGGTTACCTGTGCTGATGAGCTCTGCGTGGTCACCTGTGCTCTCCACGCTGGGCAAACAGGAAATGAAATTCAAAAGTTCGCGGGGCTTTTCCTGTCTACCTGGTCAGTGCATCTGAGTTGAGAGTGCTGTCCAGAGCGGTCACAATGAAGCACTGTGGGATAGCTCCCAGAGGCCAATAACGTCGAATTCCGTCCACACTACCCTAAATCCGACCCACAAAGGCTGATTTTAGCGCTAATCCCCTCGTCGGAGGTGGAGTAAAGAAACCGGTTTAAAGGGCCCTTTAAGTCGAAAAAAAGGGCTTCGTCGTGTGGACATGTCCAGGCTTAATTCGATTTAACGCTGCTAAAGTCGACCTAAACTCGTAGTGTAGACCAGGCCTGAGAAAGTTGTGAAGGCTAGGTCTATAACAGGGTTTAAAAGAGAACTAGCTAAATTCATGGAGGTTAGGTCCATTAATGGCTATTAACCAGGATGGGTAAGGAATGGTGTCCCTAGCCTCTGTTTGTCAGAGGGTGGAGATGGATGGCAGAAGAGAGATCACTTGATCATTACCTGTCAGGTTCACTCCCTCTGGGGCACCTGGCATTGGCCACTGTCGGTAGACAGGATACTGGGCTAGATGGACCTTTGCTCTGACCCAGTACGGCCGTTCTTATGTTGCGGGTGCTGTATCCTGAGTTCTTACTCTCTGCACTGATGCATACATTTTTCCCTTTATATCCTGACACTGGCCACTTTCTGGACTTGACAGTATAAAATGATGCACGCTGTTATTTAGTCTTTAATTACACTGGTGCCAAGAGATGCATTTAGTTTAGGGTGAGAATCAACCTCCAGGATGGCCTCTTTGGTGAAGGAGCTGCATTATTAGTCACCTTTCTATCTTCCTGTTTCTGTACAGCCCGTTAACACTGGGCTGGTCTACTCTAGGAAGTTAGGCTGGCTTAACTATGTCACTCGGGGCTGTGAAAAATGTCTTGCCCTGTGCGACGTAACAAAGCCAACCTAAACCCCAGTGTTGGCACTGCCAGGTCAACGGAAGGATTCGTCCCTCACCCTGGCTACTGCCTCTCAGAGAGGTGGATTCACTGCAGTGGTGGAAAACCCTCTTCTGTCGCTGTAATAAGTGCCCATGCTACAGGGCCACAGCTGCAGCAGCGTTTCTGGTGCAGCCAGACCCACTGCTGTGAATGACAAGAGATGGGTCATTCCAGGGGCCTAAGGACTTCCCCAAACACTCACGCATCCAGCCTTCCTAGTGCCCCACACGCATGCCAGCGAGGGTCTGTGTCGCATTCCCGCCAGACCAGAGCACTTGATGTAATGCAAACTCAATGCCCCAGCGCTGGCAGTGTCCTTCTCTTGTCCATATGGTGCTGGCAACAGACCAGCACGCTGACTGTGTCCTGCTTTGTCAATACAGGTGAGGCTGCCTCCCAACACAAATGATGAGGTAGACGAGGATCCAACAGGCAACAAGGCTTTGTGGGACAGAGGGCTTCTCAATGGAGCGTCGCAGAAGGTAACCTTTGGGGGGGGAGGCAATCAGCTCCTCTGTGGAGCTGTGCAGAGTGAATGCGAGTGCATCTTTGGGGATCCATCCTGGGGGGAGATGAATCCTGCCGGGTAAGGGTCTGTAACCAGAATGGACACAGCCAAGCACCTTCTAGTTCTGAGAGCGCTGGCGAACACCTACAGAGAAGTGAGTCTCTGGGAGGGGGGCAAGGGCCCTCAGGTTACATTTCTCCTTCACTCCCCTGCCCTCTTATCAGCCACATCCATGTGTGTGAAGAGCTCTAAGCCATTGGGTAAAATGCTGGATTTTGCCGCATGCTCTCCGGTGGAAGAGCTTGTTCCATTCCCCACTCCTGCTCCTGCCGGTAGAGCCATGCAAATCCGCGGGTATCCGCTTGATATGTGTGGACCATTGACGCGGATACAAATTTTGGATCTGCACAGAGCTCTGCCGGTAAGAGCGGGCAGGCAGCTGTGAGGAACTGCGGCACGGATCCTCCACCTGCCCTGGGCAGAGAGCCTGGGGGTAGGGACAGGGGCCGGGGGCTGCTCGGGCCCCATGCCCAGGGCAGGTGGAGGGTCCACCACTGCTCCACACAGCTGCCCGCCCAGCTCTTACTGTGGCCAGGCTGCGGCTCTGAGCTGCCCCCCTCCCAAGCCAGAGCTGGGTCGGGGAGAGCCGTGCTGGCAGCTGTGGGGAGCCTGGGTCCCTCCAGCTGCCCTGGGTGTGGGGCTGGGACACTGGGAGAGGGGCTGCTTGGGCCCCCCGCCCAGGGCAGGTGGAAGGTCTGCCGCGGCTCCCCACAGCTGCCAGCACATCTCTCCCCGACCAGGCTCCAGAGTGGGGATGGGGGTGCTGCCTCGGAGTCTCAGTCCAGCCCCTGGTGTAGAGCCCTGCAGATCCGCGGGGTTTGCGGCTCAGATGCGGATACACATTTGTGTATCCTTGTAGGGCGCTACCTGCCGGCCCCTTTTGTGAGTACGTCTGTTGTGGATGAACTCCAGAGGAAAATACTGACCCGTGACTTGTTTGCAGGCTGAGGTGATTATGAATTACCACGTGGGAGAGACGGTGCTGTCGTTACAGAAGACCACGCTGATTCCTGGAGGGTCTGAGTCTCTCGTGTACACCACCTTGTCAGGGGGCATTGGTATCCTGGTCCCCTTCACGTCCCACGAGGTAAGAGCCATCCTGCTGCAGAAGCACTGCGTGACTGCCGAGCCACACCCAGCTCCTGTGTCAGCCTCCTCTATTGGCTTGTGTGTGTTGGTCGTAGACTGTAGGTGACTGCAGTATGTGAAAGTCAAGTGTGCAACAAAGCTCCTGCGAAAGGGAGCTGGTGAGATCAGGGCATATGGAAGGAGGGTGGGAAGAGACAGCACCCACTAACTGGTCTTCCCTGTGACTGCTTCCTTAGGAATGAATCACAGGTGCTTTGCTGTCTGGGATGGATTTAAATAGTGGTGCACATGTTAAAGGGTTAGCTAAAGTGTGGCCCACTGAGTTATATGGCTTGGGACAACCTGAAGCCCTATATGGTAATAGGAACGTGCAGCTTGTAGCAGCTAGCTCCAGTGCTTGATGCTCCATCTTGATTCAAGCAGAGGCTGCTGGAGCATTGCATGCTGGGAGCTGTACTACTTTGGCCACACTTCCATCCTACACGTGAGAGCAGCTGCCACTTGTTTGGATTTACTCAAGTTTGGGGAGCCCGTTGTGTTTGTGGCAGGCTGGCGGCATGGCCCTGGGTGGGCCGGTTTTGGATGCTCCTGTCCCAGTGAAAAAGAAAATCAGAGCCTGGAAGTGGTGGGAGGGCCTTTGTGCCCAGGAATTAACTGCGCTGTGCAGGGCACAGGCTGCTAATGGAGTGTGACCATGTCCTGATGTTACTCCAGCGTCACATGGGTGGGAGGAGCAAATTGTTCTACCTCTCAACTACTTCTGTCCCTTCAGGATCATGACTTCTTCCAGCACGTGGAGATGCATCTGAGGTCGGAGCATCCCCCTCTCTGTGGACGGGACCACTTGAGCTTCCGCTCCTACTACTTCCCAGTTAAGGTAGGTCAGGAGTCTAGATCCGCCCTGGCAGCGGTAGCCAAGGTTGGTAGGTCTGACACCGGACACGTTAACTGTTCCAATATATCATGTGAGCGTGTCATGGAATAACAGGCCCACAACTCCCTCCAGGGAGCTTGTGACAGCATAAACTACGAGAGTGAAGCTGATGTCAACAGAGCCACTGTTGAATGGCATAATACAGAATACTCCCAGTTATACGAGTAGTGGGGGGACATGGATTTTATTCAACTAATGGAGAGTTCAGATAATCAAGAGGGCAGGCGGCATTCACCAGTGGGGTGGCCTCCCCGTGGCTGGGGGCTCCTCATAGTCCGGTCCCAGGGTCTCGCTTCGCCTCATTCACTCCCTCCCAAGACTGCGGGGCTGCAGAGGCTTCCCTGCACTGGCGCAGGGCCGGGGACACCCCATCCCTGCAGGCTCAAGGTGTGGACGGGGAGGCTGCGGTCCTGGCAGAGCAGAGACACGTCCCACACACCCTCCCCCAGCCAGGACTGCAGCCTTCCCTGCACCTTGTGCCTGCAGGGATCACGTGTCCCCAGCCCTGTAGCAGCACAGCGAGCCTGCTGTCATGGCCCCGCTCACTCACTCCCATGACAGCGGAGCTGCAAAGGGCTCCCTGCGCAGCCGTAGGAGCCATTCAGCAGCAGCGGGGCATCCCCCATAGCCAGGGGCTCGTCCTTCTCGTAGTTCTGGCCGTGAGTCTGTGCTCTGTTAGCCGAACCAAACCCATGAGCCATGTATCTCCTGCTGTGGGACAAAGAAGGGATTTGGGTAATGCGGAGGTTTGGATAACAGGGTTTCAGAGAAATGGGACTGTCCTGTAATACCTGGCTTCTGTCTAGTACTTTTCATCCTCCGCTTTGCAGAGGAGATCAGTATCATTACAGCTGGGGAAGCTGAGGCACAGAGTGGTGCAGTGATTTGCCCAAGGTCACCCAGCAGGCCAGTGGTGGAGTCGGGAACAGAACCCAGGTCTCCTGAGTTCCAGCCCAATGCTCTCTCCACTAGGTGACACTGCTGTCTCCCCAGAGCCTCATATTAACAATCAGGAAGATCTAAAACTAGGCCGTGGCGCAGAGTGTTGGATCTGCACCCTGCACAGGCGCCTGCCTGTTGCACCCTCCCCCTGTCCTGCTTTGTCCACCACCCTTTGGTGCCTGCATGGCTTTGCCTTGCTGTTCTGGCCGTCGTGTTAGCTGTGAGCAGTCACTGTGCCACATACCCAGGTCTTCCACAAAGCATTTTTACAGCTTGCAGGATGCTTATCGCTGCAGCTCTTGTAGTATCCCTGGAGCTGTTAAGCGGGCATATAAGCAGATATGTGTTCCAGCTACTGAGGAATTGCCCAGAGATAAGTCAGACCTATTATTGATGGCCTTGGGGCTGAGTCCCAAGACCTCAGAGACCTTTGAAACCTGACTGGAGACTTTCCCCTTCTCCGATTCCTCACTCAGAATCTTCTCCTTCAACCCCTTCCAGCACACCCCATCTAGAGACCCCGTGCCAGCCAGGACTTGTCGGCTGAAGCGAGATCAGCCTTGTCCTTCCCTCAAGTGGTCTGGGTTTGCTTGTTGTTAATTACTTTGACTCCAGCTGCTGTTCTCCAGCAGATGAGGTCACTGAGCGTGGGCCTGTTTCCAAAGCGGGATTAAGAAACTCCTAGCAAAGAGCTATTTGCCGTGCTGCCCTTTTGTCCTTTTCGTCTGTTCTAACTAAGTGGCGTTGGGGCCGAGCCCGTTTGATGCCCAGATTCTAACGTGTTCCCGTGTCCTCTCGCTAGAACGTGATTGACGGGGACCTTTGTGAACAGTTCAACTCCATGGAACCCAACAAACAGAAGAACGTCTCGGAAGAGCTGGACAGGACCCCCCCCGAGGTGTCCAAAAAGCTGGAGGATATCCGCACGCGCTACGCCTTCTGAGCAGCAGAGCCCCTCCTGGGACATGCCAAGGACGCTGCTCCCAGCCGGGTTGGAAGGAAGAATGTGTGCTTTTTTTTCCCCTTTTTTACTTCAGTTTGCTCGTCTTGCTCTGCCCCCTGGGGCTGGGTTTGTAAACTTAAAATCCAAAGTCACGAGCATTTCCCATAAACTCGGTACCAGCAGTTGGGCGTTCCAACATGGCAAGGTGCTGCTGGAGGCCTGGACACCCTGTAAACCCATCTAGTGATCGTAACTGCCTGCGAGAAGAGCAGGGAAGCTCTCCAGGCCTGCCCTCCATCCCTGGGGTCAGGGGCACATGGCTGTCAGTTGTCCCTGCCTTGCTGCCCCTCTCTTTGTCTAAGACCAGAGCCCAGACCCATTTTCTGAGGCCCGTTGGGGCTAGACCCCGAATGGCCTCATGAAGCGAGCTGGGCAAGGCCGTGCTTGGCAGAGCCCTCTCCCCACTGATGGCAGCTGGGTCAGGAGCGCTCAGATGGGGGTCTGGCGCTGCCCAGCCCTTTGCTGGGCTGTGACTCTGAGATGCTGCAGGGGTAATTGGAATAGCCCTGCCCCCACATACACACACCCCGTGCTAGGGGTTGGGGTTCCAGGAGCCCCATGGCCAGTGTGTGGAAGTCCCAGCACATGAAGCTCTGCAAAGGGGACATGGCCTGAATCCCCACTGGAAAGGCTGGGGCCAGCCTGGATTCCTGCACTCTTCGTTTTTAACTGGTTTCCCTGTAAATAGAGTTTTGTACAATGTTGACTCTGGCGGGGCATGGGCAGAGGTTGAGCTGGGGCTATATTTGTTTTGTAACAGCTTTGGCACGAGCGGTGCCCTGTCTCTGAGCTGTGATTGGGAGCAGCACAGAAAGAATAAAAACCTGGTTTTTAAATTGATTTGAGTGCTGACCACCTCTGGTCTTTACTCCCAAACAGTGTCTCCCAGCAGGGGGGGGGCCAGGCCCAGGGCAGGGGACAGGGTCATTGAGCATGGGGAATGCTGCATGTCCTAGATCCACCTCCCCTACACTTGAAAGCCAGCCACCCTCCCTGCTTCTCCTTTGGCCCTGATATAGCTGGCAACAGGGGCCACTTGCATCCACAGGGCTGCAGATTCAGGCAGTTGGCCACCAGCCTATGCTTCTCCTACGGTGCCGCGATCCCCAGCCTTCTGGCGAGGGGGCGTGGGAGCTACCAACAAGGAGCTGGGGCGATGTCAGCAAAAGCTTGTGAAATAGCAGAAATGAGTAGGGGAAAGGTGAGAGAACGGACTGGAGAAATGAGACGGGCTGCCTCCCATCTGCTTGCTGATTGGCTGGGCTGGTTTGTCAGTAGAGCTAAACACCTCCCGGGCTCCTTTTCACTCTTTATTTTGTAAGCTGCCTTGCTCTGCAGCCAGCTGCCAGGTGTGGAGTTCGATGCTGCCCAGGATTTACAAATAGTTCTTGCCTGTTTTGCCGAAGCACAACTTCTGCTCCCTGGCTTCCACTCCAGCTTTGGAGGGCTAAAGCAGAGGCCAGCGGTGCAGCAGAGCCCTAGTCAGCCATCAGCATGGATCCGATTTTGTCACAGTAAAACTAGGCAGAATTCACGGAACCGTCACATTAAAAATGTACAAAATCGGGGTGGTCGTGGCAACGAAAAAATGTGTAACAGTTTAGCAATGAAGTATTGCAGTGTGACGCGGTGGCGTTGACCGTGACCCACAGGCTGCGTGACCCTCTGAGGGAGTCACGGGGTGAAGGGGGCATTCCCTTCCTGAGCCCCGCCACCCGGGGCAGAAGCCCGAGCTCATGGACCTCTCTTCAAATCATGGAATCCGTAACGGAATCATAGCCTCAGCCATCAGTAGCGGATGTACGGATCTGCATCTCGGGTATCGATGCAGTATTGTGACTGGGGACACTCTCTCTGCAGAGTCCCTGGACTATCTCCTGATCTGTAATCCAGAGTCAGAAAGATGATTAGTGGATATGGCACTAGACCAGCATTTTGAGTCTGATTCTTCCATCATCTTGGGCAAGTCACAATCCATGTTATGCCCCAGCCCTCTACCTGCTAAAGAGGGCTATTACTTGCTGACCTCACTGGGGCATAGCGAGGGTGAACTGGTCACGGTTGGGAGGTGCTCAGTTGCTCTGGTGGTGAGTACTGAGGTAGATCACCCCTCTTGTGCCCCTTCAGTTTTCCTGATTCCTTCATCCCATTTCCAGGATTTCTCCTAGTGGCAAGCCGCGGGGAAGCGGCGGATCAAGGCTGAGGGGTGAATGCTTTGCTCTGCTTCAGAACTGAGCAACAACTTCTTCCAGCAGGCTCAGGTTTGCTGTTGACACTGACGCTAGGCTCTTGGCCAGGGCCGCAAGGACTTTGTTCTGTGCTACAGATGTTCTTTATCACAGTAGCAAATCCCTCCCACTCTTGTTGGCCCGGGTGAAGGGCCTGGGAGTCTAGTCCATAAAAGGAGAGTTGGCAGGTCAACTAGGACAAAGCTGCAAAGAGTCCTGTGGCACCTTATAGACTAACAGACGTATTGGAGCATGAGCTTTCGTGGGTGAATACCCACTTCTTTGGATGAAATGAGGTGGAAAGCTCATGCTCCAATACATCTGTTAGTCTATAAGGTGCCACAGGACTCTTTGCTGCTTTTACAGATCCAGACTAACACGGCTACCCCTCTGATACTAGGACAAAGCTGTGGCTAGTGACACGATACCCTGACCTCTGCACTTTGCAGTGGGCCCTCGGTTCAATTGCTCTGCACAGGAATTGAAAGCATGGCTGCTGAGGCCTGTCTCACCTTGGCTGTGGGGCTTGGCTTGGCCACAGCCCCCTTAGGCTCCTGTCTGAACATGGACCATATGACAACATTGCTTCCAGGGGGTCTCCTGTTTTTCTGGGAGCTCTGTGTATGATGGCTGCTTCTGCCACGCTCCTGAAGTTGGAAGTGGGCTTGGTGCTCCTGGCTGATGGGAATGGGTTTGAGAGGGACATCAGGATCTGGCATGAGGACATTTGGAGGCTGGGATGGAGCAGAGATCGGCAGCTGTTCTGATTTCCTTGGGATGCCTTTCGGCCAGAAGGATTCCTGTAGGATCGCTGCAGCCCCAGCTGCATTATCCTCTTTAGCTGAGGGCTTGAACGTTGCTTATCTTTCAGAATTGGATGTGGAGAGCGGTCAGACCTCTGGCTGCGACACTGCATGCTGTCTGTTTCCTCACCCCTCCTCCAGCCTTAGGATTCTCCTCCCAGGAGCATTGGTCTGACCTCCTGTCAGGGCTCGGTACTTGCCTCTCCTCTACGAGCTGGTGGTGATTCTGGGGCCGAGAGCACCCTTGTCAGGTAGAAATTACAGCTTGTGCTGGAGGATCCCCCAAACTAGACGTGCAGTACTGCTGAAATTCAGCCACTGCCCAGGCAGAGAATTGGAGGGTAGCATCCAACCAGCCTTTTCAACAAACGCATGGCCCAGGCACTGAGACTGACACCCCCAAATGCTGCCTCCCCCCACTATAAACAAACAAAAATCCATGTCAAATCCAACACAACAAACATGAGTGATGGACCGGGAGCCAGAGCGCCCATGGTCCATCTGGACGCTCCTGGGGGACCTGCCATGTGGTGAAGCACTGAGGAGAGACGGGAAACTACCTCCACCTCTGCCTTAGTGATTCCCAGCAGATCCCCTCGCTGCTGCGCTCCTTTGCCTCTGGGACTGGTCTCTGTCCCCAGTGGGGAGGGAAACAGGATGGATGTGAGGTGCTCTCCTTCCACCTAGCAGAAAGCACATGGAATAAACGAACTGCTCAGCCAATCTCCCCGTGGACTGGCTGGGGAGAGAACACATCACAACAGCGATGCTGTTGCTGGAAGGCTCTGGTACATCACAGTGATGGGGGAAGGCGGTGGATAGACTGGAGATCTCTTACCCTAGGGAAGGGTTTGACCTCCCTGGGTGGCTTCTACACTTCATCACTGTAGAACAGTGGTACAGACTCCCTACTGTGCCAAAGCAGATAGCTGAACTGTCTTCTCTTGCTGCCCACGTCCAAAGCCAGACCCGTCCCAGTCCGTTTCTTCTGTTGCTTCATCTAATCCAGCGTTGTAGGTCAGCCAGGCTGCACCCTCCTGTGACATGTGCATGAAAGCTCTCCAGCGCCCCGAGGCTGGCAGCCAGAGCATGTTCGCAGTGCACTGGGGTAAAGAACTGGGCGGCCGAAGGGAACTCAGCCAGGTGAGGAGGAATGTGTTTGCAGTGCGGGTACAAAGGAGGGTCACTTTGGGAGCTGGATCAAACCCCTTGTGGTCCTCATGAGCTGTTGAATCCAGCATCTGTTTTACCATACCCTCGTTCTCTTCTCTGGAACAGGGTCTCAGATGCCATAAGAACGGCCGTACCGGGTCAGACCAAAGGTCCATCTAGCCCAGTATCCTGTCTACCGACAGTGGTCAATACCAGGGGCCCCAGAGGGAGTGAACCTAACAGGCAATGATCAAGTGAGCTCTCTCCTGCCATCCATCTCCATCCTCTGACAGACAGAGGCTAGGGACACCATTCCTTACCCGTCCTGGCTAATAGCCATTAATGGACTTAACCACCATGAATTTATCCAGTTCTCTTTTAAACGCTGTTATAGTCCTAGCCTTCACAACCTCCTCAGGTAAGGAGTTCCACAAGTTGACTGTGCGCTGCGTGAAGAAGAACTTCCTTGTATTTGTTTTAAACCTGCTGCCTATTAATTTCATTTGGTGACCCCCTAGTTCTTGTATTATGGGAATAAGTAAATAACTTTTCCTTATCCACTTTCTCCACATCACTCATGACTTTATATACCTCTATCATATCCCCCCTTAGTCTCCTCTTTTCCAAGCTGAAGAGTCCTAGCCTCTTTAATCTCTCCTCATATGGGACCCGTTCCAAACCCTTAGTCATTTTAGTTGCCCTTTTCTGAACCTTTTCTAGTGCCAGTATATCTTTTTTGAGATGAGGAGACCACATCTGTACGCAGTATTCGAGATGTGGGCGTACCATCGATTTATATAAGGGCAATAATATATTCTCAGTCTTATTCTTTATCCCCTTTTTAATGATCCCTAACATCCTGTTTGCTTTTTTGACCACCTCTGTACACTGTGTGGACATCTTCAGAGAACTATCCACGATGACTCCAAGATCTTTTTCCTGACTTGTAGCTAAATTAGCCCCCCTCATATTGTATGTATAGCTGGGATTATTTTTTCCAATGTGCATTACTTTACATTTATCCACATTAAATTTCATTTGCCATTTTGTTGCCCAATCACTTAGTTTTGTGAGATCTTTTTGAAGTTCGTCTCATAGACTCATAGACTCATAGACTTTAAGGTCAGAAGGGACCAATATGGTCATCTAGTCTGACCCCCCGCATGATGCAGGCCACAAAAGCTGACCCCCCCACTTTCCCTTAGCTCTGCTGTTGAAGTCTCCAGATCGTGATCTAAAGACTTCAAGTCGCAGAGAATCTTCCAGCTTGCGACCCCTGCCCTATGCTGCGGAGGAAGGCGAAAAACCTCCAGGGCCACTGCCAATCTACCCTGGAGGAAAATTCCTTCCCGACCCCAAATATGGCGATCAGCAGAACCCCGAGCATACAGGCAAGATTCTCTAGCCAGACCCTCATTTTACCAGCGATGGCCGTTATTGCCTAATTGATTAGAATCCCGTAATCCCATCAAACCCTTCCCTCCATAAACTTATCTAGCCTAATCTTGAAGCCAGAGAGGTCTTTCGCCCCCACCGTTTCCCTCGGAAGGCTGTTCCAAAATTTCACCCCTCTGACGGTTAGAAACCTTCGTCTAATTTCAAGCCTAAATTTCCCCACGGCCAGTTTATATCCATTCGTTCTCGTGTCCACATTAGTACTGAGCTGAAATAATTCCTCTCCCTCCCTGGTATTTATCCCTTTGATATATTTAAAGAGAGCAATCATATCCCCCCTCAGCCTTCTTTTGGTTAGGCTAAACAAACCAAGCTCCTCGAGTCTCCTTTCATAGGAAAGGTTTTCCATTCCTCGGATCATCCTAGTTGCCCTTCTCTGTACCCGTTCCAGTTTCAGTTCATCCCTTTTAAACATAGGAGACCAGAACTGCACACAGTACTCCAAGTGAGGTCTCACCAGCGCCTTGTATAACGGAAGCAGCACCTCCCTGTCCCTACTAGAAATACCTCGCCTTATGCATCCCAAGATCGCATTAGCTTTTTTCACAGCCACGTCGCATTGCCGACTCATAGTCATCCTGCGATCAACCAGGACTCCGAGGTCCTTCTCCTCCTCAGTCACTTCTAACCTATGCGTCCCTAGCTTATAACTGAAATTCTTATTAGTCATCCCTAAATGCATCACCTTACACTTCTCACTATTAAATCTCATCCTATTACTAATACTCCAATTTACAAGGTCATCCAAGTCTCCCTGCAGAATATCCCGATCCGTCTCCGAGTTGGCAATGCCTCCCAACTTTGTGTCATCCGCAAACTTTATCAGCCCACTCCTACATTCGGTTCCGAGGTCAGTAACGAATAGATTAAATAAAATCGGACCCAGAACTGAACCTTGAGGAACCCCACTGGTGACCTCCCTCCAATCTGACAGTTCACCTTTCAGTACTACCCGCTGCAGTCTCCCCTTTAACCAGTTCCTTATCCACCTCTGGATTTTCCTATCGATCCCCATCTTATCCAATTTAACCAATAATTCCTCATGCGGAACCGTATCAAACGCTTTACTAAAATCGAGGTATATTAGATCCACCGCATTTCCTTTATCTAGAAGGTCTGTTACTTTCTCAAAGAAGGAGATCAGGTTGGTTTGGCACGACCTGCCTTTTGTAAACCCATGTTGTAATTTGTCCCAATTGCCATTCACCTCAATGTCCTTAACTACTTTCTCCTTCAAAATTTTTTCCAAGACCTTACATACTACAGAAGTTAAACTAACAGGCCTGTAGTTACCCGGGTCACTTTTTTTCCCCTTCTTGAAAATAGGAACCACATTAGCTATTCTCCAGTCCAACGGTACCACCCCCAAGTCTACAGATTCATTAAAAATTGTCGCCAAGGGGCTCGCAATTTCTCGCGCCAGTTCCTTCAATATTCTAGGATGAAGATCATCCGGTCCGCCCGATTTAGTCCCGTTTAGCTGGTCAAGTTTGGCCTCCACCTCTGATACTGTAATGTCTATCCCCCCTCCTCTATTCCCCTCTGTCCTACTCCCTCTATTCCTAAACCCTTCATTAGCCTTATTAAAGACCGAAGCAAAATATTCATTTAGATATTGTGCCATGCCTAGATTATTCTTAATTTCCACTCCATCCACATTCATCAGCGGTCCCACTTCCTCTTTCTTTGTTTTCTTCCTATTTATATGGCTATAAAACCTCTTACTGTTGGATTTAATTCCCCTTGCAAGGTCCAACTCTACATGGCTTTTGGCCTTTCTCACCGCATCCCTACATGCTCTAAACTCACTAAGGTAGGTTTCCTTGCTGATCCCTCCCTTCTTCCATTCTCTGTACGCTTTATGTTTTTTCTTAATCGCCCCTTTGAGACTCCCGCTCATCCAGCTAGGTCTAAATCTCCTGCCCACTAATCGTTTTCCCTTTCTCGGGATACAGGCCTCAGACATCTCATGCAACTTCTGCTTGAAATAATCCCAGGCTTCATCTGCCTTTAGATCCCTAAGTATGTTAGCCCAATCCACTTCCCTAAGTAGTTGCCTTAATTTATTAAAGTTGGCCTTTTTGAAATTGTACACCTTAGTTACAGTATCATTTCTGTTAATCCTTCCATTTAGTTTAAACCGAATTAGCTCATGGTCACTCGAGCCAAGGTTGTCCCCTACAACCATTTCTGCTTTACTCTTGAGGCTATTTTGCATGGGAATCTGAGTTCAA
>NW_020664517.1:1277957-1324223 GCF_002925995.2 Terrapene triunguis | reverse complement strand
CTTTGGGCTGGGGGTGCAGGCTCTGGGGTGTGGCTGGGGATGAGGGGCTTGGGT
The DNA here is from genome assembly GCF_002925995.2 of Terrapene triunguis. Classification (NCBI taxonomy): domain Eukaryota; kingdom Metazoa; phylum Chordata; order Testudines; family Emydidae; genus Terrapene; species Terrapene triunguis. Next base: position 1,324,169 of record NW_020664517.1, on the reverse strand, counting down.
GCAGGAAGGGGCTCTGGGTTTGAGGGAGCTCAGGGCTGGGGCAGGGGGTTGGGGCGCAGGCTTACCTCGGGCAGCTCCCGGGCAGCGGCACAGCAGGGGTGCTAAGGCAGGCTTCTTGCCTGTCCTGGCACCACAGACCGTGCTGCGCCCCAGAAGTGGCCAGCAGCAGGTCCAGCTCCTAGGCGGAGGCGCGCAAGTGGCTCTGCGCCGCTCTCGCCCGCAGCCATTCCCCCCCGGAATCAAACCTGCTGCTGGCTGCTTCCGGGTGCAGTGCGGTGTCAGAACAGGTAGGGACTAGCCTGCCTCAGCCGGGCAGCACCGCCGGGACTTTTAATGGCCGGTCGGCAATGCTGAGCAGAGCCGCTGCGACCCAGTGCTGGGTTGCGACCCACAGTTTGAAAACAACTGCCTTAAAGTGAGTGCTTGGACTGTGTGCACAGAGGAACTGCTGCATTGCAAAGCTTAGATGCCATCCCACTGTGACTTGGGCAGCTCTGCACCTTGGCCTCTACCCTGTCACTCGCCGTGACAGACGGAGGGTCATGTTCCCCCTCCGAGGCCAGGTGGCTAATGCGGCTGGCGCTCTGGGTGCTCTTGTGGATAAATGCAGAACTTTGCAAAAACAAGCCCCCCTCCCCCAGGTGTATTTGGGTGAGTCGGCCGGGGGCTCTGTTGGGAAGGCTTAAAAATAGCATGAAAAAGAGATTTAAAACTGAACCTTTTCCAGGAACTCTTCATAATAGAGCAGATTGGCTGGTGGTGGGGATGCGGATTTGGAGACTAACTCTGAGTCCCGTATCCAGCCTTCAACCCTTTACCCTGAAACTTTTCCATCTGCATCTGTTCCCCTCCCCTTCCCACTGTCTGAATCCCACCCTGATCCTCAATTAGCAAATGGATTGAGAAGTCCCCCGCCCCGCTGACTGCCTAGTATGCCTGGCTGTGGTGAGGTTGGTGGCAGGTGTGTCAGAGCTCCCAGCTGGTGGCAGACATGAGCATGGATGAATTATTAGTCATTATCATGACACATGCCCCAAAAGCACCTCTCATTCCGGTGTCTTTTAGCAGTGCATCTGTCAGCGCCGCATGAAAAATCAGTTTTGGACAAACTGTGGCTGTATAAACCACGTGTAACTTAAATATTAGTATTGGCCTTTGCACACCTGGCCCATTCATCCATACCAACAGCCTCTTCTGCTTGTGTTTGTCTCTGCATCCACCCACAGCAGCATGCTTGAGTGGAACAGCGCTTTGCCTCCTGGGAACGTGCCTCTCAGTTGCACAGGATGGTCCAGTGGCTGGGACGCTTGCAGGGGACTTGGATTCAATAACCTATTCTGTCACAGACTTCTTGTATAACCAGCCATGGTCCAGACATGCCTTGGGAACAACTAGGAGAGGGCGTAGGGGTGCATAGGGCTTATAGGGATCCCCTGGGTCTGATGTCTACATAACAGTGCGCTGAAGGGTGGCATGTGAGGTCTCTACCAACCTCCAGGTACACACTTGTTGTCTTAATCATTGCAAGAGGGATGTCTGGATGATCTGTAAGGAGTTAAGTATCTATACTGAAAACTATGCTCTTAAGGTATGTGAGTTAAGACAGGTCGCCTGGAGGTAATTGACAGGTTCTGTTCAGGCAGGGGGCAGGAGACGCTTATCTCCCTGGCTGACCATTATGATGTGTGGCTTACAATGTAAAGCTTGTTGCATACGGAGCCAGCAGCTTTATTGCAAAGTCGACAAGAGATCACAAAATCTACAGGAAGGAGCACACCATAGCCAGGTGGCCTGGTTCAGGCTAAGATCAAAGAATTAGTCTGTGTCAGGAGAATGCAAAAGGACCCCCGGGATCCTTCACCAAGGAGACAAGCTTTCAGCGGATGGTCGAAGCTGGTCTGGTTAACACTGGGAGAAAGACTTAGGGTGAGAGAACCTTTATGAGACAGGACGTGTCTTGGCAGTTAAGTCTTGGTGCTAGAAGGTGTATTATGATTTGGCGTTAGACATAACCAGTTGTTTCTGATACTTTCTACCTACTTGCTAGTACTCGAATCTCTGTTATGTAAACTTGTTCTGGTTTTCACGATTAACTAATCGAAGCGGTGTGTGTTTGGCGAAGCTGGGATCTCAGGAGTCAGCTGGGGTTACTGTTCTTTGGGGAACAGGTAATTCTGACAGTTCAGTGGAGCAGGAGTTGGATGCTCAGAGGGGGCGGGGTTTGGGCCTGCCTATCGCTACCCTCCAGAGGGACAGTGGAGCCAGTGTGGGCCGAGAGGGGAGGGCTTGTGCTGCCCATGGTTGGCAGAGCCAGGGAGCCAAGCCGTGGCAGGCACAGACGAGGCTTCCTCATGGTAAGGTGCTGCACAGCTCTGGGTACTTCGGCCACTTTGTCTGTCTGTCTGCTGCAGGTCCCTTCTGTAACCTATGGGAGAATTGCCCTTCCCCCAGGGGTGCCTGAAGGTAAACACACTGATGCTGGAGAGGTGCTCAGTGTGACATTGTGCAGTCGATACGATTTTATAAAAAATATGCTAATGAGTGAATATAATGTAACTGGAATATGCTTCATGCAAAAGGTCTCTTGTAAAGCTTATAATCTACTGAGTGTGATCATCTTATTTGTATAAATGTACCATTCTTGTATCTGAAACTAGAAATATGAAATAGAACTCTGAGGGCCTATTGTAATTATGCAGTGTGGGCAATTAATGGTGGGTTTGGACTCTTGATGACTTCCATTAACCAGGACAATTGACTGTGGATGGCTCTGTTTGCAGCAGGCTGGGAGGAATGAAGGCTTGGGGTCTTAGTGACATGTGATCATGTCATCTGAACTGGAATCCATCTTTAGCCTGGTGCTTTTCCAGTGGGGGGGGGTGGAAACCCAGAGGGACAAAGGGTTCCTTATGCAAAAGATTATATAAATGGGTGGAACAGAACAAAGAGGAGGAGCCATCATGAGGAATCCCCTAGCTACCACCTGAGCTGGAACAAGGGCTGGACCAGGGGAAAGGACTGTGCCCAGACTAGGAAGGTGTCCGGTCTGAGAAAAGAAACTTATTGAAACATCTCTAAGGTCCAGCTCCTACGCGGAGGCGCGCAAGTGGCTCTGCGCCGCTCTCGCCCGCAGCCATTCCCCCCGGAATCAGACCTGCTGCTGGCTGCTTCCGGGCGCAGCGCGGTGCAACAAAATTTACCTGTAATCAGTTGTATTACTGTATTAGGTCTAGATTTGCATGTTTTATTTTATTTTACTTGGTAATTCACTTTGTTCTGTCTGTCACTACTTGGAACCACTTAAATCCTACTTTCTGTACTTAATAGAATCACTTTTTACTTATTAATTAACTTATTAGTACCTGGGTGGGCAAACAGCTGTGCATATCTCTCTATCAGTGTTATAGAGGGTGAACAATTTATGAGTTTACCCTGTATAAGCTTTATAGGGCAAAATGGATTTATTTGGGTTTAGACCCCATTGGGTGTTGGGCATCTGAGTGTTAAAGACAAGAACACTTCTGTAAGCTGCTTTCAGGTTAAGTCTGCAGGTTTGGGGCAAGTAATTCATACCCTGGGTCTGTGCTGGAGCAGACGGGTGTGTCTGGCTCAGCAAGACAGGGTGCTGGGGTCCCGAGCTGGCAGGGAAAGCAGGGGCAGAAGTAGTCTTGGCACATCAGGTGGCAGCTCCCAAGGGGAGTTCTGTGATCTAACCCGTCACACTCAGATACTACAGGAACAAGGGCAAGTGGACAGGGCCGGCTTTAGGAAGTGCGGGGCCCAATTCGAACAGTTTCGACGGGGCCCCTGCAGGGATGACTTAAAAAAAAAAAAACACTTAAAAAAAAAAACCTTTCATTTCTTCCATGTATTATTTACTTTCCATGACTATATAAATAATAACAAAATTATATATTACATACATCGCATCATATATTATAAATATCAAGTTCATTAAGAGGAACTTTATTGTACATCTCACCTATGTGTTTTTAAAACTTTATCTTCCTTGCTTTTTGTTTGACAAAATCTTTCAGTATATTGCCTAACTCTAAGCTCTTCATTACTTCGCATTCAATTGACATGATTGCCAAATTGTTTAATCGGTCTTCCTGCATTGTTGATCGCAGATATGTTTTAATTAGATTTAGCTTCGAGAAGCTCCTCTCTCCTGAGGCTACAGTTACCGGAATAGTCAGGAAGATTCGAATTGCTATAAATAAATTTGGGGATGCTGTTGATCGGTTATTGTATGCAAGAAATGCAACCCTTTCACTCAGGTTGGGTTTGCTTCCAGCTAGAGTCCTTGGGGCCTGTTCCCATCGCAGCGGTCCCCAGGTCCCCAACTTCCACCTTTGGGACACACGCCTCTGTGCACCCCAGGGCAGGCCCTGCCCCCTGCTGACCTGCAACTTCCTGGCAGTCAGCAGCTGTGGTGGCCTCCTTGCTACAAGGTGGTACATCCCCCTCCCCAAGGGAGATGATTAAGGGACAGGAGCTGGCTTCGTCCAGCCCCTCCTTCTGGAACTTCCCTTGAGCCCTGGGGCTACAGGAACTGGCTACAACCAGCCCTGCCCCCCGAAGCTGCATCCTTTACTGCTGCAGAGGGATCTAAGAGACACTTTTGGTGGAGCTAGATGAAAACCACAATCCCCAGGGACAGCAACAGGCTGGAAGACTAGACTGAACCCACCACCCAGCCTAGTCCATCCCAGAGCCCAGGACTGAGGGCAAATGTCCCCCCACCCCCAGGCCACCTGCTTCTACTCCTGGCCTCTCCCAGCGCCGCCAGCGATTCTGTGTGGCTGCATCAGGCAGGATTTCAACTGGACCCCCCCCCTGCTAAATTCACCCCTGTTTTGTGACCACTCTGCACCAAGAGCACCTTCCTTCCCTGCCCTAGAGCTGCTGGATGGCTAGAAAGCTGAGCTGGGCGTTTGATTGATCTGGAATATTATCGTGCCCCCCCCCAAAAAAACCCTTAATGTCCACACAGCTTTGGGGGGGCTATTCCTCCCCCCCAAAGCCGGTCTATTTTATTGTTGCAGGGCAAACGAAGGAGCCAGAGTTTAATGGAAATATTCAGCCCCTACAGCGGTCTTGCAGCAAGGGAAGCAGAGTTGATGGGAAGGGAACTGGTTTGGATAGGAGCCCCCATCCCCCTCCTTTGCAAAATAATTTGGGGAGGGAAATCAGATCTCTCCGTGCCTCAGTTTACCCTCTCTCGGGGGGGGGGAGGGGAGAGATAAAAGTCTCAGCCTGACGTGTTGCAGACCTTTCGCATTCTCCCCTCTTGATGTTTTGATTTCCTTGTCCAAACCCCCCTCTCTCTCTCACCTGGAATTCACAGCACTAAGTACCGGTTTGGGGCTTTCTTCCTGGGTTTATTGGGTTACATGATCCCGAGTTTAGTTTTGAAACAGACACAGGCAGGCACAAACTCACCCTCAAACAGCAACACCACCGAAACCCACAAAACCAACCCAATATTACACACCTATGGGGAATCACAGGGTCAAACACTCACCAACCGAAGCCCCAGCAGCTGCTCAGGTGAGTGAGGTCCACTGCAGAGATTCCTGTCTCCCACCAGACCGGAAGCCCCCTCGGGGTCTCCTCCAGGTGAGTGCCGGGGGGAGGGGAGGGGAAGGCTGCAAAGCACATGTGCCTTCTCCCCCCTCCCGACCTGCAACAGCCGCTGCCTCAGCTCTAGCCCTCTGCCGGCCAGCCTCTCTGGTTCCCTAGCAGCAACAGCTGCTACTTCTGGGAGAGCTTTGCTTCAGGCAGGGACGCTGCCCGATCTGCGCGGGGCCCTCTTAGGCGCAGGGCCCAATTCGGGGAAATCGGCCTAAAGCCGGCCCTGCAAGTGGAGCACCACAGAGAGGGAGAGCCTGTCACAACTGCTGTGCCCAGGGTAGAGAGAGAGAGAGAGAGAACCAGGGCATCCCAAAGCCCCCAGGTCCTGTGCACTGAGGGACGATGTGGGGAGCTTCTTGCCAACGTACCAGGGCTCCCCTCTGCGCCAGCTCTGTGTATTACAAGTAAGCGCAATGGCAGCTTAGACCGGCTTGCGGCAGGGTGGACAAATGGCTCTGGGCCGGCGGCTCAAGGGGCGCAGCCACCCCGCAGCTCATGTTGTGACACAGCCAGGTTTTCAGGAGGGCTCAGCCCGATGCTGCAGCCGAGGTGCTGAAAGGTCTTCAGAGGCCTAACTCCCATTGATTTCAATAGGTGCCTTGAAGGAGCCAGGAAATTGGGATTGTAAAGCAGAGAGAGAGAGCGTGTGCGCGCATGCGTGCTACTAGTGACATCATTTAGCACCTCAGTTCACCGGTGCAGATGCAGCCAAGGCTGTTTGCTAAATGTATTGCAGCTTGGTTAGGATTTTATCACAGGCTTTTTTTTTTTTGAATGCTCCCTATGAACCCGCTCCATTGCTGTGCCAATCCTTCTCACCCCCGACACACACTGTGCCGACCCACAAAGGAGCCGCCTCAGACTTGCGCAGCAGTAGCTGGAATTTCCTCATGCTGATACCCTGGTGGTAAATGTTTAACCCAGATTACTTCCCTTCCTTGCCCCGCTGTTATTTGTGCCAAGATTTTCTCTGTCAGTTGAGTGCACTAGCGTGGTGTACGCTATTGTTCGTGGCCAGGGTTGTTGTTTTACGTTCCCAGTGCTGGTACAGGCAATCAATACGCTAATCTAGCTCCCTGATTCAGTGACCATTATTGCTAGAATATTTGAGGGCCAAAGGGCCGTGTGGAACTTGGCAGACTAGTTAACAAAAGAGGAGATCACAATGTGAGCTCGAGGAGGGGGTCAGGGCTTAGAGACTTGACTAGGGCTGGCACAGCTCCTTGTTTAACCTTGGAGATTTTGAGCTCTTCGCACTCTCAACAGGGCAGTGAGTTAGCAGTGCAGAGAGCCATTAGAGATGCAAACACGTTAGGTGCCAGGAGCTGCCTCCAGCCTTGATGAAATACCAGTGCAGAGCAATATGTCAGCGATGGGAGTTACGCAGCAGGGGAGGAGGAACGCAGACATTACAGTGGGGTGGGGAAAGGGTTCTTCATTGAATTGACCCTGCTTGTACACTCCTGGGAGTTGCTTTACCTGCTGGCATGTCAGTCCCACCGTCTGAGAGGCTCTTGCACCTGGTACTGACGGGTAACATCCGTCACTTTACCCATTAATCCAGCTCTTTGCAGCCAGATTAAAGGCCGAGGCCTGGAATAGGCTCCCTGATCCTAGCCCATAATCCTGGCCCTTTTCTTTTCCAGGCCGTGGTTTGCTGGAGGACACTGTCTGTCATGCACACCTTGAGCTGTTGCTAGATGCCGCAGCGTCAGGAAGCTGGGGGTCATCGTGGTTATTTCAGTCTGCCCCAGGGGATCTCCCTGGGTTTTGCTCAGCGGTGGGGGAGCACGCCAGTTTGGGGCTGTCTGGGAAGGTGTTTCATTTGGGAGCGAGGTTCCCTATGCGACGGCAGCTTGGCAGTCAGTGTGGGACACGGGCGCTCTCCTGCCAGATGTCGCAGCCAAATCACTTTTGTCTTCAGAGGCTGGAGGAGGCGGCGCGGCTCCAAGTGCTGCTGTCATGCACAGAATAAATACGAATGAATTCATCTCCCCGCTCTGAAGGGGAACCGGAGCCCAGCTCCGGCCAACTCCCCGCCCCCAGGTCAAAGGGTGCCCGCCCTGAGGGCAGTTGCTGAGCGTGGCGTGAAACCGGCAGAAGCTAGCCTGGAATCCTCTCCCTAGAGCCTCTGTTGGCCTCCATCACCTGAGCTCTGCTGAAATCAATGGAGCCATCTGGCTCCTTCCGGGGCAGGGCTGGAGTGAATGCTTCAGCCCAGACTTGCCTACAATACCTCCCAGGTTCGCGCGGCTGGAAACGCCTTTAATCCGTTTGACCATGTGACTGGCCAGGGCCGATCCCCAGAGGGCCGAGTCTGGAGCCGAGGTTTGATGCTGATCGTTCAGTGTCGTTTTGCCCAAGAGAAGACCTGCTCCCAGTTTAAAGCCAGTTCTGCAGCTTGGAGTTTGTGTCTGTGTTGGGGTCACCAGCCCGGTGCCCTGAGAGAGAGGAGGAGGGGCAGGGGAACGGAGCGCGGGCAGCTCAGCCGGTGGAGAGGAGAGGGGAGGGCCTCCTTACTGGGCGCTCAGCTTTCTGAGCTAACGCTGGATGCAGAGTGCGGGCCTCGTGCTGGTGAGGGCTCGTGGCCGCACGTGGTGCTGTCACCACCAGGGGGAGCTGCTCCCTGGAGTGACCTCCACGTGGGTTTCGAGGTTCAGCAGAACCTCCGAGTTCCGGACACCTCGGGAATGGAGGTTGTTTGTAACTCTGAACAAGACGTTATGGACTTCAGCCATGGGTGCTTTGGGGCTGCAAGGGGGGTTCAGGGCTTCTGACCCTCGGGGTGGGGTGGGAGGCTTGGGGCTCTCCATGGCTCTGGTCCTGGTTTTCAGCTGCGGGGGGGGAGAGCGCACTGGGGCTCAGGACTTTAGCTACAGGGGAAATGTTGGTACTGAAACCGGCGTGCTTTTCCCCCCCCCCCCCCATAGCTAAAGCCCCAAGCCCCCACGGGGCTGAGGTCCTGAGCACTCCTCCCCTCCGTAGCTGAAGCCCCAAGCCCCACAGCCCTGAGGCCACCCGCTGGGCCCTGGAGTTTTTATAGTATATTGGAGGAAGGCCTCAGAAAGAAAAAGATTGAGATCCTGCAGCACAAGATTTGTGTGGGGTCGTTTTGTTTTGTTTTTCCCGTCTCTGCTGCTGTCTGGTTACTTCCAGTTCCACATGGTGTCTGGTTGACCAATCAGTCCGTAACTCTAATGTTGGTATCTTTGAGGTTCTACTGTAATGAATTAATGATGCTGACGACCGCGGACGGGTTTATAGCAGGGAGCCCTTGTGCTTCGTGATTCCGTGGTCGCGGGTTGTGCTGTGGGATCCACCCTGTGCTCCACCTCCCCAGGCCTGATCTACCCCCACGCTTGTACTGAGCTAGTGGAGAGTATGTTTGAGCCCAGCTGACGCCGGGGAGCAGCTCCCTTCCCCTAACTGGAGCGAAGGCCCAGATCACACCCCGGCCAGAGCATCCTCGCAGCATAAGCACCTTAGCTTTGAAGCCGATTGAGTCAAGCAGGTGCCATGGTGGTGCGGAGACAAGGCCCGAGGGGAGGATCTTGGATGCGCAGTTACAGAAACAAGCAGCGCCTGCGGCTGCTTCCCCAGTGGCGCCTGCTGCGGTGGCTGTAACAGCTGCACTGTGGAATCAAGGCGCGTGCGCAGAGCACTGTCTCGTCAGAACTTGAATGGAGGGTCCATCTGCCCCCACATCCCAGCGAGGCCGTCTCCTCTACCCCTCGTTGCTGGAGGCAGTGATGGGATTGGGGTAGATCGGTGCTGGGTGTGGAGGGAGTGGTGAAATCAAGTCCCCTCCCAAAAATGCAGCTTCCTTTGTCCCGGCCCAACGAGAGGAGGGGAGAGCAGAGATGCGCCCCTCTCTTGCCAGGTGGAAAAGCCTCACGTGCCCCTCGTGTGCCAAAAACTCACACAGCCTCCTGTGCCCCCGGGTGCCAAGCCCTGCCTGTCTCGAGCCCCGGCTTTCTCCCTGATCATGGCCACGGCGCAGGGATGTGGAGCCGGCTCTAACATCTGCAGTGCCTGGAAACCTTGGGGGCAGCTGGGAACAGCCTGAGTTGCAGAGCTAGCACAGGTACTACGGGACAGGTTGTCTTCGTCTCTTCCTGACCAGCACAGGCTGGCAGTGTGGCCTTGTGACTGTGCTGTGACTCGGGAGACCTGCCTTCTATTCTTGCCTCTGTACTGGCCCGTTGGGTGACCTTGGGTGAGTCATGTCCCTGTGCCTCAGTTTCCCCACCTGTGCAGTAGGGATAATGATACTGACCTCCTTTCTATAGCGCTCCTGAGCTCTGCAGATGAGACACACTAGATACGAGCTAGGGATTATTATTCATTTCAGTAGAAAGACCTGGATCTGCACAGTTTGAAATCAGATAGCTGGGTCTACCCACAGCGAACCATTCTAGACTGCTCTCCCCAAGCCAGACAGCTCAGCCAGCAGTAGCCGTGAGGCTCTTGCTGGGTTTACGAGTTTTATTAGTGGAAATCACACGTAAAGGCAATTATAAGAAAGTTATGGGCGGTAAAACGCAGCCACAGCTGTGACTGACACCAGCCTGGCTGTAGTGCGTGAGAGTGTTTAAAGTTTACCAGACCATTTGATTCCTCCTGGGATTGTCCCCAAGGGGCAGCTTCTCTTGACTGGCCTGGGAAGACAATTTGTGTCCAAGCAGGGACCCTTAATCCAGAGCTGTGGCTGGTCAGTCTGGTTGTTTGACTGTCAGGGAGTTATTGACAGTGCCTCTGTGATTGTTACGATGCTCTGGGATCAGGCCCCATGGCACTAGGTGCTGTCTCTACACAGAGCAAGGAGATGGCTCCTGCCCCGCAGAGGGGGACAATGACCTGCAGGCAGCACGTAAGAGCATGTCTTCGCCGCAGCGTCGGCTCAAGCTGTAACTCAGTGGAGCTCCTGCCCTGACTCGCCTCCCCACACGAATGTCTCTAGGTCCAGTAAGGGGTGCTTTAAACTTGACCAAGCCAGCCTGGCGGGGGAGGGTCGAAGCTTGAGTGCTGCTGATGCCGGCGGGGCTAACACCCTCTGGCTGCTCTCACCAGGGCCTGGCAAACCGAAGAGGAGTTTGCTCAAGGGCAGATCCCTCTCCAGTGGGGCCAGCCCCTTAGGCCACTCAGCCAGCCGTCTGGGCTACGTTCGTTAGAAACACTCTTTCCCCAGGTGTTGGTAAAACCCACCGACTCCAGCCAAGCCTCTGCTGTGCTTTGGCTGAGAGTAAAACTGCTTTTCTGCAGTTCCCCAGGCAGGGAGAACCACGGATTAACCTTTTCCTCCCAGCCCCCCTCCCCAGGCATTCTCACCACAGTCACGCTTGGCTTCGCTCCCTCCACCAGCCCCATCAAAGGCAACGGAGCTGCTCGTGTTTAAAGTTCAGCTTGTGGCTAAGAGTTTGCAGGATCAGGGCAGGGGCTTGATCCAAAGCTCAGTGAAGTCAGTGAATGGATCAACCCTAAATCACTGGAGCCCCGTCAGCAAAGTACCGAGGCATGCGCCTAACTTTCCGCACGTGACTGACCCCATGGAGTTCCCTGGGGCTAGTCTCTGTGCATAACATTAGGCACAAAACCAAACCCAACACCCCCCCCCCCCCCAAAAAAAAAGTTGCAGGAGTGAAAAGAAATGCAGGCGGAAGTCCAGTAGCAGCGTGGGGGCTATCCACTTTATTGCACTGAATGCAGCATATAGGATTACGTGCCTTGTGGGTGGGTGCATTCAGTGCAAGGAGCTCCTGGCCCTCGGAGACCAAGTACAGGCTCTGGAGACCAGAGTGGCGGAACTGGAGGAGCTAAGGGAGACACAGAGGTACACAGATGAGACTTTCTGGGACACAGTGGAGTGATCCAACCCCCAGGCTGACAGCCTCTGTGCTGTTGAGGAGGATGAAAGTCTCAGGAAAGGAGAACATCCAACTGGAGCAGAGGGAATGAACCCACAGTTAGGACCCTCCCTCCAGATGATGATGTGGTATCCTCTCGCACTTAGGATACCCCTCTGCGGGAGGGAACTCCAGTTATTAGGAAAAGACAGGTAATAGTAATGGGGGGGTTGATCATTAGAAACATAGATAACTGGGTTTGCGATGACCGGGAGACCCATATGGTGAATTGCCTGCTGGGTGTGAAGGTTGCAGATCTGTTGAGACATCTAGACAGGCTTATGTGCAGTGGTGGGGTACCAATGACACAGGGAAAGGTAGGAGAGAGGTCCTGGAGGCCAAATTTCGGCTGCTAGGTCATAGATTACAGTCCAGGACCTTCATGGCAACATTCTCTGAAATGCTTCCCGTTCCACGTGCAGGGCCAATTAGACAGGCAAAACTGCAGGGTCTCAATGCGTGGATGAGACAATGGTGTAGGGAGCATAGGCGCCAACTCCGTGGGTGCTCTGGGGCTGGAGCACCCATGGGGAAAAATTGGTGGATGCTCTGCACCCACCAGCAGCTCCCTGCCCCCCCTCCCCAGCTCACCTCTGCTCCACCTCCTCCCCTGAGCGCTCCACTTCTCCCCTGGGAGGGAGGGGGGAGGAGAGGGAACACGGCGTGCTCGGGGAAGAGGCGGGGCTGGGGATTTGGGGAAGGGGTCCAATAGGGACAGGGAGGGGGTGGAGTTGGGGCGGGGCCAAACACCCACCAGCGCCTGGAAAAGTTGGCGCCTATAGTAGGGAGGAGGGGCTTATGAGGAACTGGAGAACCTTTTGGGAAAGGGGGAGCCTATACAGGAAGGATGGAAGAGCACGTGGTTTGGACAGAGACATCCCTTAAGGGAGGGTCTAATAATGGGGATTCTCTATATCCTAGTAAGGAGAAGAGGATGGAAGATGATAAAGTGCAGGTAGGATCTGATGAGAAACAGTCAAATGAAAAAGATTCCCATTCAATTACATCACATAATGGCAGCTAAAAAGTGACAAATTTTACAAGTGCTTATATACAAATGCTAGAGTCTAAATACTAAGATGGGTGAACTTGAATGCCTGGTATTAAATGAGGATATTGATATAATAGGCATCACAGAAACTTGGTGGAATGAGGATAATCAATGGGACACTGTAATACCAGAGTAAAATATATATATATATATATATCGGAAGGACAGAGCAGTAGGTCCTGCTGGTGGGGGAGTGGCACTATATGTGAAAGAAAGCGTAGAGTCAAATGTAGTAAAAATCTTAAATGAACCAAACTGTTCCATAGAATCTCCATGGATAGTAATTCCATGCTGGAATAATAAGACTATAGCAGTAGGGATATATTCCCGACCACCTGATCAGGATGGTGATGTTGACTGTGAGATGCTCTGGGAGATTAGAGAGACTATAAAAATAGAAAACTCAGTAATAATGGAGGATTTCAACTATCCCCATTTTGACTGGGTACGTGTCACCTCAGGACGGGATGCAGAGATAATGTTTCTTGACAACATAAATGTCTTTCTTGGAGCAGCTAGTCCTGGAACCCTCAAGGGGAGAGGCAATTCTAGATTTAGTCCGAAGTGGTGCACACAGTCTGGTCCAAGAGATGAAGATAGCTGAACTGCTCAGTAATAGCAATCAGAATAGAATTAAATTTAACATCCCTGCGGCGGAGGAGGGCGGGGATACACCGAAGAAGCCCACCACAGTAGCACTTAATTTCACAATGGGAAACTGCACAAAAATTAGGATGCTAGTTAAACAGAAATTAAAAGGTACAGTCTCAGAAGTGAAATGCCTGCAAGTTACATGGAAACTTTTAAAAAACACCACAATAGAGGCTCAAATTAAATGTTTACCCCAAATTAAAAAACATAGTAAGAGAACCAAAAAAGTGCCACTGTGGCTAAACAACAAAGTAAAAGAAGCGGTTAGAGGCAAAAAGGCATCCTTTAAAAATTGGAAGTTAAATCCTACTGAGGAAAATAGAAAGGAGCATAAAATCCGGCAAATGAAGTATAATTAGGCAGGGCAAAAAAGAATTTGAAGAGCAACTAGCCAAAGACTCAAAAACTAACAGCAAAAATTTAAGTACTTCAGAAGCAGGAAGCCTGCTAAACAATCAGTGGGGCCACTGGATGGTTGATGTGCTAAAGGAGCACTCAAGGATGATAAGGCTATTGTGGAGAAACTAAATGAATTCTTTGAATGAAGTCTTCACTGCAGAGGATGTGAGGGAGATTCCTACACCTGAGCCATTCTTTTTAGGTGACAAATCTGAGGAACTGTTCCAGACTGAGGTGTCGGTAGAGGAGATTTTGGAATAAATTGATAAAATAAACGTAATAAGTCACCAGGACCAGATGGTATTCACCCAAGCGTTCTGAAGGAACTCTCATATGAAATTGCAGAACTACTAACTGTGGTACGTAACCTATCATTTTAAATCAGCTTTTGTATCAGAGGATACAGGATAGCTAATGTGATGCAATTAAAAAAAAAAAGGATCCAGAGGTGATCCTGGCAATTACAGGCCAGTAAGCATAACTTCAGTACCAGGCAAATTGGTTGAAACTGTTGCCGGCACAGAGTGCCCGAGGAAAGCAACAGCGGGGTTCGTTGCCCGGTGTGCTTCACGCCAATGAACACACCAGGGTGGAGAAGCAATCAAAGTTTATTTGAGATCTCAAAGCGGTACAAGGAGACTGGCACGTCTCTGATCAAGCACACTGAGACAAGCAGTTTTCCCTTTTTATTCTTTTTTTTCCCCTTCCCTACCTTTCCCCCTTCCTCCCTCTGCAGTAGTTACATTTAAGCAAGTAGCAAGCAATTACATTTAATCAGTTAAGTCATCTTGGCGGCTATAAGTCCAGCTTGTTAGTAACTTCTCTTTGAATTATTATCTTGTCCCTTTCCTTTGATTTGTTATTTTGCCTTTCAGCCAGAAGTATGCAGGCCTCATTATTACCGCTTGGCACTGGTATGCAGCCTGTTGCACCCGATAACTGGCTGTTACACATTCCAATTTCTGCATCTGGCTTTTGAGGTCGATTAGAGTTTAAACATGGAAGAACTTTGGTTCATTTAGGCCTAGTGCAGGAAGGCTTCATCGACACTCGTGGTCTTCCACCCTCCCGAGTTACCTAGGGTTATGCCTAATGACACCAACAAAACTATAATAAAGAACAGACTTATCAGACACATAGATGAACATGATTTGTTGGGGAAGAGTCAAAACGGCTTTTGTAAAGGGAAAACATGCCTCACCAATCTACTAGTATTCTTTGAGGGGATCAACAAACATGTGGACAAGGGTGACACAGTGTACTTGCACTTTCAGAAAGCCTTTGAAAAAGCCTGTTAGGGGGCTTATTCCTTCACCCTCTCACTTCCCTGGTCCTTCTCGCATGAACAGAGAGCAACAATACCCGAAGTCCGAAGGTGCAAACAATTCAATGTTTATTGGGGTGAACTTCCAGCAAGCATGATTCCAGTTTCCTTCCTCAGTGTCCCCCTTCCCAGCTCTGACACCACAGAGCCATCCCTGTTCCCATTCCCTCCTTAGCAAAACATGATTCCAATTCCCTCACTCCCAGTCTCTGTTCCCATTCCCCCCCCTTACTTCCTGATTGACTGCAGACTATATAGTAAAACTTGAGTTCTGCTTAGCTATACCTTAACCAATCATTTTACTGAAATTTAACTAACCAATCCTAACATACTGTAACATGGTTATTTAACCAATTATATCCCATCACCTTAATTGGTTTACACCCAACAAAATTATACAGCAGACAGAAACCATCACAGAACCAGACAGAGCTTATACAGACAAACAATAAGGAAGTGGAGACTACAGTGATAGAACAATACAGAAATGAGGATTTCACATCCCAGCTATTGATAAGTGAGTTCTTGCCAGACAGGATGCTATCAAACTAAGTTTCCTTTTACATCTTCTAGGCTCTTCCCTTTCTCTGGAGGTGATAGGAATATCAGGACAGGATTGTATTTCTAACAGCCCAATAGCACCTTATTTCAATGTGACTAGTTTGGAATGTGAGGATGTGACCGTACACTTCCCAGTTTATGGCTGCCTCTGCTGCTTAGCCGAAGGCCTTAGCCTAAGAACCAGGCCTCAGACTCTCACAGTAAGAGAAGGCCCTTACACAGACAGACAGTGATTTTGATTCTCTCTTTTATACCTCTATAACTAGCTAAGTGATAAGAATACACCTAAATTCTTATAGGCTTTTACAGACAGGCCTGAATATCTATATCCTAACAAGGCCCTCACCGAAGGCTCTTGAGCAAAATAAGCAGTCATGGGATAAGAGAGAAGGTCCTCTCATGGATCAGTAACTGTTTAAAAGACAGGAAACAGGGTAAGAATAAATGGTCAGTTTTCAGACTGGAGAGAGGTAAATAGTAGTGTCACCCAGGGGTCTGTACTGGGACCAAGTTGCAGTGGGGGAGGTTTAGGTTGGGTATTAGGAAAAACTTTTTCACTAGGAGGGTGGTGAAGCACTGGAATGGGTTACCTAGGGAGATGGTGGAATCCCCTTCCTTAGAGGTTTTTAAGGTCAGGCTTGACAAAGCCCTGGCTGGGATGATTTAGTTGGGGTTGGTCCTGCTTTGAGCAGGGGGTTGGACTAGATGACCTCCTGAGGTCCCTTCCAACCCTGATATTCTATGATTCTAAGTTTGAAATATGAGAGACTTGTTCAGAAAGATTTGGAGAACCTGGATTGATGTCTGGTCCCTCTCAGTCCCAAGAGCGAACAACACCCAAAACAAAGAGCACAAACAAAAGCCTTCCCCACCTCCCCAAGATTTGAAAGTATCTTGTCCCGTTATTGGTCCTTTGGGTCAGGTGTCAGCCAGGTTACCTGAGCTTCTTAACCCTTTACAGATAAAAGGATTTTGGAGTCTCTGGCCAGGAGGGATTTTATAGTACTGTACACAGGAGAGCTGTTACCCTTCCCTTTATAGTTATGACACGCCCCCCAAATCACAGATAGTGTTGGACAGCCGGTTCCACACTGGCTGTGATTTCTTCCTGGAGCTCTAGGAGAAAACAGAGTTAATAAGACACATGCACCTTTAGACATACTACTGATTATATAAAAACTAACAATATGTTCCACATTCCAAGAACAATTTTTAACCAGTTGATTCTGGAAAACTTTCCCGGGAGAGTGCATCAGCCACTTTGTTAGAAGCCCCTGAAATGTGTTGTATTTCAAAATCAAAATCTTGGAGAGCTAAACTCCACCGAAGAAGCTTTTTGTTATTCCCCTTGGCGGTATGAAGCCACTGTAGCGCAGCATGGTCTGTTTGTAGTTGGAAATGCCGTCCCCAAACATACGGGCGTAGCTTTTCCAGCGCGTACACAATGGCGTAGCATTCCTTTTCGCTGATTGACCAATGACTTTCCCTCTCAGACAGTTTCTTGCTGAGAAACACGACAGGATGGAATTCTTGATCCGGTCCTTCCTGCATTAAAACTGCTCCCACGCCCCGCTCGGACGCATCTGTGGTTACTAGGAACGGTTTGTCAAAGTCTGGGGCCCTTAGCACAGGGTCAGACATGAGTGTTGCCTTAAGCTGGTTAAAGGCCTTTTGACACTCGTCAGTCCACTGAACCGCATTTGGCTGTTTCTTTCTGGTTAGGTCTGTCAGCGGGGTGGCAATTTGGCTGTAGTGTGGTACAAATCGCCTATAATATCCGGCCAAGCCTAAGAAGGATTGGACCTGTTTCTTTGACTTTGGAACCGGCCACTTTTGGATAGCATCCACTTTGGCCTGTAGGGGATTTATAGTTCCTTGACCCACCTGGTGCCCCGGGTAAGTCACTCTGTTTTGGCCTATTTGACACTTTTTAGCCTTAACAGTTAGTCCTGCCTGCCGGATGCGCTCGAAGACTTTTTCCAGGTGTTCTGTCCATGAATCAGAAAAAATGGCCACATCATCGAGGTAGGCAACTGCAGATTCTCCCAATCCTGCTAGGAGACCATCTACAAGTCTTTGGAAGGTGGTGGGTGCATTTCGCAACCCGAAAGGGAGTACATTGAATTCATACACCCCCGCCTGGGTGACGAAGGCTGACCGTTCCTTAGCGGGTTCATCTAGTGGTACTTGCCAGTACCCTTTGGTTAAGTCTAAAGTAGAGATGAATTGGGCATGTCCCAATTTCTCCAATAGCTCATCTGTGCGTGGCATTGGATAGTTGTCAGGACGAGTTACAGCATTTAGCTTACGGTAGTCCACGCAAAAGCGTATTTCCCCATCTGGTTTGGGAACTAGAACCACTGGAGATGCCCATGCACTGTTAGAGGGGCGGATTATACCCATCTGTAGCATGTCCTGGATCTCCCTTTGTATAGCAGTTTGGGCATGAGGTGACTCCCGGTAGGGTGGGGTTCTAATTGGGTGAGCATTACCTGTGTCAATGGAGTGGTATGCCCGTTCGGTCCGTCCTGGAGTGGCTGAGAAAATCGGTGCAAAGCTTGTGCACAGCTCCTTGATCTGCTGTCGCTGCAGACGTCCCAGGGTCGTGGAGAGGTTCACCTCTTCCACGCCACCATTCCTTGTTCCTTCGTAGTAGACACCTGCAGGCCACTCCGCGTCATCTGTTTCCTGGGCTGTAAACTGGCAAACGTTTAATTCTCTGGAATAAAAGGGCTTAAGAGAATTAACATGGTATACCTTAGGCTTTATGTTGGAGGTGGGGGAGGCTATGAGATAGTTAACAGCTCCTAGGCGCTCCTGAACCGTGAATGGTCCTTCCCACGACGCTTCCATTTTATGGGCCTGGAGCGCCTTTAAGACCATGACTTGGTCTCCTACTTTGAAGGACCGTTCTCTGGAATGTTTGTCATACCAGGCCTTTTGCTCTTCCTGAGCATCCTTTAGGTTTTCTTTAGCAAGGGCTAAAGAGTGTCGGAGGGTGTTTTGTAGGTTGCTTACAAAGTCTAGAATGTTAGTTCCTGGAGAAGGCGTAAACCCCTCCCATTGCTGCTTCACCAACTGTAATGGCCCCTTAACCTCGCGGCCATACACAAGTTCAAATGGTGAAAACCCTAAACTGGGATGTGGTACAGCCCTGTAGGCAAAAAGCAACTGCTGCAACACTAGGTCCCAATCATTGGAGTGTTCATTTACGAATTTACGTATCATGGCCCCCAAAGTTCCATTAAACCTCTCCACCAGGCCATTGGTTTGATGGTGATAAGGGGTGGCAACCAAGTGATTCACCCCATGAGCTTCCCACAGGTTTTTCATGGTCCCTGCCAGGAAATTAGTTCCCAAATCTGTAAGGATGTCGGAGGGCCACCCTACCCTGGCAAAAATGTCTGCTAATGCCTGGCACACACTTTTAGCCCTGGTGTTGCTTAAGGGTACTGCTTCCGGCCATCGTGTAGCAAAATCTATGAAAGTCAGTATGTACTGCTTTCCTCTGGGTGTCTTCTTTGGGAAAGGACCCAGAATATCCACAGCTACTCACTGAAATGGGACCTCAATTATGGGTAGTGGCTGGAGAGGGGCTTTAACCTGGTCTTGGGGCTTTCCCACTCGTTGGCACACCTCACAAGACCGGACATAATTAGCAACGTCCTTGCCCATTCCCTCCCAGTGGAAGGACTTCCCCAACCGGTCTTTGGTTCTGTTCACTCCAGAATGGCCACTGGGATGATCATGGGCTAAGCTCAAGAGCTTTACCCGATACTTAGTGGGAACTACCAACTGTCTTTGAGGATGCCAGTCTTCCTGGTGCCCACCAGAAAGAGTCTCCTTGTATAAAAGTCCTTGTTCTACAACAGACCGGGATCGGTTAGAAGAGCTGAGAGGCCGTGGGGTGCTCCGTGCCGCCGCCCAAGCTTTCTGAAGGCTGTCATCTGCTTCCTGCTCGGCCTGGAACTGTTCCCTTGATGCTGGAGACATCAGTTCCTCCTTGGACTGTGGACTGGGGCTTGGTCCCTCTGGAAGCGATGCAGGTGCTGGGGCTGTTTCCATTGACTGTGAACCGCTGTCCGCTGGTGCACTATGTGGTATCTCAGGCTCTGGCTGAGCCTCTTGGGTAGGGTTATCTGCTGCTTCCGCCAGTTCAGGCTCGCTGGTGCCCTCTGGCGTTGGAGTTGTAGACGGGTTTGCAAGCGCTGGACTCAGTGCTGGCAATGATTCTGGTGCTGGTTGCGTTGCCAGTTCCGGTTCTGGGACTGCCTTTGGCTGGGTCTCTGGGATTGGATCCACTACGGTTGTTGCAGTCATTGGCAGGGGATCCGGTTCCACCACCTTTGTTTGGGTCTCTGGTAACACAGACGGGGCCCTGGTGGACGGCTCAGGAACAGGGATAGGGATGAAAGCTTGCTTAGCCTGGCTGCGGGTGACTATTCCCACCCTCTTGGCTAGCTTCACATGGTTGGCCAAGTCTTCCCCCAGCAGCATGGGGATCGGATAATTGTCATAGACTGCAAAAGTCCACATTCCTGACCAGCCCTTGTACTGGACATGCAACTTGGCTGTAGGCAAGGTTACAGACTGTGACACGAAGGGTTGAATTGTCACTGGAGCCTCCGGGTTGATGAGTTTGGGGTCCACTAGGGATTGGTGGATAGTTGACACTTGTGCCCCAGTTTCCCTCCAAGCGATAACCTTCTTTCCGCCCACTCTCAAGGTTTCCCTTCGCTCCGAGGGTATGAGAGAGGCATCTGGGTCTGGGGATCTTTGGTGTGATTGTGGTGTAATGAACTGTAATCGGTTGGGGTTCTTGGGGCAGTGAGCCTTTATATGTCCCAGTTCATTACATTTAAAACATCGCCCTGCTAAGGTATCACCGGGGTGATGTTGGTTGGTGGAGACTGATGTGGTGGGGTGAGAAGGCGTCTGTGGTTTCCCTTGGGATGTGGGTGGGGCCTTGGGTTGTCCCCGGTGATAAGGTTTTGTTTCGGCTTGCCCCTTCTGATATTCGCTCCAACTGCTACTAGCTTTTTTCTTTTCTGCCACCTCCACCCATTTGGCTCCAATCTCCCCCGCCTCGGTTACAATTTTGGGCTTCCTATCTAGGATGTACCTTTCTATTTCCTCAGGAACACCCACTAAAAACTGCTCCATTTTTACTAGGGAAACCAGATCTTCCAGAGATTTAACATTTGCTCCTGATACCCAGGCATCACAATTTTTGTCAATGTGGTAGGCATGCCGGGTAAATGACATGTCTGGTTTCTACCTTAGGGCTTTGAACCGCCGACGGACATGCTCGGGTGTTAGCCCCATTCTGAGTCTGGCCTTGTTTTTAAAAAGTTCATAACTGTTCATGTGTTCCTTAGGCATTTCAGCCGCCACCTCTGCTAAGGGTCCACTGAGCTGCGGCCTCAGCTCTACCATGTACTGGTTTGGAGTGATGCTGTATCCAAGGCAGGCCCTTTCAAAATTTTCTAAGAAGGCCTCAGTATCATCGCCTGCCTTGTAGGTGGGGAATTTTCTGGGATGGGAAGTGGTACCTGGAGAGGGGTTGTTAGGATTGGCTGTTGTATCCGGCCTAGCCCATGCTAATTCCAGTTCATGCTTCATCTCTTTTTCTCTCAGCTCCATCTCTTTTTCTTTCAGCTCCATAGCTCTCTTGTGGGCCTCCTCTTTGGCTTTCTCTTCAGCTTCTTGCTCGAGTTTTTTTAATTGAAGCAGTCTCTGATGGTTTTTTTCATTTTCTTCTGCTTCTAGTCTGGCTATTTTGTTAGCTACTTCTTTGGTAGTCATTTTCCTGTTTTCCTGTGCTGGGCCACACTCCTCTGCAGTTGACTGAAACTGGGATGCACTCAGCTCAGGCTGCTGCTGAGGTAACAGAGACTTTCTAACTGGCTATCCCCGAGAGGTAGAAAGAAAAAAAACAATTCAGCTTGTAAATTCCTTTTACCAGCTGTTTGCTCACTGATTGAACCCTTCTCTTAACAAAGACCCTTGTTAAAAAAAACTTAACCCCTCTGCCTTCAGGCAAGGAGAGATAAGATATGCATCTACCTTCAGCTCTGCTTTCCAGGCAGCTAGAAAGGAGGGGGGAAAAAATCTTACTGGCTTTTGGTTTAAAATGATCCCACCGCTCTGCCACCATGTCAAGGCTGCTTCCCCACTTTGAACTTTAGGGTACAAATGTGGGGGCCTGCATGAAAACTTCTAAGCTTAACTACCAGCTTAGATCTGGTCCGCTGCCACCACTCTCAAAGCTAATTCCCTTCCCTGGGTAGCCTTGAGAGACCTTCACCAATTCCCTGGTGAATACAGATCCAAACCCCTTGGATTTTAAAACAAGGAGAAATTAACCATCCCCCCTCCTTCCTCCCACCAACTCCTGGTGAATACAGATCCAACCCCCTTGGATCTAAAAACAAGGAAAAATCAATCAGGTTCTTAAAAAGAAGGCTTTTAATTAAAGAAAAAGGTAAAAATCATCTCTGTAAAATCAGGATGGAAAATAACTTTACAGGGTAATCAAACTTAAAGAGCTCAGAGGACCCCCCTCTAGCCTCAGGTTCAAAGTACAGCAAACAAAGATACACACTCTGGTAAAAAGTACATTTACAAGTTGAGAAACAAAGATAAACTAACACGCCTTGCCTGGCTGTTTACTTACAAGTTTGAAATATGAGAGACTTGTTCAGAAAGATTTGGAGAACCTGGATTGATGTCTGGTCCCTCTTAGTCCCAAGAGCGAACCCTCCCCCAAAACAAAGAGCACAAACAAAAGCCTCCCCCCCCCAAGATTTGAAAGTATCTTGTCCCCTTATTGGTCCTTTGGGTCAGGTGTCAGCCAGGTTACCTGAGCTTCTTAACCCTTTACAGGTAAAAGGATTTTGGAGTCTCTGGCCAGGAGGGATTTTATAGTATTGTACACAGGAGGGCTGTTGCCCTTCCCTTTATAGTTATGACAGGTGGTCTATAGCAGATTCTCACCACGACATCACCCTTGTTGCTCACACTTCTAAACTTAATCCACAGACTCTCAGGTTTTTCTGCAGTTTTATACTGGAGCTCTGATCCGGCCCGAAGGGCACAGACTCCTCTATGCCCAGGACTGAGCCACCTAATAACTAGCTACTATCTCAGCTTTCACATTACATGGAACAAGTTTGAAGATCTCAGCTCAGGGACTCCCATCAGTCACTTGGGATCAATCCTTGCTGCTGTTGGGCTGGATGTGAAACTTGTTGTTTGCCCACAAGAAAATGCCCCGTTACGTGGTTGAAGCCCTTGAGCCCGGCGCACGTTTCTGTAGCCCAGGGGCCCTGTCTGAGTAGCTTAAATTGACCATGTCATTCCAGTGACAATCCAGACACTTGCAGGGTGGTGCTGGATGTGACTTGGCCAGCTCTCAGTCCAACAGGCTGTGAGAACTTGGTGTCATGACTGCAGCCTTTTCTAGTAACCAATGGACTGAAGCAGCAAGGCCGTTAAAGAACGTGGCCGTTTTCAAACGGGTTGTTACTAGTAGGAGGGCTTCCCCGGTGGCCAGTCAGGCTCCCGAGCTATCTGTCTGTCCAGATGTTCTGTGGCTTAGGGGAAGGAAGCAAGTCACAGTGTATCCGGTGTTGAGGGGTGTATCCTGCTTGTTCTGCCTCCTCCCAGACAAGGTCCTTGGAGCAGTAGCATAGATTCCACCTAGCATATTGCCTGTTTCTGGGATTTCCTTTCTGGACACTCTCACCAGTCAAAAGGCCCCATCCCTGGAACTCACTCCAGTAGTTCTGGCTCAGGGCCAGACCTCACAGCATTAGCTAATCTAGGTCATCTGAACCGGTTGTATATTTGTACATTTTTGCTCTTACCCTGCCCTTCTGCTGCCTAGAAGACGTGCCCAGCTGCGCATGGCCACATAGCGCATTAAAACAAGGCTTGTGTCTGGACCCACCGAGGGCAGGGTTCTCCTGGCTCTAATCAGCCGCACAGATCTCTGCTGTATGATTGGGGTGCAAATGGCGCCAGTGCAGATGTTGCACTGGAAATCCTTGGGGCGGAGGTCCCCAAACTGTGGGGCATGGTCCCCTAGAGGGGCACTGAGCAATATCTTTGGGGGCACAGCGGGGCCTGGGCCAGACCCCACGGGGGTGGGGAGGGAGCGCCACCCAGCCCCTCCCTGGCCCCAGCTCTGCTCCTGTCCTTCCCCAAGCCATGTCCCTGACCCCCAACCCCGCACCTGGCCCTATCCCCGGCCTTGGCACAGCTACGCTCCTGGCCCGACCTCCGCCCCCAGCCTTGGCTGCTGGCTGCAGCTCCATTCCCAGCCTCAGACCCACCCCACCTGCAGCCCCAGCCTTGGCCCCTTTACCCCCCCACCCCGAGCCGCGGCCTGGCTCCGGCGGGGCACGGACAGGGATAAGGAGGGGCACGACCCTCAAACGTTTGGGGATCTCTGCTGTGGGGCATCAGAGGGGTATTTCGCCCTTGGCACAGACATTAGGGGATCTGGTAAAGCACCAGGTACAAGTTCTGGGGTGATGAGGCACGCGCGGAGCATCACAGCGGGAGCTGGCGTCCAGCCGTCAAAGACAGCGTTTGTCATTTGTGCGCTTCTCCTTGGTCTTAGCGCGCTGAGACCTGTCTAAGCCACCACCTGAGAGACCGGCAAAAATGGTTTGATTGGTAGAAGTAGGTCAAACAAATTGGTCCCGTCGATGTACAGTGCCCCGGAAATGCAGCCAGCTGTGGGTGGAGGTGAGCACCGGGGGCAGCTGGCCCACAGCAGAGCTCTCTGGGGCTCTGTTTATTAGCGAACGGCCGAGTTCAGAGCTCCGAGGCGCTCTACCCCCGCTCAGTGCGCCGGCCTCTCATTGGTTCCATGTGGTTTATCACCCGTCTCCCGTTACAGAGCCCGGCTTCAGGGGCAGACGGAGGAGAACACTAGCACTGCCCACCCCCACCAGCCTCGGGGAGCCGCCGCCTCCAGCCATTCACCCGGGTCTGGGTTGTTCCTTCCTCCTGGCACCTTGCGATGGGAGCAGGTTGGCAGCAGCTTTTTGCCCAATTGCAGCGAACGCGCACGGCACCCTAGAGAGCAGGGGCTGCAGGGAGCCTGCAGGGCCTTCCTCGGCAGCAGCGTCCCGAGGCATCCACTGGAATCTCTCCCGGCACGTGGGAGGCCGTTCCCGCTGACGCAGCCATTGTCATGTAGGCCGGATTGTCCGTCTGCTCGCTGCCCGGACACACGCCGTCAGCATGCAGCGGGGCTACGCGCCCTTCCTCTGTGAGTACGACGGTGTGCTCGCTCCCCCATCACATCCAGGGCGGGGGGAGGGACGCGCCTGTGGCCCTGTTCTGGTTCGGAGAGCGCCAGGAACAATACCCTCCCAATCCCAACAGCACCAGGCCAAGCCCCTTTCCCCACGCAGCCCATGGCTGTGCCAGCCCACGGCTGTGCCTCCCACTGGCTGGCGTGCTCGGACCTGCTGTGGGCCCCACGGGGGCTGTCCCAGAGAGGCCGGGATGGCCAGAGGGCCCACGCAGGGATGCAAGGGAAGATCTGGATAACAGCCACCCAGGGCCGAAGTCCCAGCGCTGGTCCATGCGCTCAGCGGGTGGGACCCAACGCGCTGTTCAGGGACGCAGCCAGGCGGGGGAATGTTCTCCGCTCTCCCCTTCGTTCAAATGACCCTGAGCCATGGGGCCAGTTGTCTCGCCCTCCCCTCCCCAGGCTGCTGCTTCGAAACCCTGACCGATTTCCCTCCTCTCCCGAGCCCTGCTCTGCAGCCTAAGCCTGTTCCTCCTGGCCTCCAGCGTGTGATGGGAGCCAGCTGGTGCATGGCCTTACACCTCTTGTTCGCCCTCGGGTGTGGGGGTGGTGATTTGCAGATTTCATGGCTGTCCTGGGGTTGGAGGCTGCAATGCAGAAGGAATGCAGGATTATTGAGGCTCTCCAGAACAAGCTGACGTATCAGCAACGGCTCCAGTACATGGTAATTCTTCCCCCCTAGGCTCAGGCTACGTTACTGGTTGATGTGTGACTCCCTTTCCAAAGGCCCAGACGTGTCTCTGGCAGTAGTGCGGCCTCTGCCTTTCTGCCCATAGCGCGTTGAATGCTTGGTGGGGGCCATGGAATCGGAACCGTCTCCTGTTTCATCCCCCTTCGGCTTCTCCGGGGCCAAGATTTTCCAAACGAGCAGCCCGACGCCAACCTGCTAACTGCCCATCTTGGACGCCAACTCGAAGCCCTGGTTTTCTAAAGTGCTGAGCCCCCAGCAGTTCCTGCTGACGTTTGCCCTGCCTAGCAGGGTCCCTCCTGGGGCTGCTGGTGGGTTAATTTCCAAGCCCTGATTTAGGTGCATGACCAGGTACCCAAGTGCAAACTATTTGGCGCTCATTTTCAAACATCCAAGAAGGTGCTGCAGGCCCCGAGGAGGGCAAACTGACTTGTGCAATGCTGCCTTGAGTCAGAACTGCCCAGCTGTGTGTCACAGGCCCTAGACTGCAGGCAGCTCCTGACGATTCTCCTTTAGCTCAAGTGGTTGGGACTTTTGGAGCAGGAAGGTCCCCGTGGCGTATAGTGACAGTGTCACGGCATTAGGTGGCTGCACCCCTGTTCCAGGCGTTACAGCCCAAATTAGTTTTCAGTATTTGTTTACTCACAAGGAAACGTGCCCCAGGTGCCTAGCAGGGTACGCGCTTCCCCGTCAAGGCAGGGGGAGGGGACAGGAGCAGTTGCTGATGGGGGCACAGCCCAGGAGGATCCGGGGAAGAGAGAAGCTTTTAGTTCGCTGCTAGGATTTTATTTTTCTTGCCTTTGCAGAAACACTATTTCCCCATCAACTACACCGTGAATGTCCAGTTCGAAGAGGTTCTCAGGGTGGCCAACATTACCAGGCTGGTAAGGTGTCCGGTGCTCACTGTCCATCCTCAGGCTGTTTACCATCCCGGTGTCCCAGCTCACCTGGGAACAGCTCTGCTGTCAGCGCCGCGGTCTTTCTACGGGCGCTCTGAATAACTGCTCCCTTAGCTGGCCGAGACCCCGGTTCTCAGCCTCAAGGCCCATGCGTTCTAGAAATCCCTCACTGCCTCTGGGCTGGCGGAGGTACCGCAAGGGTCGGGAAAATCTGTGCCAGGCTTGGATGGCATCTGACACCTGGCCTGGGCATTGGGGCTTTTCATCCAGGACACTTCGGCAATCAGCCGTGGCTATCCCTGGTTCTCACTGGGCCCCAAGCAGGAATCGAACAGTCCCATAGCAGCGTGAACTTCTAGGGTGATGCCATCTAGGGCTCAGTTCTCCCCAGTTTCCAGCTAGGGAGCAGCTGCGAAGGTTAAATGCTGGGTTGAGAGGGAGGGATGCTTTGAGGAGGAATCAAACTTCGCAGAGGCCAGGGGTGTTGGGTTCTGAATTTTGCTCACGCCCGGGGGTCGGGATCTGGGGGCAGCTGCCAAGTCTGGGTCTGGCTTTCCCCAGGGCTTAGGGATGATCTGATCCCAGGAGCAAGCTGGCAAGCAGGGCCACTGAATCCGGATAGTGCAGAGAACAAGGCACATGCCAGCTGGGGGCACTTGCTGACGCGCTTGGAGGCTGCAGTGGAAAAGGCAAAGCAGCCGGGGGCAGGGCTGGGTGTGGGCTCAGGTGCTCTCCAGGGCAGCAGTCCCTCAGGAGGCTCCCCCAGAGGGCGGCCGTGCGTGACCCTTGTCCCCTCGTGCTCCCCAGCGGGATCGGAACGTCGGCGAGCTGTCCCTGCGCTTCCTGTGGCTCAGTGTGAACTCCCAGGTGCTGCTGAAGATCCGGGCTGTGCTGCTGGAGAAGCACCCGGCCTGGGAGTACACCCGAGATCTCTGCCTCCTCTTTGATCAGCTGGCTGAGGAGTACGAGAACTGCAACCAGGTGGGGAACCTCCTGGGGCCCCAGGACCCCCCCCTTTGGGTTCGATTCCCATGTCTCGTGCAGTGCTCAGCGAATACCCGCCCGGGGGCCAAACAGCAGGGCGGGGTGAAGTGGGGAGCCAGGGCAGACCCCGGGGCCAGCCCCAGGTGAGGAGCTGCCCTGGGGTGACTCTTGCTGTGACCGGGCAGCCTGGAAAGGGGCAGGCCTGCCCCAGCTCGCCTGTGGCTGTGTCCTCCTGGGGTGGCTGGCGGGTTGTGAGGCCCCCGGTGAGGTTATTCGTTGGGGCTCCTGGCCCCTCAGTCCCTCCTCACCCCATTCCCTTGGCTCCTGTCAGAGGGGAGCCGGGCTTCCCGACACCCCAGATAGCAGATCCCACGTTATCCCTCCCTCCCGCACGGGGCTGCAGGCGGGTTTTGATCACTGCATTGGGCTCCAGACACAGAGCAGCCCCCGGCAAAGGGAGCTCAACCCCTCCCACCCTTCCCCCCATGGGGCCCCAGCACCAGGGCTGTGCCCGGGGAGGCCGTGGGCGATGGGGGAGCTGAGATGCTGTTTATGGGCCAGACACACCCTGCGCACTTGGCACCCGCATGGGCTGCATGCACATGCTGTGCTGTGGATATGGCAGCTGGCCCACATGAGCACCCCCCCCCGCCCGACACACACACACACACACACACTCCGTGTGTCTGGCTGCTCTTCAGGGCAGGGGTTTTCTATTGCTCTGTTTGTACAGCGCCTAGCATGACAGGGCCCCGATCTCAGCCCGGTCTCCAGGTACTACTGCAGCCAACACCATTAATGTCACACCCACGGCAGGAACATCTCGGGGGGCTGGTGGTCTCCCCAGAAAATGGGTGCTGGGCGGCTGGTGGGGAGGGGGCAGCGCTGTTGGAGTCAGGCCCTGGGGCGGGGGCAGCCTTGAAATCCGTGAGAGCTGCATGGGAGAGAGCCAGGCCTGAGGAGGGAGCCTGCAGCCACACGCTGCGCACTGCTGGGCTTCACCCTTCTCTGCGGCCCTAACCCCGGCGGCGGCTTTACGGCCCAGCCTGCAACCTTCTAGCGTGCAGCTGCTGGGGGGTGCAGTGAACTGGAGCGCCCTCTAGTGTCTGTACGGTCTGGAAGGAGCCTGACCCTGGCCCTGGGCTGCAGGGCACATGCTGGGCGGGGCCAGCGCCCTCCAAAGGGGCCTGGCCTGATAGTGGGCTTGCTGCCTGGGGGGGCTAGGGTGACCAGACAGCAAGTGTGAAAAATCGGGACGGGGGGTGGGGGGTAATAGGAACTTATATAAGAAAAAGCCCCAAATATCGGGACTGTCCCTATAAAATCAGGACATCTGGTCACCCTAGGGGGGGCTGATTTCCCCACTGCAGGAGCCCCCCACCCCCCCGAGTTCTCTGCCAGTGAGAGGCGCTCAGGGGAGCAGCGAGCTGGTTCCCGGTACAGCCTGGTGGATTCCCCTCGGCTCCTTGTGGGGCAGCTCAGGGTGGAGCCAGCAGCCAGCCCGAGGGGCAGATTGCAGTCTCTGCAGTGCTGTCCTGGGCCGTGAGCTGCTGTTGCTCTCTCTGGGCCAGTTGCTGGCGCCCTGAGGGCGGCTCACTGCGGTCTCGTGGCACAGCCGGCCCCTTGTTGCCTTTGCGGCAATGCACTCACTGTACGGGGAGATGCAGGCGGGGTTTCCAGCACCACTTTCGGGAGGGTTCAGCCAGCTGGGAGGAGGCTCTGGGCAGGCTGAGCATTGGTGGTTCAGTGGTAGAATTCTCGCCTGCCACGCGGGAGGCCCGGGTTCGATTCCCGGCCAATGCAGCTGTGTCTTTTTCTTTTTGCCTTCTCTTTTGCAGCCCTGTTGAACTGCAGTCGGGAAGGGAACTGCAATCTTTTAAAATAAAGGTCCCTCTTTAGGGATATTTCTCCCCTGTAGAAATCTCACAGGAGTTTTAAGGGCTGTTGACATCACATGCTGTTATCCTGTAACTTGGCTCTGTTCCATCACGGGCTGGGAGCCTAGGCTTGCCCAGAGCTTTGGGCTATTTTAGCCCCTAAGGAAAGGCAGGTTCTGTGCTCACTGGCATGGCTGATTGAGTAGGTTCCCCATCGTATTCACATGGCAGCGTGCTGCTCTGCTCTGCGGCCTTCAGCTAAATGAAAACCCTGAACATTTGTCATTAAAAATCCCAGGGACTTTCCCAGGCAATTATTCCTGGCCAAATCCCCTCGCAAACATTCCCCACCGTTGCTGTCCCTGGTCTAGATCCAATCGTGGAGCTGTTGCTATGGTTTATAGGAGAAGAGTGGCCAGACCAGGACTGGGGCCCAGGACACGGGATAAACTGAAAATCAACAGTCCCTGCTTCCAAGCTGTACAGGGATCCGCTTTCTCTGCACTGTCTCCAGTGTGGGAGATGCTGGGCCTCCCACAAGCAAGAGAGAAATGTACTCCTAGCTCATGTCTGCGAGCCCTCGGGTGGGGTCTGGTCAAGCTGGTGGCTCAGCAGTAGAACTCTTGCTCTGTTCCTTGGCAGGCCTGGGTTTGATTCCTAGCTGATACAAGTGGCTTTTTATTAACGTCTGTGTCTCTGTACAACCCCGCTGCAGGACCACAATGGAGCTGACTGACAAGATACAAGCATTGTCTTTGCATTCGGCAAACGCCCATTGTTCAGGGACCTGCCTTGGTTGTCACTGACAGAGTCCAGAAGAGCTGACTTGCAAAGAGAAACGGTGCCGCACCCATTTGTCCTGTTAACACGTTGGTGTCACCAGCTGGCAGCTGTGATCCTCTCGGATCGACAGTGTGGGGAGGGCTGGAGCTGGTCTGTACCAGGGACCAGTCAGGGCGAGGCAGGACAGCCTAATGCTCAGGGCAGGGGTTGGGAGAGGGGAAATGGGGGTGCTGACCAATTGTGCTCATTAAAGATCACAGCCTGTTTCACAAGCCTAGCTGTGGGAACCTCAGTGTCGTGGCTAAATTCCAGTGTGGGTGAGTGCCTCCGGCAGCCTAGGAATTTCCTCCTGCACATTCAGTGGGTTGAGGTCCTGTTTTCCTCGTGGCATTGCTGCAGCTGTTGTTAGCTAGCAGCTGCATTCCACTCCAGAAGTGGCTGCGTATTAGTGCTGGGTGAAGTGGTTTGTAATTTTGAGATCCTCCTGTGTGACAGTTAAGCAGTTGGGGACATCAGTCATGGCACAGTGACAGGCCCTCTAACACTTCTCAGCGATGTGTGAACTGTGCCTAGTCATCACAATGCATTGTTAACGCTGAAGCCTAATGATGACAATCAGGAGTCAGTGCTAATCTCACTGCCGATCATTTTAGTAGAAATCCTCAGCTTTTGTGAGCTGAGCTCCCTGGTTTAGACAAATCTGTTATTGTCCTTAACGCCTTTGGGTGTGTGTCTATACAGATGAGAGGTGAGGAGGATGCCTCTCTAATCAGGATATCATCATTCAGGAATGCTGTACCCAATTCACTTCTACTGTGGTAGACAAATTCTCTCCTAGTACCTAAGCTAAGCTGTGAAGTTTGAGTCTGTTTTGGTTTGTTTTTTAATGGCTTTTATGGGAGATGTTGAGGTTTAATAGCCATTCCCATCTCGCAGGGCTCTGTGTGCAACCCAGGGGCCAACTTTTGCATTGTTCAGGAACAGGGCCTGTTCCCCCTCCTGCACCCCTAATCCCTACACCCCGTTCTCTGCCCCTTCCTGCACCCCAACACCTGCCCCCTCCTGTGCCCCTAACCCCTGCACCCCTCCTGTACCCCAACCTCTGCCCCCTCTTGCACCCCAACAGCTGCCCCCTCCTGTGCCCCTAACCCCTGCACTGTGCCCCCTTCACCCCAACCCCTGCATCCCCCTCCTGCACCCACGTGGG
Organism: Terrapene triunguis; assembly: GCF_002925995.2. Taxonomy (NCBI): domain Eukaryota; kingdom Metazoa; phylum Chordata; order Testudines; family Emydidae; genus Terrapene; species Terrapene triunguis. The sequence goes on along the minus strand of NW_020664517.1, from coordinate 1,292,877 downwards.
GAACCTGACCTGCATGCACAAAGCAGCTGGCACTGCTGCTCGCTCCCCCGCTGCACTGCTGCGCCTCCGCCCCGCGCAGCCCTGGGGGGCTGGGAGGGGGGAGCAAGGAGCTGTCAGGGCTCCCTGCATCCAGGGCACTTTCCCTGCCGGCTGCGTAAGGGGAGGGCAGGAGAGCAGCAGCTCCTGATGCCTCAGCACAGCCCAGGTGGGGAAAGGGACCTGGATGCAGGGAGCCCTGGTGTGTGTGTTGAGGGGAGTGTGTGACAGTGTGTGTGTTGAGGGCAGTGTGTGACAGTGTGTATTGTGTTGAGGGCAGTGTGTGTGTACCTGAGTGAGTGACTGCGCTGTCTCTTTAAGAAATCACTCTGGGTCAGGAGCCTGAACTAGGCTCGTTCAGACACAAGCAGCCGCAGCACAGAAACCCCCCGTCCCGTCCCCCAGCTTAGGGGAAATTGGGTACACGGGTGGGGGGAGGGGGTCACCCTGCCATCACCCCCCGCAGAGCAGACAGGCGGCGCTGCCAGTGCAGAGTGGCCAGGGCGACTCCAGGGACGAACGGAGGGCAGGCGGGACAGGAATCAAACACGGGTCTTGGGTACTGGAGTTAGAAATTTGGCCACTGAACCACCAACGCACCCTCTGTGCTGTGTCTGTTGACTTCCCTGCAACCAGACCTGGCCTGGTTCTGTCACCCAGGGCTCCTCACCGAGATGGAAAAGGGGACCCGCAAACACTACAGCTAGCACCTGCTGCCAGTGCCACAGGCCTGGGCCATCCCCTAGAGGGGATCTGGAAGCAGGGCAGGCTCCAGGCACCAGCCGACCAAGCACGTGCTTGGGGCGGCACCTTAGAAGGGGCGGCCAACGTTGGGGTGGCAGGGGGCGCTCACGGTGTTTTTTTGGTTTTTTTGTTTGTTTTGGCCGGGCAGCGCGGGGGGTGTTTCGGTGGGGTGGCGCGGCGCTCGGGGGGGGGTTGGCCGGGCCGGCCCGGGGCGCGGGGGGGGGGGCGGGGGGGGGGGGGGGGGGGGGGGTTCGGCGGCCCGGCCCGGCGCTCGGGGGGCGTTTGAGTGGTGCAGGACATATGCAGCTTCCAACAGGACGTGTATTCACGCTAATTAATGTCTCCTGTCTGGTGATTTACGCAGTCACAGAGGCTCACAATGCAGCTGCTCAGATATTACCTTATAATATGGGCTACAGATGTTATAAGGGAGATGAATGCAGACATCAATTCACAAGCATTCAATAAAGTCTAAGCACTAAGCACATTGTTTATAACTCTTAACAATAGTAACACGCAGGCGAGCCGGACGGATCCCAGCCAGGTATCTGTCAGCATTCACGTGAGGTGTGGGGGCCTTGGCATGAGCCAGTACCTGGTTTACAGTGTCACACACAGCTGGTCAAAACCATTTAAAATACGCAATTTCAGTGACGTTTTTCATCAACGTTTCAAACGTTGTCATAAAAGGGTGACCTTCCTGATGGAAGTTATAGTGAATATTTTGCCCCATTGTTTGATCAGCTCAAGAGATGATAAAATTCTGACTCACGTGTTCATTGAAATTTTGACCCAATTAAAAAACAAACAACAACTCATGTAATTGTCATGAAAATTTCTGCCCAAATTGTGCTCTGGTTTTTAGTGAGCGCCACTGAATTTTTAATGTAAAGAAGAAGGGAAAAGGAAAATGTTCATTGCCAGCCCTCCTTTATCCATCAGCCAGAAGCAAAGAAGGGCAGAAAGCCCGTCTTGTTTGTAGTTTTTGGCAGGTCATCTTTGACATTCTAGATGATGGTGACTCATGTGAGTGAAACATCAAATCACAAGTGAAAGAAACTTCCCAGCTGCAGCATTGGTTCTTCTGTGGCAATACTGTCCCCTGCTACATAGGAGGCCTCCGTTTGATTCTCAGCTGATGCAGATGACTTTGTTTAGTGTCCTTTCTCTCTACAATCCTGCTGCAGGACCATGGTGGACCTGACTGGCGAAGATACAAGCATTGTCTTTGCATTCGGGAAATGCCTGTTGTTCAGGGACCTGCCTTTGCTGTCACTGACCCTCCAGCAGAACTGACTTTCAAAGAGAAACGGTGCTTCACCTACAAGTCCTACTAGCACCAGAATTGGTGTCACCACCAATGTAGCCCCTTGAGCTGTCATCCTGTCAGATCCCCCTTCGGGTGGGCTGGGACCAGCCAGGGCGGGGCAAGATCAGCTGGCAGCCTCCCCTTTGAGTCAGCCCTGAGCCAGTGCCACAGCCTAGTGCTCAGGGGCCAGGTTCTGGCCATTGGGAGAGGGGAAATGGGGGTGCTGATTAAAGATCCCACAGCCCATTTCACAAGTGTGGAACCTCGGTGTCCTGGCTGAATTACAGTGTGGGTGAGCGCCTCCTGCTGCCCGGGCCTTCCTCTTGCATTTCCTGTGTGGCAGGGGAGAATTCTCCCACACACGCTCCTGCTGGGCACCCTTAAGCTGCTCTTTTCCTGCTACACATACCCGGTCTGTTTCGGACTCTACTATTCAGTGGTGGATTCATGATTCCCTCTCTTCAGGATTGTCTAGGTTAGGAACAGAGACCGAGGTTAGGCCAGGGTAAACTAGAACAGGAGCTCACCCAAATGCCTAAACTAGAAAACTCCAACGGGCCTGGGGGCTTCACAGTCACTGAGGTTAGCGTCACTTTCAAGATGACTTCTAAGGCGAGATCTATCAGCTGACATGTTCCCTTCATTGTGTGTCTATAGAGAAAGACCAAGAGGGGACTTGTGTTCCTTAGAGGGTTTTCGTGTCTTAGTATCGTGAATCTCATATCTGGTGTCTCCTGGTTCTGTAGGAGGCCTTGGATGAGAACTGACGTGGCAGCTATCTTTGTCCTAAACTGTAGGGGTATTATCTGTGTGTGGGAAGTGAGGGGACACTCAGAATTGTCATTCAGGAGCCATGTACCCAGTCACTTCTAACGTGGTAGAAAAATACCTGAGCAAAGCCAGCAAACACCTAGATGTGAACAAAAAGAAGCTGAAAACAAGGAGTTTGAAACAAGCCGATTAAGCAACACTTTCCCCTCCCTCCATCTTCAAATGTGGTGGAAAAATTCGGTCAGCCTGACCTGAAGTCCTGCTGTTTTGGCCAGTCTGTCTGTGTGGGTGTTTGTTTTAGTGGCTGAGGATTGTGATGAAAGCTCCAGGCCTGTTGTTCGGGCGTGTTTCTCTGCCGATGTCTGAGCGTGAGGTGACTTTGGAATGACAAGGAGCCTGGGCGGAGAGTTGAAGCAATGCTGCTGGCTTGTGTGGCTAAGCCGCCAAAGTATGTCTGAAAGCGTCGGCTCACAGCTGGAGCGCTGGTGGTTCTCTGTTGCTCTTTCAGGCTGGGACTAGATTAGGGCTTAGTCTACACAGAGTTTGTCTTGGTATAACTGTGTCGGTGGTGGGCGGGCGGGGGGGTGATGTATGACTGGTGTAGTTATATCAGTATAACCCATGGGGTAGGTGCCTTGTCCCAGTATGGCTCCCCTCTCCATACAGGAATAATCTACACACTGTAGACACCGGTGTACCTACAGCTGCAGCCACACTAGGGGTTGTACTGTGTTGCCTAGGCCAGTACAGGTAAAGTGGCACAACTTGTGTATAGACAGCTGCTAGGCTAGGATGGTCTCACCTTTTCAGTGACATGCATAGTTGGGCGACACCTCCATAGGCAACATACAGAAACGAAATGGCGTCTCCCACGCAGTGTGACCTCACTTGTACCATGCGTGTGAGGTCACGCCATGTGGAGGACGCCATTCGATAGAGCAGAATGGCATGGGGCCAATTGCCTTCGTGGGGGAGGGGGTGGACGGATCGTCCCGAGGGTGGGATCTAGCCCCCCAGTGCTGTTCTCAGTTGGGTTAGCTCAGTCGAGCCAACCAAACGGCCTGCCCAGACATGAAGTCACGCCGTAGGAGCTCTCCCCCGCCTCATTCCGGAAAATCTTTCACATGGAGCCGTGTCCGGAGTTCTCTGGAAACCCCACTTAGCACCAGCGCGACTTGGGTTAACACCGTACGCTCCCTCCTAGGCTTCAGCTCCGTTTAGCATGTGCCAAAGTGCCATTGCCCGGCCTTGACTAGAGCTGGGGAAGGTGCTAACGAGATGGAGCTGGGTGACTCCATCCAACAGCCCACCTTTAAATCCCCTCGAGGTTTGGGAGCTGTGCAGTTCAGGTCCGTGAGGGAGGTGGGGTGTGGAGAGCCAGGCAGCAGGGGAGGGGCGGAAGGTGTCCGGGGAGCAGGCCATTTACTGCCCCGCGTGTGTGGTGTTTCTGCAGGGGAACGTGGACACAAACGTTTGGGACGTGGTAGAGCAGGTTCTCAGCGGCGACGCAGGGAGCAGCCGGAAGGCCGTGCGCCCCAAAGCCCTGCTGGATAACTGCGCCAAGGTCATGTGGATGCTGTACAGCGAATCGTGTGAGTAGAGATCCCTTCCAGGGCAGCCTGGAGGGAGGACTAATCTTAGCCAGAGCGGAGACAGCTCCCAGCTCACGAGGGTGCTATCTGGGGGGGGGAGGAGTCCGCGCTCGGGAGGGGAAATCCCAGCCTGCAGATTGCTCTGGCGATGCTCCCAGGCCATGGGCGAGGGCAGTGGAAACGCCCTAAACGTGGGGGGCCACAGGTGCCTGAACTGTGGCCCCACCCCCAGTGCCATGCTGCCCCAAGGCACCACCCCTTCCCCTGGAGGCTCCGCCCCCCCACTGCTCGCCCTTACGGCCGGTAAAAGTGGGAGGGCCCTGGCCCCCCTGTCCTGGCGCCCTGGCCAGGGGCAGTGCAGTCAGCAGAGAGGCTGTGAACGCACCAGGAGAGCAGATCTGCAGGGTACCAAAGGCCCTTTGCATGCTGGGACAGCTGCCCACCCCTCATGTTCCCTGTCCCGTGAGCTGGGCACAGAGACGTGTGGAAAATGGGTCTAGCCCAGGCATTCTGAGCGGCTGCATGGGGGGCCGTGTTAGTGACGGACGCCTTGGCTCTCTCCTGCCTCAGGTAAATAAGATTCTGCCTATGATCAGGAAGGGAGCGTGGCCATTTCGTCCCTCTCTCCGTGCCCTCTGCGCCGCTTCGGCATGTGGTCTCTGTTGTCGTGCTGCCTGTCTGCTTGTGCTCCACAATCCCAGCTTCCGTGTTGCGTTGTGCCTGCCATCTCCCCAGGACCCAGAGGAAGCCAGCGCCCTACGAAGCATCTTCCAAGGTGCCCGGCAGCGGGAGCTTTGCCTTGCTCTCCCAGGGAAGAATGAGAGCAAAGGTGGAGGATGGAGAGCGCAGAGGAGTGGATTTTCTCTACCGGTGCCATAGGACAAGCTCAGGAAATCTTTCGGGAACGGGGAATCCAAGGAAGGTGGTGGCTCCTCCTGCCATGAACAGGCTGCATTTCTGTCGCTCTGAGGGTGCGGCTCTGGGTTGCTCCCCACCAGAGTAGATGCCCGAAGGCCCGCTCTGCGGCAGCAATGGAGACTTGCCTCACATTCGAGCCTGCCCCAGCGGGGGGATTTTCTCACCAGGGTTGTCGGGGAGAGAGCACGATGTGACCTGGCCTGGGGTGTGTTGCCTGAGTCAGAAACGCCGCCCGCTGTCTCCCGCCCCAGGACGCCCAGCTGGTGCACGGCAGCCCCCGCAGAGGAGAGCCGCTGGAGGGATTCTGGTGGATGGTCCCTGGACACTGCTGTGACTGGGCTGGCAGCTTCGCGGCAGGGACGTTCCAACCCCTGAACGTTTAACACAAAGCCGCTGTCACTGGAACATCCCCGCTCGGCCCGGCCTCACCTGGGGACCAAAGAGGAAAGGAGCATCAGGCCACGGAGCGAGTGGGACAAGGGGCTTTGGAGCCTCCTACAGGGACGCTTTCCATCCTGCCCCAGCGCTGGTGCATGTGAGAGCAGGGCCAGGCCTGCGGAGCCAGAGGCTCTGAGAGCGCCAACAGCAATCTGTCCTCGGACTCTTCCTAGAGCTTGTTGTATCGCGGGTCCCCTCCTGAGTGAGCTGACGGATGTTGGAGCTGTGCACCTGCAATCTATGTTAATGAGCCATTGCCCATTGATCTAAAATGCCTCCCGCCATTGTCACCCAGCACCGTAGCGCTCACGACCAGGCCCCTGGGCTGCCTTGTCTGTTCATTCGCTGGCTCCAACATAGGGCGAGGGCACCCGGAGACACGCATCTCCCTGCCCTTTTAGAAGACGTTCTCTGCTCCTGTTTTCAGTGCTCCAACACGTGTGCTTTGATCACAAATCTTATGACATTTGGTGTTTTCTTTAAAGCCCTGTGCCCTAGAATCACCATATAACTGCACCTTGTCAGCTTGTGTTAACAAAAAAAGCTGGTCTGTAGCTCTCCTGGCCGCTTGTAAACGTGTCCCCTAAAGACTCCAATGCCAATAAACGCAATAAATAGCAAGTGAACCCAACTCTAAATGTAAAGTCTCATGATTCGGTGGGGTCTGGGAACCCCTTGGATGTCATGTGTCCTCCCTCCCGCCCCCTGGGAGACTCGTTGGCCATGTGCTGGGGCTGAACGGTTTCTGTGCAGGCTAAGCGACAAGGGATGCCCTGATCCCCCCCCGTCACACACAGCTGTTTTGTGTCCAGAAGCTGAAGTGCTTTTCAAAGGGAAATCTGTAGATGCGGGAAGACTGGGCTGTGTCTGCTCCAGCCGACTTTGTAGCTGGAATTCTCCACCAACTGGAGCAACAGTGGAAGCTGCCGTGTAGCTGGTGCAGGGGTGCTTTGCACTCTGTGCTGTCTAACTCCACCTTGAGCATGGATAGAGGACACCGTGATAGAAATGCCCAAGTCCTCTCTCTACCGCAGCTTTCACCGTAGGTACCACTGGTGGAGAATGATGTCAACGTTTGCCTTTGAAGGAGCCAGAAGTTCAGGAAGCGCTGACCACACCCTGATCTCTTTAAGACATCTCCATCAGTCCCCCAAAGGGTGGGTCACCCCACACTAGTCAGGAGTGAAACTTGACGTCTTGACTTCTCGTCTCTCTCCCAAATCCAGGGACTTCCCACGGCCCCCGTCTCACCATGGAGCCACGCTGGGGCTCACGTTGCTCGTGGAGAAGCGAACGGATTCAACAATAGATGGGGCTGAGCGGGGGAATTTTTCAAGTTGTTGTTGAACATAGAGTAAGATGCAGCCCGTTGCCAAAGAATTACGTAGCAATAAATGGTTCAGGAGAGCGGCTGGAGCTGCAATGCTAGACAGCCTCCGCTGCTGGAGAATCAGAGCACCTGTCAATCTGGAATGTATTTATCGCCCCCACACACCCCCCCAGGCAGGGCAACGGGGAACTAAGGCACAGGGAGACTAAAGCACTTACCCAAGGTCACGCCAGGAGTCTGTGGCAGAGCAGGGAATTCCATTCATTTCTCTTGCATGACAAGCTGGCACCCAGACCACTGGGCCATCCTGGAATGACCCTGTAGCATGATTCAGCTGCCAGTGTTCATTACCTAGGTGATCTCTCCCTGGGTTGTGACCCCCAGTGGAGTCTCACACAGGTGTCGGGGTCACAACCTCCCTGTTACTCCGTAATGCAAACGAGGAGGCAGGTCCCAGCTGGTGAAGGTTGAGACACAAACAGAGGAATGATGCTTTCCCGTTACCCTTTCTCTAGAGAAGCAAATAGGTTACACGGCAAATAACTCCAGAGTAGAGCCCCTGGGCCAAGTCCAGACGCCATGTGTGTAGTGGATGTAAGTTACACATGGAAGAGCAGGTGGGGAGGAGGGGAACAAAGCGGGTCTAAGGTCTGGTCTACATGACAGTCAGGTTGACGGAAGGCAGCTTACATCAACTACGCTCCAGCCTTGCCCCCGCCAATGCAAGTGCCGCTACACCAACGTCCTAACGCCTCCAGGAGAGGCGTGGGGCCTGTGTCGGTGCTGTTAGGTGACGCAGTGTCCGAGTAGACACCGCCGTTACTTACATCAGCTGTTGGGGTCGCTCTTGTTGATTGACAAGAAAGGCTGGTTGGCTCCCTGCTGTGAACCGCGCGCCCCACTCACCACATAGGCTGTCACCCTGGGGGAGGGAGGGGGGCTCCAGCCAGAAATCGGCTGTCCCGCAGGTTTCCGGCTGCCCTCTCCCAGCCAGGCTGCTGCCTGGGCCCTGCTCCGAGCTGGGCTGGCTCTCCGCGGGGAGCACTGCTGCCCCCAGGCTCCCCGCTCCAAGCGGGCAGGCAGCCGACTCACAGCTGAGATTTGGGAGCCCCGTGGGTAGCCGGGCTCCCACTGGGGAGCAGGGAGCCAAGATCCACGGGGGGCAGCAGCCCAGCTCCTGGCGGGGAGCTCCGTGCGGAGCTGAGAGCCCAGACTCTCAGCCCCCCCCACTGCCCCTCTTCAGTGAGTGGAAGCTCCTGGTGAGGACGTGCACCCCTGACAGGAGGGTAGTGTAGACATGAGAAACCAGCAATTACTGTGGTGGCTGCACGTGGACCTAACATAGGTCGACATAAGTTTGTAGTGTAGACATGCCCTAAGTGAGGGCAGGGCAGGGCTGGGATGTCCTTATGGGCGCTTGAGGTTTGAACAGATTTCATTGATTTCCAATTAACTCAAAGCAGTTTGCACCTTGGTAAAGGCAAGTCTGTGCACACCCCGGTTATTTCTTCCAAGCTAGGAATGTTTGTGGTTCACTTTTTAAACTCGACTCAGAAAACCCTTTCCCGCACAGGACCCAGCCACCGCTTTCACTGGTACAGGTACAGGGCATCAGAAATAGGTGCTTCATGAGATCCTGGACTCTTAATTTAAATGGGGCAGGCTCTGGTAGTCTCTGCTTGGCATCCCCCATGGGTGTTCCCAGGCTGCCTCAGGCCATGCAAGTCTTTGAACCACCACCTCACTGGGCCATCAGGCGCATGGACAGCAAGAGGGATCTGGGTCAAGGAAACAGTTCTCATCCCTCTGGGGTGTCCCCCACCACCATCCATCCTGGTTGAGGTGGGTCATGATGGATGGCACATGGAGTGGTTAGCAGCACCTGCGAGCTGGCTACGTGTGCCTTGGGTGCTCTGATGAACCGCTGCCATGGCCTCGCCATCTCCCAGGGGTCCAGGGTTTCCCTTTTTCCCGGCTTGCCTGGGAGGCAGACATGGGACAGGGCCACCTCACAACCAGCTCCTGTGCACCATCACGGCTGCTACCTGCATTGAGTGTTTCTGACCCATAGTCAGATGCCTGCCAACCCCCTCCCATCCTGGCCCAAGCACTCACGCTTGCCGAAGCATCGTGCAGTTGGGGAGGATGGTCCCAGTGACAGGAACGGACAGAAGCGCAGTGGCGGTTCAGGGGGCAGCTCAGATACGTGCATGGAGGAAGGGATTCAGGTGGACCAGCACTGATGGAAGAAACCCCCTCGAATAGCCTCACTCTTCCCCCCCCCCGCCATGGGGGTGGGGAGGACAGGACAAGCATAGAGGGGGCTGCCCAAAAATCTGCATGCCTGGCACCCCACCTTGCACATGGGGAGGCATCCCAGGCATCAGTGTAGCTCCACCACGGCTGTGCTGCTGTCAGGGGGGCTGAGCTAGCACATGCAGCCCCATGAATGAGCCTTCTCCAGCTTCACCTGTGGAAACATTTTAAGGACTTTTACGTTCTCTAGATAGTCACGTTCGACTGTCTTCTCGGCGCTCTGCCAGGGCCCTTGACCGACGCCAGCAGGGCCGATCCAAGGCCCTCACTAAACCGTTCAATCAGTGGTAGTGACAAGTGGTGTGTACAGCGAGCAGGGACTTAACGCAAGCTTATCAATCATAGAATACCAGGGTTGGAAGGGACCTCGGGAGGTATCTAGTCCCACCCCCTGCTCAAAGCAGGACCAATCCCCAGACAGATTTTTAGCCCAATTCCCTAAATGGCCCCCTCAAGGGTTGAACTCACAACCCTGGGTTTAGCAGGCCACTGCCCAAACCACTGAGCTATCCCTCCCTCCCTGCGCTTACCAGGAATTCCTCATTCATGGGGAATATTTGCAATCCCCGATCCCCATCACGAATGGAGTTCAGTAGGTACCCACCCCTGTCAGCCTAGGGTAGACACACACTGCACTAGCCTCTGTAGTGCGCATGCAACCGGACAGCTCAGGGTATCCCAGACCTGATATCGCTCAGTCTTGGGTGGCTGAAGGCCACTTGTCCCACGCAGAAGTTGGAAGCTGACTGCTCAGAGATCACATAACTAGTTAGCATGCCAGAGTCTTGTTCATTATCCAAATTAACCAGACACGTTACTCCACCAGCTAAGAACGACCATCCACCAGCACCTGCTGGAACAAGAAAGAGCTATTAATCTGACAATCCTTTCCACCTCTGGATTGGGCGAGATTTCCTGTGATGAGTCAAATTAAGCTGTAGGCTGCTCTCCTGGTTGTGCCCTTCGATCAGTTACTTTAAGTTTTAGCTTTGCAACCATCCTTTTCCCCGGAACCCAAAGACTCTGGCTTCCCATAAGCTGCCCGGTAGGTCATTGGAATAATGCCACTGGAGTGCCAGTCAGAATCATTTAGAGGTGGAACTACAATGGTATTTTAACATCTCCGTCCTCTGACTTTTGTTCTTGATTAATTAAAACATCCTTGGCAAATGTTTTCTCTTTGGTTTGTGTCACCTCCGTTGTCACAAGATGATTGCCCCAGGCCATCTCCCTTAATCATGGCCTTAGTCCAAACCCGAACAGTAGAACTGAAGTCCTATTCTGTTATTCCTAGCTGGAGTATTCCGGCTACTGGCTTGCTCTGAACGCTGTAATTTTTTCAAAGTCAATGCTTCAGAGCCCCAGGACACTCAGGTAAGAGTATCGAGGAAGCGCTGAGAGGTAGGGGCTGGCACAAGCAGTAGCTCGCCTCACTGCAGACTGCAAGGTCGATCCCAAGATCCATAGGTGCTGATTCCGTGGGCTGGAGCACCCACAAAAAAAATTAGTGGGTGCTTAGCATACTTAGCACCCACCAGCAGCCAAGCTTCCCCCCTCCCCCCAATGCCACCTGATCACTGGCGGCCCTGCTGATCAACTCCTGACCCTCCCTCCCAGCTCCTCCATGCTGCAGAACAGCCATTCAGCGGCATGCAGGAGACTCTGGGAGGGAGGGAGAGGAGCGGGGACATGGTGCACTCGGGGGAGGGAAGAGGCAGAGAGGGGACAGAGCAGGGGTGGAAATAGGTGGGGCAGAGATGGGGCCATGGGGGAAGGGGTGGAGAGGGGTGGGGTCTGGGGCAGAGGGTGGGAGCTTGGAAGAAGGGGTGAAGTGGGAGCAGGCATGGGGGCGAGTCGAGCACCCCCTGGGTAGAGAGGAAGTTGACGTCTATGCCAATATCCAACTACAAGCTTTTTAATCGCAGCAATTTCAATAGACACTATTGGAGCTGGAATTACCACAGCTGCTGGCACCAGACTTGCCTTCCAATGGAGTCTCGTTAAAGGATTTTAAGTGTACTCACTCCAATCACAGGCCTCCAAAGAGTCCCGTATTGCTATTTTTCATCACTCCCTCCCCGGGCTGAGAGGGGGTCATGTGGATGCCTGCTGCCGTCCTCAGCTGCGGTAGCCGTTTCCCAGGCTCCGTCTCTGGAATCGAACCCTGATTCCCTGTGGTCACGGTGGTAGGTACATGAAATACCATCAAACGTTGCTAGGACAGACATTTAGTTGCACCATCTCAGCACAGGGGCGTGTGCTTGGCCCAAGGTTAGCTAGAATCACGAAAGCAGATGGGTGGGTTGGTTTTGGTCTGATAAATGGAAAAAAATTGGTGAGTGCTCAGCACCCACCAGCAGCTCCCTGTGGCCCCGCCCTGCCCCCTGCTCCGCCTCCTCCGTGATTGTGCCACCATGTCCTGCTTCTCCCCCCTCCCTCCCAGCGCTTGCGCCGCAAAACAGCTGATTCACGGGGCAGGGAGGGAGGGGGGAAGAGGGGAACGCGGCACGCTGAGGGAAGAGGCGGGGCCGGGGCGGGGATTTGGGGAAGGGATCCAATAGGGGCAGGGAGGGGGCGGAGTTAGGGCGGGGACTTTGGGGATGGGGTTGGAATGGGGGCGGGGCCAGGGGCGGGGATGGGATGGGGTGGAGTTGGGGCGCGGGGGCGGGCACCCACCAGCGCCGGAGAAAGTTGGCGCCTATGGTACAGGCATGGCTTAATCTTTGAGACAAGCATATGCTATTGGCAGGGACAGCCAGGTAGCAACGCTTAGGAAGGAGAGCACAGGCCGCACCTTAAGGACGGGGGGACCCCTGGCAGGCCCCGCCAGGCTTCCCCAGGAGGAAGGAGAAGGGTCTGCAGAGCAACACGTGGACTGACAGGGATGGCGATCCCCCAAGATTGATCTGGGTCACAGCAGGGTAGGATGGCAGAAGAGAGGGACGGCCAACAAGACCCCCTTCTTCCCATTTCCCCCAGCTCCCTGGGTCACACCAGCAAAGGACAGTGGAATATAGGGTGGGCTATGGAGACCCCCTTCTCCCTGCTTTCCCAGAGGCCTTTTGAGACAACATGGCTACGTGGCATGGGGCCCATGCATGCCTTCAAGGCAACTGCTAGAGAACACAGCAGCAACACAGACAGGGCTGGAGCTCCAGCAAGAGGGGGCTATGAGGGTCCTGCCAAGAGGGGAGTGGCCACCCCGGCATGCACAAGGGTGAGCCATCGAGTGTGGTGGGCTCCACAGCGGGCCCCTACTCACTTTTGCAACTGCTTTGCCCTGCCAACACTCACATCTCTGGGTCTTCAGTCTAGCAACCCAAAAGTCTCTGTAAAAAGAACAGGAGTACTTGTGGCACCTTAGAGACTAACAAATTGATTAGAGCATAAGCTTTCGTGGGCTACAACCCACTTCTTCGGATGCATATAGAGTGGAACATATATTGAGGAGATATATATACACACATACAGAGAGCATGAACAGGTGGGAGTTGTCTTACCAACTCTGAGAGGCCAATTAAGTAAGAGAAAAAAACTTTTGAAGTGATAATCAAGATAGCCCAGTACAGACAGTTTGATAAGAAGTGTGAGAATACTTACAAGGGGAGATAGATTCAATGTTTGCAATGGCTCAGCCATTCCCAATCCTTATTCAATCCTGAGTTAATTGTATCTAGTTTGCATATCAATTCCAGCTCAGCAGTCTCTCGTTGGAGTCTGTTTCTGAAGTTTTTCTGTTGTAAGATAGCCACCCGCAGGTCTGTCATAGAATGGCCAGACAGGTTAAAGTGTTCTCCCACTGGTTTTTGAGTATTATGATTCCTGATGTCAGATTTGTGTCCATTAATTCTCCTCAATACAGACTAACACGGCTGCTACTCTGAAACATCTCCTCAATATGTTCCACTCTATATGCATCCGAAGAAGTGGGCTGTAGCCCACGAAAGCTTATGCTCTAATCAATTTGTTAGTCTCTAAGGTGCCACAAGTACTCCTGTTCTTTTTGCGGATACAGACTAACACGGCTGCTACTCTGAAAGGGGTGGTATGTAGTTGTCCCAGGTCACTGGGTGGGGGCTCGAGCCGGTTTTGCATTGTGTTATTGAAACGGAACCCCTAGATACTGAACCCGGCCCTTGTTGCTGCCAACTCAGATGGGCAGAAGGGTTACAATAGGAATGGCACAGTGGGGCTGTGCAGGGGGACGAATCTGCCTGTGTGGGTTGAACAAGTGACAAACAGTATTTGAGTGGCCTCCTGTGGACAGCTGTGATATTACCAGCCGTTACGTCAACCAGACGACTGGAATGGGGTTGACCTGTTGGCCAGTCGGACATAGAAAATGTTTTCATCTTTTTCTGCGGTTGACCTGTTGGCTGGCGGGACTTGGCCTGATGGTGGGGGGAGGAGCCAGTCCAAACTGCTGAACCAGCCAGGGGAGCCCCAGAACTCAAAGGGGAAAAAGGTCAAGCCCCCTGGGACAGGCTGCCTGCCACCCAACAAGCTGTCTAGGGCTCTCCCTCCCCAGCAGCAGCAACGGGGAGCCTCCCTCTCAGCCAGGATCGGGCCCCTGGAAGTCTGTGTTTTCTCCCACAGCCTGGCTCCCCGGGGAGAACGGGATTTGAACAGCCGAAGGGGGCGCCAATCCCACCCTCCCAGCCTGGCAGGCTGTGTGGGGTTTGGTTTAGTTTGGGTTTTTGCAGGTTTGTGTGTCAGTACAGGGAAGCTGGTAAGGAGGGAGGGAGTCAGGTGCCTACAGCTATACCAGGCTGAATGCGCTCGGTCTTGTCTGATGTCGGAAGCTGAACTCTCGTGGCCCTGCCTAGTACTTGGTTGGGAGACCGTCTGGGACTCCCAGGAGGTATAGGCAGATTTTCTTTATCATTTTTTCTTCCTGTTGCAATTGTTCTTTTTGCTTTTTCCTTCCCCCCGTCCTCCCCTTGCCTGGGGACTACAGTAATTTTTGGATGAATTGATGAGTTAGTCAAAGGGAACCATGCTTCCATCTACCTCAGCTTGAGCTGCTAGCAGACTGGATACAAGTGAGAACTGGAAATCTAGAAAGTGCAGTGAAAGTCTCCTAATGGCTGGTGGGAGATAACGTAAGAACGCCTGCCCCCTCCTGTGCCCCTAACCCAGGGGCGGCTCCAGGCACCAGTGCAGCAAGCGTGTCCCTGGTTCGGCCAGCTCCGGGGGGGCGGCCTGCCCGTCGCTGTGAGGGCAGCAGTCAGGCTGCCTTCGGTGGCATTCCTGTGGGAGGCCCGCCGGTCCCGCGGCTTCGGTGGCAATTCGGCACCGGCAGACCTCCCACAGGCATGCCACCGAATCCACATGACCAGTGGACCGCCCGCAGGCGTGCTGCCGAAAGCTGTCTGACTGCTGTGCTTGGGGCAGCAAAAAACAGAGCCGCCCCTGCCCTAACCCCTGCACTGTGCCCCCTTCACCCCAGTCCCTGCCCCTCCTTCC
>NW_020664517.1:1257839-1277947 GCF_002925995.2 Terrapene triunguis | reverse complement strand
CTGAGCCCCAAACCCCTGCACTGTGCCCCCTTCACCCCAGTCCCTGCATCCCCCTCCTGCACCCGCATGGGGAAACTGACCTGGATGCACAAAGCAGCTGGCACTGCTGCTCGCTCCCCCACTGGGCTGCTGCTCCTCCGCCCCGCGCAGCCCTAGGGGGGAAGGGAGGGGCACCCGTGCTCCGGAGGAGTCACCGGCTGTTCCTCCAACAGCCCCCTGCAGCTCCGGTCTCTCCCCCCCGCTGCTGCTCACCCACCCGCCTGCCCTGCTGCCCCTGCCAGCCCTGCTGGCTCTCAGCAGCAGGTCAGGTGGGAATCCAAACCCTGCGCACGGCACCCCCTTGGGCGGGCTGCCCTGGGCTGGGGCCCATACGGCCCACCCCGAAGGCAGGCCCTGCAGCAGAGCCCGGTAGAATTTCTGGGTCGTGGTTCCCACGTTTGCCTCACACGCGGCACAGCCTCCGAGCGAAACCGGCACAAACACGGCATCCCGCTGTCCTGGAGGCACTTCTCCTTCTGCCACTGCCCGTGCCTGGCATTCCCTCCGCCCACCCACCAGCACCGGGAAAAGTTGGCACCTGTGCCAGAGAGAACCGCTGCTCCTTTCTGGCTGTCCCGGGGACCCTATTGATGGCTTGGGAGAGGGCAGCGGGACTGGCTGTGAGCGAATGGGCTCCAGGAAGCCCCAGCCTGCCCCTCGGGGGCCCAAGTCTTCTGCTTCTCCCCTGCCTTGGGGCACCAAGCGTTAACCCCGCCCAGCATGTGCTGTGGCTCGAGTATTAAACCTTCCTGTGCGGCGCTGCTGCTGGACAGCCTGGCCCTGAGTTCTTCTGGAGGGAAATCCTGGACGGAAAGAATTCTGGCCACCAGGTCAACCCATTGGGTCGAAATGGGGCGAGCTGGTGGCCTGGCGACTTGTGACCACGGGTCCAGCGGGTCAAGCCAATTGTCCCACAAGCGGGAGCGGCGACCACCAAGGCTCGTCTTCCCCGCCCTGTGCCCCAGTATCCCTGTCTGGCAGCAGGTCAAGCTGAAAGCCCAGAGAGGGGCAGCAAGGAGGCGGCCAGAGCCTCCTCCCATGAGGGTGGCCCTGCCCAACTCCTTCCACCCCACTGCTGGTCCCCAAGTCCTTGGCGGCCAGCAGGTCAAGCCAGGACCCCCGGGCCAAGCAGCCAGGAAGCAGCCGGACCCTCTTGCTACCTGGGTCTTGCTGCCCACCTTCTTCCCTGCCTCCAGCAGGCTGCAGTCCCCTTCGGCCACCAGGTCAACCCGGGTACTAAGGCAGGAATGGGGCAAAGAAGCAAGTCAAGCTGAGGGAAGCAGGCAAAACTAATCTTGCCTTGATGGGCCTCTTGCAATAGCTTCCTTCTTGTGCGCTACGGCTGACGAAAACATCCCCAGTAGAGATGCGGCGGCCCCGGTGGGCATTCAGCAGCTGCTGAAGTAGCTCGGTTGGGAGAGCATTAGCCTGAAGATCTGAGCTTTAGCAGGGCCCTTTGTCACTGGGGGGTTTTCGGGGGGAGGGTAAAGCTGTGCCCCATGTCTTCTGAGTTGGAGAGAATTCCTCATCTTCAGTTCCTCCATGAAAGGACGTTGCCTGACTCTCTGCTGTGCCAAGATGCCCTTCCTTTCTTCTCTTGCCCTTCCTCAGGAAGGGGTGGAAAAAGAAGCTCGCCTTCGAGCCACAGTCAAACCAGCCTCCTAAGGATATCTTGCTGAGCGCCCGCTGTCCTCCACTCTACCTTGGCTGCTGCGGCCGCCACTCTGTCCAGGTTGGCCCATCTGTGCGTGTCAGAGCAAGTGCCACCCAAGTGGATGGCATTTCAGGGGAATGGCAGAAGAGCTCAGTAGAGTTTCTGTGTTGTAGTGGTTATCACGTTTGCCTGGCACGCAAAAGGGCCCCCATCGAAACTGGGCAGAAACAGGGTCTCATTTTTTGCGGCTCCCCTTGCTGTCCTGGAAGGCGGTTTTCCTTCTACCACTGACCTATGCCTAGCCCCCCCCAATGACAGAGGGTGGTGACAGAATGCTCTTTTGCATCAGCCTGGGCAAGCTCGAGGCGTTAGGCCAGTCATCTCTTAGAGGCTTGTGCCTTGGCCTCCTCTGCCCTTGGAATTTTGCATGCAGAGCCATGATTTGCCAAGCAGTTCCTTAGCCAGTGACTTTGGGGCATCTGGTAACATTACGTGGGAGCTTGTTGGGACCCTTCATGGATCAGGCTACCCTGTCTGTGTTGACCGGTATTTTACCAGTGTAAGCAGAGTCGGAATGAGCTCTCCCCTGACATCTAGTGGTGAGCTGTGGAAAAAGACTTCAGAAGCTGATCTCGTTTGCATGGACACCCCCCCCCGTCTGGGTGCTCAGCATGATGGGATTGGTTGCCCAAATGATCGCTTGTGGCTGGTGTTGGATCCCCAGTCTCCTTGTTATTGGGGCAGGAGTAATAAAGAGTTGTTAGCCTTCTTGTTTGAACCGAGGGCAGCAGAACTGTACCTGGCATACCCCAATGGAGGGACTCACCCTCAACTGAATGGCACGTACTAGGCAGGGGACATAGGTTCCAAAGTCCAGTGAGTTGAAAGAGTGTGGGGGAGAGGTATTTATACCTGGTGGAGTGGGCCTGGTTTAAGGGTTCTAGTCACTGTGTGATCCTCATTTCCCATCCCCCACTTTTAGACTCAATAGAGAGCTGAAATCACTGATATCTAGGTCTAAGTATTGGTGCTACTTTGGGATAGTGTCTATTACAAGAGCCTCCCCCATTAATAGCTGGAATGGCTGAGAGCTGGGAGGGCCCTGACACTGCCCAACTTACTCAGAGGTGGGTCTTTTGCTCATGGTGTGTGTTTATGAACCCTAGATTCATAGATTCTAGGACTGGAAGGGACCTCGAGAGGTCATCGAGTCCAGTCCCCTGCCCGCATGGCAGGACCAAATACCATCTAGACCATCCCTGATAGACACTTATCTAACCTACTCTTAAATATCTCCAGAGATGGAGATTCCACAACCTCCCTAGGCAATCTATTCCAGTGTTTAACCACCCTGACAGTTAGGAACTTTTTCCTAATGTCCAACCTAGACCTCCCTTGCTGCAGTTTAAGCCCATTGCTTCTTGTTCTATCCTCAGAGGCTAAGGTGAACAAGTTTTCTCCCTCCTCCTTATGACACCCTTTTAGATACCTGAAAACTGCTATCATGTCCCCTCTCAGTCTTCTCTTTTCCAAACTAAACAAACCCAATTCTTTCAGCCTTCCTTCATAGGTCATGTTCTCAAGACCTTTAATCATTCTTGTTGCTCTTCTCTGGACCCTCTCCAATTTCTCCACATCTTTCTTGAAATGCGGTGCCCAGAACTGGACACAATACTCCAGCTGAGGCCTAACCAGCGCAGAGTAGAGCGGAAGAATGACTTCTCGTGTCTTGCTCACAACACACCTGTTAATGCATCCCAGAATCACGTTTGCTTTTTTTGCAACAGCATCACACTGTTGACTCATATTTAGCTTGTGGTCCACTATAACCCCTAGATCCCTTTCTGCCCGTACTCCTTCCTAGACAGTCTCTTCCCATTCTGTATGTGTGAAACTGATTTTTTCTTCCTAAGTGGAGCACTTTGCATTTGTCTTTGTTAAACTTCATCCTGTTTAACTCAGACCATTTCTCCAATTTGTCCAGATCATTTTGAATTATGACCCTGTCCTCCAAAGCAGTTGCAATCCCTCCCAGTTTGGTATCATCCGCAAACTTAATAAGCGTACTTTCTATGCCAATATCTAAGTCGTTAATGAAGATATTGAACAGAGCCGGTCCCAAAACAGACCCCTGCGGAACCCCACTCGTTATGCCTTTCCAGCAGGATTGGGAACCATTAATAACAACTCTCTGAGTATGGTTATCCAACCAGTTATGCACCCACCTTATAGTAGCCCCATCTAAATTGTATTTGCCTAGTTTATCGATAAGAATATCATGCGAGACCGTATCAAATGCCTTACTAAAGTCTAGGTATACCACATCCACAGCTTCTCCCTTATCCACAAGACTCGTTATCCTATCGAAGAAAGCTATCAGATTGGTTTGACATGATTTGTTCTTTACAAATCCATGCTGGCTGTTACCTATCACCTTACCACCTTCCAAGTGTTTGCAGATGATTTCCTTAATTACTTGCTCCATTATCTTCCCTGGCACAGAAGTTAAACTAACTGGTCTGTAGTTTCCTGGGTTGTTTTTATTTCCCTTTTTATAGATGGGCACTATATTTGCCTTTTTCCAGTCTTCTGGAATCTCTCCCGTCTCCCATGATTTTCCAAAGATAATAGCTAGAGGCTCAGATACCTCCTCTATTAGCTCCTTGAGTATTCTAGGAGGCATTTCATCAGGCCCTAGTGACTTGCAGGCATCTAACTTTTCTAAGTGATTTTTAACTTGTTCTTTTTTTATTTTATCTGCTAAACCTACCCCCTTCCCATTAGCATTCACTATGTTAGGCATTCCTTCAGACTTCTCGGTGAAGACCGAAACAAAGAAGTCATTAAGCATCTCTGCCATTTCCAAGTTTCCTGTTACTGTTTCTCCCTCTTCACTAAGCAGTGGGCCTACCCTAGTTGTGGTGTTTTCTCAAATTAATGCTGAGTTAATTCCCTCCTTTATTAAAAGGTTTTACTACACTCACGAGACGGTTTTGTGTTGTATTGTTGAGAAGGAACCTCTAGATACTGAACCCGGCCCTTGATGCTGCTGGCTCCACCTGGCAGAAGGGTGACATTTTGGGAGAAGACACATCCAGTGGTTCCTTACCCAGTGACTTTGGAGCATCTGGTAACATGTGGGAGCTTGTTGGGACCCTTCATGGATCTGGTTACCCTGTCCGTGTCGACCGGTATATTACCAGCATCCCTTCATTCGTATCTCTTTCCCTAGGAGGAAGGGAGCCTGTGGTAGAATCAGGAAAAACAGGAGAGGTTTCCCTGAGAGACTCATCAGGTAAACCTTAGGCGCTGGTGCGACGGGTGCCCTACGAAGCCAGGCCCTTCGGGTTGTTCATTACCCTTGCAGAAAGTCCTACTTCTTGCCTACCGTGCACGTGTAAGAACCATTAAAGGCTCAGTGCCAGGAGAAAGGAGATCCCGCACTAGGCGAGAAAGGGTTAATTCCACACTATGGCTGGAGGAAGTCCCGCCCCTCAGACTCTGCTGGGCATGCTCCAACTGCTGTGTAAGTATAAAGGAGAACAGCTCAGGCTGGGCTGGCCACAGAGGAAGAAGCACACTTGGTGGAGGCTCCAGGCCAGGAGCTGCTACAGCCCCTGACTGTGGGAACCTGAGATCCCAGGGACCAGACCAGAGACCTGCTACCTACCGTCAATTGGCAGGAGTCAAAGTTCCATGGAGCAGCTAGTGCCAGGGAACTCGGAGACCCCGACGATAGATGGACGACAGATTCAGGAAACAAGGTAGGAAGTGGTCCAGGGAGGCGGAGTGAGTGGTATCTCATACCTGTGTAAGGTCAGCATGTTGCGGTAGGATCCCGGCTGGCTGGGTGGCGAATGCACTCAACCTGAGAGGGCCTTGGGCTGGGACCCAGTGGAGTCAGGTGGGCCCAGGTCCCCTTACTCCGGCCGCTACTCCCCCTTTGGAAGCAGCCGCCGGATCCGGCCATTAGGCCTTGCAGCCCAAAGGGTGGCCATAATGACTCAGGCCATTAGGCCACGCTGTCCTGAACCCAAGGACCGCCATGTTGACTCTGAATTTAGTGCGCCTAAATCTTGAGTTGAAGGACAGTCTGGTAGACTGCAACTGCAGTGCCCTCACAACCCTGGTCCACCCCCAAAAGGGGCGGAGTGAGCATACACTGCAACACCGCCATATAACGGTGACCGAAACACCCCTCTATTCACACCCTACACACGATTGTAATAATCTTTGTACACAATGTGGCTCATGAAGTATCATTTAAAAACCAACAGCTCTCTGGACAATAATATCATGTTGACATGTATGTAGCAACATTATATATAGTTACGAAATCCCCTCTATGCTGTTATTAGCACATGTTCAGAATCACACAACCCTGCCTAGGCACAAATGATTAAACAGGCCTATCCTGAACAAAGGAGTATGCGTTTACCAGACAAGTTTGGGGAGGGGGGAAATGGCTTTCCCAAACACAAAGCACAAGCTGATGCCTTCAGCCAGGTGTCATCAAAGTTGACTGGCAATGACCTGTCAAGTGACCATTTTTGGCCAGGAAGGGGAGCAGGTGCAGATTGATTTACATTTTAGCAAGCACTGCATGGAACCTCCTTCACCACAAGGCTCCATGTCACTTTCTTTACTCTTTGAATAAACGTTGCTTGAGAGGTAATCATTAGATGAATCCACTTCAAAGGGTGACTGGACTATAAAAGAGAGGGGCAAAAACACCCCAGGTCACCTCTCTCTCTAGTTCTCTCTCTCGTACCTCAGAAGACAAAAGAACCAGCCCTTTGACTTTAGGGGCAGGTCATGACTTGTGAACATGGTAACTTTGTTGCTGGGATCATGTAGGAAGGATTTCACTTCGAACCAAGTCCTGCTTGTTCAGTTAACTTTACAAGGGCAACAGACCTATAATATTTGAACTGTCCAGGAATGGGGCCTGTGATGGGGTGTTCACTCCACACTAGCAAGGAAGGGGTTAAAAGCAGCCAAGGGAGGCTGCGTAGGGAGCAGCCAATTAGAGCCCAGCAGCTTCACATCAAAGGGAGCCGCAGGGAGAGGACTGAGTTCCTAGAGGGCTGCAGGGAGGTAGCACCTGTGACGGGTTACCCCCCGCTCCGGGGTGCCACCAGATGTACTGGGGTCCCACTGAGCCTGCCTGTTCCACCATCCTGGGGCCCCTCATCCTATCCTGTTGTGCCAGGTCCTCAAGCCTCCTCCAGTGCGCGCGCGCACACACACACACACACACACACACACACACACATAGGGACACACCCAGCGGCAGAAAGACACAGACACTGAGATCAGCTCTGCCTGGGAAGAATCAGATTGGGGATTGCCCCGCACTCAAGTGCACACCGCCTCTTGGGAGCAAACCCAAAATTATATTTTCTTGCGCCGCACAGAGATCTGTACAGTGCAAGCTCATGGAAATCGCCCCCTCCCTCAATGTGGAGGAAGATATGCACAGCTTTTTGCCCCACCCCCACAGTTGTTAATTCCACAAACTGGATTTTAATAAACAAAACAAGATTATTGACTACAAAGGATAGGTTTTAAGTGATTAATAAGGGTTAGCAAACTGATCAAAGCAGATTACTGAGCAAATAAAACAAACACTTCCCTTCGTTTATTGTTTAGCCCTGTGACCTCACTCCCGTTCCTGTTATCTCATTAGTTGTCCCCTGCAATTATTTGGTATCATGGACCTGTGGATCCTCCCCTTAGGCTGGGGGGAGGTCCTTTAGCAACAGGACACCAACAGGACCACTGGGGAAAAGGCTGGATTGGGAGATACTCCCCCGCCGCCTTTCCGGTGCCCTGGAAGGGAGGAGCATAGATCATGGCACAGCCGGATGGCCGAGTCATAAAGAGGACGCTGTAGTACTTGAACTGAGGCAGGTCTGCAAACGGTGATGGTGATGGACGAGGCACCACCAGTAGAGGGAACACCAGCTGAGCCACCTAATCCCTGAGACAAACAGCAGGAGGCACCACCCTGGTGAGTGAATCCCATTACAGGGCCTGAATGCATGCCCTCCCCTTCCTGGGGGGGTCTGTTGAATCTCTGCCAAGTGAGCAGAGCTGCTCTGTGAGCCCATGCAGGGATCTGATATTACCCAGACATATGAGTGTCCACACAACAACACAGTTGCAAAAGTGAGTAGGGGTATGCTGCAGCACACACCACACTTGCTGGCTCAGCCTTGTGCATGCTGGGGTAGCCACCTCCCCGTTGGTGAGATCTGGTACCACCATCTTGCTGGAGCTCCTGTCTGCCCTGCTGCCCTTCTTGTCTGTGTTGCTGTTGTTCTCTCCAGCAGTTGACTGGCAGGTGCGCATAGGCCCTGTCAAGGCTGACTCCCCACTCTGGCACTTCAAGTGCAGAAGGTGGGGGCCTGCAAGGATTCTAAAAATTAATACTGGCCACTCCAGGCTTGTATTAAACTCGCAAGGTTACAGCTTTTCTCTGACCTTGGATGGGTAGATGCTGCCACCACCCAAGTGCAAAAAACCCCTTTGGACCCAGGAAGGCACACTTGGGAATTCCTCCTTGTGGGGTACACTCAAGCCCTTCGCCTCCCCCCCGGGAAGAGCTGGAAAAGAAAACAAAGGAAATCTGCTATTGCCACCAGCTAATTAAACAATATGTGCACAAACCTCTTAGAACACAAAAATCCAATCCTGTTCTTAAAAAATAAATGTTATTAAAAACAACAAAGAAGAAAATACAATTGGACCTTAGGCTTTTTGTTAGATTTGGAAAAAAAAACATACGAATTAAGCATCAAGATATCTCTCTTGAAGTCCAGCTTAAAGGTTACAAGCAAAACAAAAGCACCTTGGGTTAGCACGGAGGAGTCCACAAGCCAAAAAGAAATAAAAGAGATAAACCTAATTGCGTCTTCCTAGACATTCCTGATCTACTTACATATCTGGGGTTCAATGAGTAGTTCTAGGGATGATTTGATGATTTTTCATACCTGGTTTAAAGCTTTTTACAGCATAGCTCCAGCCCTGTGCCCTCTCTCCAGAGAACAACAACAGACAGAGAAAGAGAAATTTTTTCCCCAATTTTAAAAAGTTCTAGCCCTCCCATTGGCTCTTTTGGTCAGGTGCCCACTCCCTTCCTTTTACCTATGGGCTTTTTAAACCCTTTACAGGTAAAGCAAGTAGAGAACAGCTACTAACAGGGATTTTGTAGCTAACTGGCTGGCTGGGTGTCCATAAAAGGGAGCTCCCCCCCCCCATTCATTTATCACAGGCCCCATGCCATGTAGCCATATAGTCTCAGAGGGGGAAAGCAGGAAGAATGGTGTCTTCATAGCCCACCCTATATTCCATAACATAATTAAGGAAAATATTTCTCAATGAACTCCCAGGAAAAGGTCAGAAACAGACAGTGTCTGCATCTTGCTAAGGGCACTGGTATTTTCTTTAAATTTGCCAGACCAACCTAACACCTAATGCATACACCTCTACCCCGATATAACGCTGTCCTCGGGAGCCAAAAAATCTTACTGCATTATAGGTGAAAATGTGTTAGATTGAACTTGCTTTCATCCGCCGGAGTGTGCAGCCCCGCCCCCCGGAGCACTGCTTTACCACGTTCTATCCGAATTTGTGTTGTATCGGGGTAGCGGTGTATTTGAACCTCTTCTTTTCCCACCCTTGCTCATTCTCAGGGGCTGCTTTGTCTCCAGATAGATCCGTTCTCTCTCTGAAGGGCCTTGCTCTTTCCGGCTGATTCACCCATTGATGTTTCTGAGTAAACACTCCCCTTCACTCTAGTCTCAGACAAACACTACTATTAACTGTTATGCTACTGATGGGTCTAGAAAGCTCTCGTGTGGAAGATGACATTTCTGGGGGATTGTTCCCAAGATTCAGTACTTTGTGTTCAAACATCCCTCAGCTTTCTTGGTGAAAATAAGGCCAAGGGTTCTTTGCAATATATGGGAAGAAAGTAGCTCTTTACCCCAAGTGGGACTTGAACCCACAATCCCTGGTTTAGGAGGCCAATGCCTTATCCATTAGGCCACTGGGGCGCCACAGGGCAACAAATGGAGGGAGGGAAATTCTCTCTCACAAATGCACCTTACAGAAATGTCTGAATCCGCTGTCAGCGAGGCAACCGGGCAGGGCGCTGACAGAGCTAAGCACCCCCTTTCTGCCAGCCATTTTAGAGAAGCCCCCATCCTACCGTCACACCTCCCTCCTTCAGCACCTCCATGTCTGTGCCTCTGGGTGGCAGTAGGACGATTAAGGGGTGAATGTGGGGCTGGAAGCGGGGTAAGGTCAGCCTGTAAGGAATAACCAGGTGGGGCATAACCAGGGTGAGGCTGTGGGCTGCTGAGATCAGAGCTGCACAGCGACCTGACACCCAGGGTTATAGGGCAGACATAGTGACCCCCTTCCTGGCCTCGGTGAACCCCAAACCCTTGTTACTAAGGGCATTGAGGAGTCTCTGTCCCTTAACAACTTCTGGGAGCTCCCCAGCAGGCTGCTGGCGTCAGCTGCCTCCTGCCTTAGGATCTTAGCGCTGCGCTAGCCGCCCCCTCGCTTGACGGCCCAGTGTAAGAAGAAGAAGCCCAGTGCGAGCAGAACAGGGTTTTGATCCATCGGGCTACGGGCCCAGCATGCTTCCACTGTGCCACACTGCAGTCTCCTCTTAAGCAGCAGCTAGTGGCCCTGGCTCCAGGCTAGTGCCTTGCGAGCTCTGGCACTGGCAGGAAGCGGTGTAGGCTGCTGGGCAGCGGCCCTGGCAAACCACCTGCTGGTAGGTGTCAATGTGGCATCATAAGTGAGTGCGTTCAGCTGTTAATTGAAAGGAGGGTGGTTTATGCTCCCCCAGGGATGCTGTTGAAGGTATGCTCCCCGTGGGCGCCTCAAAGTCCATTGGGAGCCATGAAGTCCCCTTTTCCTGCCTCGAAGGCGTCCCTCTTGGACACAGTGGGTTGACCTGCTGCCTGGAAGTCTGCAGGGGCCGTGCCGCAAAAGCCCATCTCCGAGCAGCCATGCCAGGGGCTCGGGCTTAATCCTCAAGCCCACATGCAAAACCTTCACCCAGGCACGAGTTGCTACCCGAACACGTATGCCCCAGCGGGAAGGGAGAAACGCCGGCTCTAAGCCTGCCTCCCTCCCACTTTCCCATTGCCTGTGCAAACTTCTAGGCCTGCCTCGTGCCTCACCAGGGAAGCGCGGCCATGCTGCCCGAGCCTGAGTCACGTCCGCAGCCTGGCCTGCCCCGGCTGACGGAGCGCAGAGCCACGCGAGCCAATGGCAGGTCGAGTCGGGAGCCTCGGCTCTTTCCCCTGACAGCCACACACAGCTGCCTAGTGTCCCGAGAGCCTCCCTTGTGCGCTCCCGCAGCAGTCGCCTGCCCGTGTGGGCGGGAAAAGGGGACGAGGAAGCACTGCTGCCTCAGGCCGGGACAGGAGGCCCTCACCTCGCGCAGGCCTGCCTCACGCCTTCAGCCCAGGCAGCCAGAGGTGCTGGGGAGCTCCCTGGCAGGCCACCGCCTCTTGCCTCATGGCCTATGTTCTTGGTGCTCTGCCGGTCGCTGCCGCGCTTGAAGGCCCAGAGTCATAAGAAACAGGCCCATCTTTTACAAAGGAGAGTTCTGACCCACCCACCTCTGAGTTATGGGGCCAGCACGCGTGTGCGGCACCACTTTGCTAGCTCGGCTCAGAGAACACCCAGCATCCAGACTAGCGCCTTGCGAGCTCTGGCACGCAGACACATGGGCCAGGCAGGCGTCCACTGTGCCACTGTGCTGGGTGTTTGGGTTTAGTCGCCAGGCTCCATCCTCGCGCCTTGCGAGCTCTGGGGCTAGCAGGAAGCCACGCAGGCTGCTAGTCAGCGGCCCTGGTAGGACAGTGTAGGGTGTTTCTGTCACATCATTGGTCAGCAATTTCAGCCGTTAACCAGGACTTTCCCCCTTTCTGCCATTTAGAGAGAAAGCTGATTAGACTCAAATGATAATTTTTTTTGAGTGGTCGCTAGAGCTGAAATAAGGGAGTACGATCTCTAAGTGCTAAGCGTTAGATGAGCTATTGTGGGACTGCATTGCACATGGGTGGTGGGTATCACAGGCTGGGGGAGGCAGTGCCTCCCCAAACAGCCAGGCAGGGCCCCACCCGCGCTCCGCCCCCAGGCCTCCCCTCTCCTGCTTCCACTCCGCGCAGCTCACCCAGGCTTGGGCCGCACCGCCCGCCCTCCGGGGCTGGGGAGGCTGAGGCCACGCCGCATGTCCTCTTGGTGCTCCAGGGCTGTGCAGCCCTCTCCCCCCCCCCCCCCCGTGCTCCAGGGCTGGGGAGGCTGGGGCCACGCCGCATGTCCTCTTGGTGCTCCAGGGCTAGGGAGGCTGGGGCCACGCCGCATGTCCTCCCAGTGCTCCGGGGCTGCAAGGGCCGTTACATTTCCAATCCTTTCTTGGCCTATTGTGCCGCTCCAGAGTTGGAAATCCCATCTGACTCTGGCATTGAAATCTCCCAGGGGGATGTGTTTGTCTGCCTTAGGCGTGGCTGTGAGAACTGCATCAAGGGTTCTATAAAACTGCTCCTGATTGTCTTCCTCATCATCGAGTGTGGGGCGTGTGCGCTGATGACTGTGGCATATTGGGTGTTGCTAAGCTTGAGCCAAGGAGTCATGAGACGCTTGTTGATCCCCCTGGGAAGCTCCACAAGCTGACTGGGTCTTATTTTTCATGGCAAAACCAATCCCGTGACCGCGTCTCTCTTTGGTGGCTTTCCTGTCCAAAAGAAGGTGTAGCCACCTCCATCCTTTTACTTGGCCCTCATCGGCCCAGCGGGTCTCACTAAGAGCGGCAGTGTCAATGTCGAGTCTTGCCAGTTCTCTGGCAATTATGGCAGTTCTTCTTCCTGGGCATTCGCCGTGCTGAGAGTGCATGGGGGTGCGGACATTCCAGGTGACGAAATTCATTGTCTTCTGTCTCTTGTTTCGGCGGCGGAGTTGAGCGATTCCACTGGAGGCAGCCATTCCATTGGAAGAATGTGGGACGGCCGATGTTTGGGGCACCTTTTCTAGCCCCCTCCCCATTTGGGGTGAGCAGAGGGGATCCCGAAGAGGCCCTGCTCATTCACAGCCACTGCTGCCGAAATGCACTTCTGTCTCATCCAAGCACAAAACGACCATCACACAGCTGCCGCCTGCAAGCAGATTTGTGACTAAAGACTCCCAGAGATCACTGCTCCTGTCTTCCCCGCCACTCATCCGTCACCACAGGACTTTGTGTGGGTCTGAGCCCTTTGGCAGAGGCCTGTGTGTGAAATCTTTTAACGTGGGGAAACCGGTGTGCAGGCGGTAACCACGCCAAACTTGACAGGAGGAAAACCCTGACCCAGTGGCAAGGAGATCCAAGACAACCAGGGGCCTCCTTCCTGCTGCAGCCTTCATCCGCCTTCACTGCCACAGAGTACCAGAAGGTCCTCTATATGCGCCCGATCCACCGTTGGGGTCTTGTGAAGTTTGTACCATGGTTAGTCAGGAGCCTCGCCTCAGGCCTGCTCACCAAGGGGGACCCGACGAGGAGTATAAAAGCTCCGGATGATGTAGCTCTGAGGGTCTTTAGCCCACGCAAGCCTCTCCACCACCACAAGGTTGTGGTCCATCAGAGAGGTACCAATAAGGAGAACAACATTTCATTACCCCTGCACTCAATACTACAGTGAACTGTGACCCAGAACCAGCCAAAACTGATCATTTTGGCAAAGCAGCAGCATTTGCTGAGCACCCAGGCAGCGTAGGCAGCTCTATGCAAATACAGTTTGCTCCTGAAGTCCTTGTGTGACGAACTGGGACTGTTCTTAATGTGGTCTTTGAATGCTGAGTGGGGAGTGTTGGCTGGGAAGGCAGGGGAGGTTGGCTAGGACGGTCTGCATTGGGGGATGGGAGACTGGCCTTGAGGGAAGATACCTGAGCATGTAACATGAGAACCCAGGAAGGGGTTAGAGGCCAGGTGACACCTTTGCCTGGGAAACTGAACAAAGGCTGTGGGAGGGGTCGCTGAAGGGAGAGTTTCAGGAGCTGGCTGGTGGAATGGCTGGGAGGCAGACAGGGCTCTGCCTCCCAAGGGGGCTGTGGAGCCCTGGGACCCCAAGATGGACCTAACTGGGGGGGATCCTGTTGTCTGTGCCTGCAAGACCTGTCTTGGACTGTGTTCCTGTCGTCTAAATAAACTTTCTGCTTTACTGGCTGGCTGAGAGTCATGGTGAATCGCAGGAAGCCGAGGGTGCAGGGCCTTGTGTCCCCCCACACTCCGTGATACCTTGTCCCCCAGTTTGGCACTAGATGTCAGGTCTCCTCCCACATCTGAAGAAGTGAGGTTTTTACCCACAAAAGCTTATGCCCAAATAAATCTGTTAGTCTTTAAGGTGCCACCAGACTCCTTGTTGTTTTTGTAGATACAGACTAACACGGCTACCCCCTGATACTGGTCTCCTCCCAATAATACTAATCAACATTAAATTGCCCTTTACCATAATGATATTTCCATCATCTTATTAGCTCTTAACATCACCCATTATTTAAATTAACATCTGGGCCAATGTCCTTCCCAGACTATCAACGGAGAAGCATTTGAATAAAATATTCGCAATTCTCGAATACACTCCTTATAAACCCCGCTCCAACCAGTTATAACCACAACTGAATGGGACATAACCCTGGGCCATGTCCTTGCTAGCTCTGACTTTCCCACAACACTTTGTCTCCAACTTCTCTCTAACTTCTCTCAGTAGCAACTTCTCATACTCCTCGACACTTAGGCCCCAAATTTAACTTCAATTTATTTCTTAACCTGAACCGGCCTATAGGCCAGAATCTACTGGCTTCCCCACTTGCTGCGTCACTTCTTTTCTGGGGCCGGTTGCTGCCTTGCTCACTGCTAGCCTCTCTCCCACCCCGGGCAGCCTCCCTCCAGGTTTTCCCGGATTACTGGGTGGAGGCTGGAGTCAGTTCTGTTTTGAATTGCACAAACCACCCATTAGCGGGGAGCTGCAATAACCATTTATTTGCCACAGGGCCATAGGCGCCGACTTCTGCTCCTGCTGGTCGGTGCTCGACCTACCTCTGCCCCCAACCCCACCTTGACTCCACCCCTGCCCCACCCCCATTCCAACCCCTTCCCCAAAGTCCCCGCCCCAACTCCGCCTCTTCCCCGCCTCCTCCCCTGAGCACACCATGTTCCCGCTCCTCCTCCTCCCTCCAAGCACGCCATCAAACAGCTGTTTGGTGGCAGCAAGGCGGGAAGTGCTGAGAGGTAGGCGGAGGAGGAGGTGGGATGCAACGGGGGAGCTTGGCAGCTGGTGGGTGCAGAGCACCTACTAATTTTTCCCTGTGGGTGCTCCAGCCCCGGAGCACTCACAGGGTCGGCGCCTATGCGTGGGGCAGGTTAATGGCCGGACGGTTTGAAGGCGGCACCCTCTGTTACCGGGCTGGGGCCAGCGATGCTGACACTTGCCCGGTCCCTGACACAACACACTCAGGGGGGCCACAATCTGCCAAGCCACTATCACCGTGCTGCCCTGGCTGGGATGAACCGAGCCCATTAGTCTGCTGGGGCTTAGCCACGCAGCCCACATTGACTTTAATGGATAAAACCCTCCCCTCAGCACACTGCCGGAAGGGATGTGAGGAGAGCCACGATCAGCTGACCTTATACCCCTGCATTTCAACGGTGGCCCCTCAGGAGCAAAACACGTTTAACACATTCACTGTGTGCACTCAGGTCTCCTTTCTCCCGCCACAGAAATGCAGCCACCTCTGGGGCACAGCATGGCCACTGTTAACTCCCATGCAGTGACTTCACACAAAAGCCTAGGCCAGAAAATGAAGGAGAACCCTGTCTCCAGGCGCAGCTGCGTGGGGCTGGGGATCTAAGTCCCCAAGATGGGATTTTGCCAAGGTGCTGGGGCTAGCGCCCAATGTAGGAAAAATGCCACGAGGCAGCAGAGCCTCCAGCGGCACAGGGCATTGCTGGGCATTGGGCTCGGCACCGGCTCGGAAGGGACAGTGCCCCCTGCTGGAGACAGGGCGAGCTGGGCTTCCAAGGATTTCCCTGGTGCCAGAGGGAGGCTGCCAGCCTTGGGGTTGTGAGTGGCCAGTCTGGGGAAGGGGCGCTTTCTCTGACTCGTGTATTCGCAGCAGAGTAACAGAGTGTCCCCAAGCGATGGGGCTGAGGTGCGCAGCCCTCTCGTCAGGCGCCGCAGGCAGAACAGCAGACACCCTCAATCTGCAGCAGCTGCCTGTGCGGGGTGGGGGGGGAGATCCCCCCCAGGGCTTTCTAGTCTGAGCCATGCTGCAGCTGGCGGCTGGATAGATGTGATAAGGTTCTCTGGCGTCTGCCAAGGTGGAGTCGCTTTGTAGCCAGGGCCTAGCACTGAGCTGTCTGCCCCTGAGGTCCGGGCCACACTGGGCTGAGCCCTCTGGCCCTTGGTAACAGGGGCTCTGTGCACTGCAGCAAGTCCCTGCCTTTCTGGGCCAGTTCCCTGAAGTGCATGGAGGTGCCAACCTGCCCTGGGAGACTCCAGCCTGGGCTCCCCCTCCGGCCCCAGCCCCGTTCTCCCCTCTCGGCATGGTGGGGGTGTTCCTATGGAGCTGCCTGGCCTGGCTCACTCCTCCCATGCCTGAGATTATCACTGCAGCAGCTGGGCCCCACCCCAGACACAGGCGCTGGAGGGCAGCGCTGGCGAGGGAGGGAGGAGAGGCCACAAGACAGACGTGTCCCCCCCAGCCACATGTGGGGAAAGTGTGGGGCAGAGAGACAGCAAAGGCTTGAACATTCCCAAAGCCCCCAGCCTCATGCTCAAGGGCAGCAACACCCCCCATCCCCGCAGGCAGCAACGGGCCCATCTGGCCCCAGGAGCGGGGGAATGCCGGGCGAACGGACCCTCCACAGCGCAGGAGCAGACGGAGCCAGTGGCAGTGTAGGGCACTGAGGCTGAGGAGGTGGAACCAGGATGGGCAGTGTCCCAGAATCCTTTGCACTAGGACACAGGGCCCCAGCCATGCCCGTCTCCAGGGCCTGGGCCGGGGGAGGGTACACGTTGACCTGGCTTTAGGGGGGGTGTCAGGTTGGATGCAGAAGATCCCCATTTCCTCGGGCCAATGCAGCCCCAGCTCCCTGTGTCTGCCATTCCTGGCCTTGAAGGCCGTTGAAGCCAGGAGATGCGTGAAGGACCAAGGAGATTGGGGCCTTCTCCAGCCAAAAGCATCGTTCCCTGTGGCACTGGCCAACTGCTGTCCCCAGCCCCGTCCATTCGCAGGGGCCAGAGCCCTGGCTAGCCCCAGGAACAGTGCTTTGAGTTAGCCAGTCTCGCGAGGGGGCTGCATTCCTGCAAGCATGGCTGGAGAGTCAAGGCGCTCTTCCCGCCCATGTTGTGCTGAGTGCAGTTTCCCAGCCTGCCACTAGGGGCGCGGTCTCTTTGACGAGAAGGGGCTTCTGGGCCACTTGTGCTCATGGGCAGGGTCTTTCCATAACAGCGGGAGCATCAGCCACTGGGTCCTGGCTATGGGTCCAGCTCAGCCAATTACATTCAGCCTCCACAACCAGCTTCCTGGGATTCCCCTTCCTCCTCTGTTCTAACCTGCCGTGCTGTGGTGCCATGCGCTGGGAAGCAGCTGCTGTCTTCTACCCCAGAGGTGGTTGCATTGCAGGAGTGGGTGAAATGATTTCTTTGTACCGGGTGTCCTAGGCAGCACTTGATATCACCTGGCAGATCCCCAAACCCTCGGCCTCTCCCCCGCGGTTTGACAGTAGATTTGGTTTCTTTTGCGCTGCCCCCAAGTGGCCCAGAGCTGGGTGGGGCGGGTATCCTTGTTATGGGGTTGCAGTAGCACAACCGGGCCCCACACAGGGGTCAGGGCCCCGTTGGGCCGGGCACTAGATGGACGACACAACTGAGGGGCAGCTGCCTTGTAGGAGCTATGGCGGGGGGCGGGGGGGGGGGAGCTGGGAGCTGGGCACTGGGGGAAGGGCAGCTGGGGTTTGCAGCACCAGGGAAGGCTGTTCCAGCAGCCAGAGGCAGTGGAGGCTCTGGGGAGGAGATTCACCTCCCCTTCAGCCCTTCCTGGGGCGGAGAGTCAGGCCCGACCCTTTGGTATTTGCCCTAATTAGCCCCGTACCAAAGGGGCACCACAGATCCCTGGATTATCCAGCTCTATTGAACCTAAACCAGAGCCGCAGGATCCACGGCCTCCCAACGCATCCCTGGCTCCCAACACAGGATTTGACTCCGGTCGCAGTTGAATGGTCCAGAACGAATGACTGTCAGGAGATGGAAAGCAGCTTAATAGATGAGGTCTTTGTTATCATGGAGGGAGGAGCTGCGGGTCGGGATTGAGGGGCACCGGCAGGGCTGGCATAACAAGGGGGCTGCGGGTCGGGATTGAGGGGCACCGGCAGGTCTAGGTGCGTTCAGCTCACTCAGGTCCTGTCTGCCCTGTGCCCGGCCCAGCCAGCTCTGTGTGTCACTGGCTCCCTGCCACGTGAAGCCTGCTCTGCCATTTCTTGATTTCAGGCCTGAGGGCAGGGATGAGGAATGGTTGTCCATCATCCTGTGCCATGGAGATTGAGAGGGCCCTGTGCCCATTTGCACGAGGCCAGCGAGCAGCAGCACAGACCAGTGCCCTACAGAAATGGGGCTGTGGTAGCCTGCCCAGATGGGACTGTGGAAGCCCCACAGGAGGGTGGGGGCTGAGCCCAGGGACCCAACCCTCTGTAACCCACAAGCTCTTACCCTGAGGCAAATGGATCCAGTAGCGTTTGACCCCCCGACCCGCCGGGTGCAGGGGTGGAGCTCCGGTCCCAGGTTGTAATGGGGAGCTCAATCAGACAGTGCCAGAGAGAACCCTGGTGCCAGCGCCG
Organism: Terrapene triunguis; assembly: GCF_002925995.2. Classification (NCBI taxonomy): domain Eukaryota; kingdom Metazoa; phylum Chordata; order Testudines; family Emydidae; genus Terrapene; species Terrapene triunguis. Next base: position 1,259,354 of record NW_020664517.1, on the reverse strand, counting down.
CCTACCAGGCCAAAACACAAGATCAGGGATGCTGCATCAGCCAGGCAGTTCCGCTGTAAACTGTCACCCCTGGGCAATGAACCGAGACCCGGTTATTGATCCATGTCAATCGCAGCGTGGCCCTTTACAAATATTCACCAGAAAATCACCACAGCCCACCCACAGGGCAAGGACCTCCAGAGGGGGGAGACCAAGACAAAGCGCGGGGGAGAGGCAGAATTGGGACTAGATTGCAGGTCTCGGCTCCCAACCCTGTCTTCAGACCAGGAGAACCCCCCACCCCTATGGCTCCCAGAGTGCTTTGCACCATTCTGCCAGGGTGTGTCTATGGGGAGCCCAGCAGCGGGGCAATGCTGGGAGCGTGGGTCCAATGAGTTGCTCTGTGTCACTGGAAACAAAGCAGCAAGGAGTTCCCAGCATACTCCAGCCAGCACCTGAGATTCCATCTCCTGCCCTCTGGGATTTTGCATTGGCGTACCATCCCCTCCCCAGTGTGGGTACAGGGGAGTGGGGTCAGCACAAGGGTCCTGTCCCTCCCCTGGTGTCAGTACAGGGGGGTCCCCCAGTGGTAGTACAGGGGGCAGGGTCTGCATGGGGGATCCCCCCAGGGTCAGGAGCAGGGAGACACTCACAGGGGCTGTGTTGTCCCATGCTGTATGAATTTCTGAGCCACGTGCTGTGATGGGAGCGCAGTGCAATTCCCCCTCCCGTTCCCCCAAGGGCCGCAGTGCCAGGGGCAGGAGACAGCAGCTGCTTCAGAGCTGGAGAGAGGGCCTCACCCAGGGAACGGTGGGCACCCGCCCTGGCCTGCCTACACTGGCAGCGCCATGGGCAGCAGACTGTCCACTGGGTGCAGGAGAGCTCTCCCAGACAGACAGCAGACAGCCCCCCATGATCCCTGGCAGCGACAGAACTCACCCTGCTCTCAGCCGGCCCATCCAGAGGGAGCTCATGGGGGCATGATAAGGAGCAGGCGTGTGGGGAAAATCTGCCCCCACCCTCATGTGCAGGGAGCTCAGGGGCAGGGCCCTGCCCCCCGGCTCTCACAGCTCCAGGCCCAGGCAAACAGTGGCTTGGCCTTTCCTTGGCGAAAGCGCTGCACAGCCCAGACACTGGGGCCCCGCTGCCAAGTCCAGCCTGGAAATGGGCTGCAGAGCCCAGAGCAGGGCAGGGACTTGGCTAAGCCCCCAGCAACTCCCTGCCCCTCGGGCCTGTGCTCGGACCCCAGCACACACGGCCCCTTGTGCTGCTCCAGGGCTGCTGAGGCCAGAGACGCTGGACAGGGCCTGGGGGAAGCCTGTTCTCAACTCCAGGACTCAGCAGCAGCCTTGTGTTCAGATCGGGTGCAGATGAGATCTCACAGGGCCCCAGCTCGCCCAGTGAGTCAATGGGGCCAGATCCCCGCTGGTGTCAATGGGCCGTGGTTCCAATGGAGTCAATGGATCCAGATCCCAAGTGGTGTCAATGGGCTGTGGCTCCAATGGAGTCGATGGGGCCAGATCCCAACTGGTGTCA
>NW_020664517.1:1212865-1257829 GCF_002925995.2 Terrapene triunguis | reverse complement strand
ATCCCTGCTGGTGTCAATGGGCCGTGGCTCCATTGGAGTCGATGGGGCCAGATCCCCAGCAATAGAAGGGCTGCTGTACCCATCTGCCAAGGGGCTACATTACTCGGGAGGTAGAGAAAAGGTTGTGACCACATTGTAGGCGGGGGGTTGATCAAACATAGTTTAAAGGTAGGAGGGAGCATTTAAACACACACACACTCACCCCGTCCAGCCTGACAAACAGAGCTTTTGTGTATGTGTTTATTGGCTTACAAACACCAGCTGTCTCATTCACACCCACACCCACACACCTAGCGATAGACCGAGCATCCAGCTCCTGTTTCCAAATACGTTGCCAAATGCACATGCCTGCAGCCCGTCAGTCTCAGGACACCAGCCACCAAGTGTTTGGTCTAGGAGGTTTCATTCAGGCTCAGGTGAGCGGAGCTAGCTAAGCCCAACCTAAACCCTCTCCCTGATGGAGATGTCAGAGTAACATCTCTAGCTTGATTGTAGCTGATCGTGTCCTAGCCCAGGCAGGAGCCCAGCTGCAGCTCGACCAGCTAAATCAGGTGACGAGGTGTTACTCTGCGTCTCGACTCGGAAACAGGTTGAGTAGAGGCCAGGCTTGGCTAGGACAGGGAAGCTGAGCCTGCCCTAAGCTCCACCACTTCCCCACATCCGGACAAAGCCGCTGGGAGCAGAACAGTGCTCGCTGCAAGTGTGCTGCGAAGGGGCTCTCCAGCCCAGCGCCAGCTGGACACCAGACAACTAGACAACGCTTGAGGGCAGCATGGGCCTCCCCGTTCCAGGGCCATGGCACATGTTCCCGTTTGCACCACAGTTACAGACTGTGGGGGACCAAACTGCACGACAGCTGAGTCCTGGTTTCCCGTTTTCTTTTGGGCTCCCAAATGCTGCCAACACCTCAGGCGTGTCTTGTGATCCCAGCCATGTGTGATGCCTGGCAAAGGGCGGGTGGGTGAACAGAGCGTGTCTGGTACCACGGACTGCAAGGCCCTGAGGGATGCCATGACAGCCGAACCCTGCAATGCAGCCACAGTTTGGCAGGCCCAGCCACACAGCGGCAACACCCTGTCAGACCTTGGGTACAACTGACAATCACACTGCAGCCCAGCTGATGGGCAAAGACAATATCGATGTCAGCACTGACATCTGGTTCACTATAGATAATTTCAGTAGAACTAGCAAGCTCATTTTCTCACCCCAAATTGCCTCCCCCACTTTCCCTGATGCTATAAGCCCTGACTGTTCCTTCCCCTGCTGCCCAGACCTCCAGCTTTCCCCTAACACAGCGGTTCTCAAACTATTTTAATGGGGTCACCAGGGCTGGGATAGACTTGCTGGGGCCCGGGGCCAAAGCCCAAGTCTGAGGGCTTCAACCCTGGGTAGCAGGGCTCAGGTTACAGGTCCCCCCACACCCGCATGGGGTAGTGGGACTTGGGCTTTGCCCCCACGCACACACCCTGGGCCACGGGGCTCGGGCGGGCTCAGGCTTCGTTCCCCCCTACTGGGGTCGTGCAGTAATTTCTGTTGTCAGAAGGGAGTCGCGCTGCAATGAAGTTTGAGAACCCCGGCCCTAGCTGATATGAAGTGAGGCACTTATGTGTTGTCAATAAAAAACTCTATGATGTATTGAAACTAACCATGTGGGGCCTTGTGAAACGAACAGAGATGAACATCACCGTAACTAACTGGAGCGTCTGGGCTGGCTGCACTGTTCATGCTCCCAATATCTCGATGCCCACAAGCTGCTGCAGAATGCCCGCCCTGCTGCACTGGAGCCTGGCACGGAACTTAGGGCCAGCTTGGTCAATCTCCATGCATCTGCAGAGTAGCAGTACCTGTCCCAGTCAGCAGACTCCTAATGCAGAGACCCTTCCGGAGAGCCATCCTCATCACATTGAGCCTCACTCATCCCCAAACGGACCAGCTTCATCCCCCACCCTCCCAACACACCCCCAAGCCACCCTCATCCTCCTCACCTCCCCTGGGGCAGGTCCCCCGTCCATGGCCTGGCCCTAACCCCTGCACTCCTGGGGCATGGCCCCTTCCATCTCCTGTGGCAGGGGCGGCAGGTTTGTATAATTTTTGGTGGTGCCCAGAACAGGTCTAAGTCCCGCCCCCCCCGCCTTGTAAGCCAATATATATATTTTTAAATAATGTAAAAATGTGAGGGCTCTGGGTGGGGCTGGGGATGAGGGGTTTGGGTTGGAAGGGGCTCAGGAAGAGGGTTGGGGTACAGGGGTGAGGGCTGTGGGGTGGGGCTGGGGATGAGGGGTTTGGGGTGTGGGAGGGGCTCGGGGCTAAGGCAGAGGGTTAGGATGAGGGATGGGCTGCCCCTTGCCCAGCGTGGGGCAGGAGCGGTGACTGCGGGCGGGGGAGGGGGATGTGCTGGTGGAGGGTCCCGCCGGAAAAGGGAAGGGTCCGAGGCAGAAGGGCAGGGTAAGGACAGCCTGGCCTGGCACTAGTGAATGGGGGCGCTAGGACCCTGCGGCGGCAGTTAATGCCCGGAGCAAGCGGAGCGAAGGCAGCGGGGAGCTGTAGGGTTGAGACCGGGTTGCTCCGGGGCCCGGGGAGGTGCGCGGGGGCACCAAGTGGGGCCGGAGAGAGACCTGGCCCCAAACATTGGTGGAGCCGGACCCCCGGGCCCTGAATATTGCTGGAGTCTGGGCACCATGGGCCAATACTACTCGCCGCCCCGGCCCTGTGCCTCCTGGGTCACGGGCCCCCCGACACGCTCCTGCCCCTGCGCCCCTGGGGGCACGGCCCCCCCCGGGACACGCTCCTGCCCCTGCGCCCCTGGGACACGCTCCTGCCCCTGCGCCCCCGGGACACGCTCCTGCCCCTGCGCCCCCGGGACACGCTCCTCCCCTGCGCCCCGCCGCCTCGGACCCTGACACTACACCTTGGAGAGCTCCCACCCCCGTTACCTAGGCGACGTTGTCAGCAATCTTCCATCCAGACGCAGGGGACGTTCTGAGCCCGCCCCCGGGCCCGGCCTCCGCCAATCCCGTGGCGGCCCCTAACCTGCTCGGGATGACGTCACGGCCGGTGAAAACCCCCCGTGGCCGCAGGAGCCGCAGCCAGTGCGGGGCGGGCAGGCGGCGGGAGCAGCAGCCGGGCCCGGCCCGGCCCAGCGCGGCCCAGCATGGCCAAGCACCACCGCACCCCGGCGCGGAGCCCGGAGCCCGTCATCGAGGTGAAGAGCAAGGTAAGCGCCTGCCCGCGGCGCCGCCCGGCACGTCCCGCCCCGCAGCCCCGCGAGCCGCTCCGGGACAGGCCCCGGGTCCCTGTTGCAGGGGGTCCCGCGCGCCCCGGGGCTGCAGCCGGGGCAGGACGGGCGCGCTCCGCCTGCCGCCAGCTCAGCCCGCGTCTCCACGGCTCTGGCGGATGCGGGGTGGAGCGGGTTATTCCCTGCGCGGGGCTGCAGCCTGGCGGGCTCAAATCGCCCTTCAGTGCCGGGGCTGGACCGGCCCGAGTCCGTCCCGCTCCCGCAGGAGGCAGGGGCTGGCTCGGGTGCCCTGTGCGGCGCGAAGCCCTCGCAGTAGCCGGCAGGTTATGCAACGATGCCAGGGACCCGCGCTGCCGGCTGACCGCTCTAGCCTCGGTCCCCGGGACACCCGGGGGCTGCGCGGGGAAGGGCCCTCGCCTGTGGAGCTCTGCCCGGCTTGTGCCAGCCGGGACCTTTGCCTCCCTGGCCTGGGGGAGAGAAAAGCAGGTTCCTGGCCGTGCCCCCCCTGGAATCCACCTGGCTTCCCCTCCGGCGTCTGGCGAGCGGCTGCAGGACAGCGCCTTGCGCCGGCTGGTCGGATCGGCTTCCCTTTGTCTCTCCGCTGGGTGATTGATTTTCTGAGGGGAGCAGTAATGAGGGAGGTTGCGGGAGGCAGCGCCTGGGTTGTCTGAGGAGAGATGAGGGGCTGTGTGTGCAGCTTCCCTCTTCCCGTGCCTGGCCTAGGGCAGAGACGTTCCCTTGCACCCTGCCCCCCCCCAATTAACCCTTTATTCTGCCAGCCCGGACTGAGTGCCACAGCTCTGAGTGCCACAGCAGTGCGGGTCGGCCCAGGGTTCACGCCAGCGCAGCTGAAGTTGCCGTGTAGATTAGTTTTTCTAATGTCGCCTCTGGTGCGGGGCTCCGCAGGAGGGCGCATGGGACAGAGGGCACACCCGAGGGCTTGGCTCTCCTGGCAGGCGTCTCCCCGGATGGATTTTAACCGTGCTGCTCGGAGGCTCTAGTAGGCAGCAGCTCCTCGTGGAAATGGGACTGTGGAATTGCCTCCTGGCACCAGTGCCTTGCCCTGCTGCTTGCATGTGCCAGGCTTACAGTTGGTCAGGGAGGCCCCCGCAAACCCAGCGGTGGAAGTGGAGCACTGGCTACCGGGTCTCCTGAAGCTTGGCTTACAGGGGAGTGAGGGGACATAGAGGAGGCTCTTGTGTCCCTTCCTGCGCGGCAGCCTAGCTAGGGGTGACCCAGGTCTGCTTTCTCTGCCTTGCAAAGTAATGCTGGGCAAGGGACTTTCCATAGACCCTGCAATGGCGAACACACGGTGGCCAGAAGTGGCTGAGTGCAGGGGCAGTGCTTCCGGTGAGACCTGGGTGTGTGACCCTGTTCAGGCCTCCTCGCACCTGGGAGCTTCCCTCTGCTCTGCGTTGCCACCTCTCTTCCCACTGGCCTGACTCCTCAGCCCACATGCTAGGTCCAGGCAGACCCCATATGAGCCAGAGGGTGCCTCAATGCAGCCATGAGTCAGTCAGTGTGGGATGGGACGGAGCCCCGGGGAGGGTGCTGGGATGAAGCTCAGGGCTCCTGCGGGAGGAGTTGGTGTGGGGGACCCAGTGTAGTCTGACCTCATTCCATGTGTGTGCAGGCACCAAGCCCTGGCCATCTCAGCTGGTGAGAGCCCCTGACTGATCCCCTATGGTCTGGACGTGAAGCGAATCGTGGGGCAGAGCTGAGACTGAGCCCCCTGGCTACCATGCTGGTCTCTGGCCCTGACCTCTCTTCTCTGCCCCCAGTTTGACGCCGAGTTCCGCCGCTTTGCTATGAAACGCTCCAGTGTGGGCGGCTTCCAGGAGTTCTACCAGCTGATCCAGACGGTCCACCAGATCCCCTGCGTGGATGTGTTGTTGGGGTACACGGACGTTCACGGGGACTTGCTGCCCATCAACAATGACGATAACTACCACAAGGCGCTCTCCTCCGCCAACCCGCTGCTCAGGATCATCATCCAGAAGAGGGGTAAGTCTGGGGCAGTGCGGGGCACCGTCGGCTGCCCACGTTGGCCTCGGGTTCCTTACCTGGCTGAGAGCTTCCTCCAAGGGGAAAGTGGGGAGTGGATTGCGTTGACCTGCTATTCCAGAGCACTAAACATCAGACCAGCCGCAGCCTGTGTTTTGTGATAACTTTGCGGTATGTTGGTGCCCAGGCACTTCAGCTGTGTGTTACAGCCTCCGGTACACAACAGTGTTGGGACCTCTTGCTGCACAGGGGAGCATAGCCAGCTGGCACATGTGATCAACCAGTACATTTTATATCCTGGCTCTGGTGGGAACTGTTAGCTGTGATGGTTCATTTGCTTTGATGGTGACTTGTGGTCAAGTGGGAGTAGGGTGACCAGACAGCGTGTGAAAAATCAGGACAGGGGGTGGGGGGTAATAGGAGCCTATATAAGAAAAAGCTCCAAATATCGGGACTGTCCCTATAAACGCGAGACCTCTGGTCACCCTACTCTCTCCCGAGGACTCGAGCAGGGCCTGGCAGCCTAGGGCAGGGAGGCGTGGAGGAATCATTAACAAAATGCAGAAGTTGTCGCCCATCTCACAAACTGCATTGATGCATCATTCCCATCAATCAAAAGGGCAACAGCAAAATGTCTGAGGGGGCTCTGCCTGTGCTCTCCCTCCTGCGCTGGGCCTCGTTTAATGGTTGTGTGCTCTGGTGTGTGAGGCCACCGATTAAAGCCCTTGCAGTGTATTGCGGGACCGGCTGAGTCCTCTGGGGAATGAGTGAAACTAGTTACGTTTCAACAGAAGAAATAGCAGAGAGTTAAACTCCTGCAGCCTTAAAGCCCCACTGCCCTGCAGGGTGAATTCAATTAAAGAACACGTTGTTCCTGGAAAGTAGCTCGTCTCTTCCACAGGGGGCAGATGAAACTCTAAGCCACCAGGCCTGGAATTTATCTCCTCCCAGCATTCTTCACCAGCATTCTTCACTTGTCGTGAGGTGCAGTGATGCTGCGTGCTGCTGAGCAGTGATGATGTTCCACCCCAGAGATGGGTGAATGTTCCCTGGGTAGGGAAACGTCTTTCATTACCCATATATGCAGATCATAAGAACAAAAATGAAAATACATGTGAACCTATGGGAATCTGCTGCGTGCCTATAACTTCTTTCATCTGGAAGGATCTCAGAGTGCTTCTAGTGGTCTAATGCATGCAGGCGCTAGGGTGACTTCGGTCGCTGCTGAAATGCAGCTTCCTCTGGGGTGGAACAAGCTGTACTTCAATGTACACAGCAGCTTAGGACAGGAAGTGGAGGCTACCGTCTCCGATCGCCACTGCAGGGAGGATTAGTCAGCAGATTGTGAGGCGGAGTGTAAACTAGATCATGAGTCTGGCTAAAGGACCAGTGGGTCTAAGAGACCACATGTGGCCAGTAGCGGTATCGGCTGCCCGCTCTGAGGGGCAGCACAGCGCCCTCTAGGGCTGTGCCACAGCACTGCGTTGAGTACCGCTCTCCCAAAGTGTTGCCTATTGAATTGCCAGACATCATCCTTGCTGATGCCCTGTGGAGCCCCAAACCAACTGGAGGGCTGGGGATTCCCCTGCTGTCACGTACAGGGCACCCGAAGCCCCGAGTTTCTAAATGGCTTGGAGTAGCCAGTCATCTGCCTCTGGCATTGGTGCTCTCAAAGCACGAACTGGAGGGAGGAGACTCCTGCTCCTCTCAGGTCTCCACGCAGCCCTGAGCTGTTTACTCTCTCGGATCTGAATGCTCGTCGGGAGCCAGGTCCCAACCCCTCTGGGGAGCCCCCTGGTCTCTGCCTGTTTGTCCTGCGGGGTGGCTGAGAAGGGTTTGACCCTCCTCTGCCCAGTCTGCATGCTCCTGGGTGGGAGCTTACTGCCAGCTGCAGAGGGAGAGGAAAATATTGGCAGATCTCGGTGGGATCAGAGCCCAGGACGCGCAGAAGACAGAGCCTTGGCCCTTCTCTAGCCCCTGCCCTCTGAGCCAATCCCAACCCTGGTGAAGTGAGGCTGGCCCTGTTTCCCAGGTCAGGAAAACTGAGGCACAGAGAGGGGCAGTGACTTGCCCCCGATCAAGGAGCTGCCAACTCCAGTCCCTGGGCTCTAGACGCTAAAGCAGCCGTCCGCTCCCCAGGAGTGCAGGCACAGCCGGGCCCAGGCTTCCAGCCACACCAAGGGGGAGCAGGGTGGGGACTTCCCTTTGAATGACATAGTCACGCGTTTATGTCTGTGAGTGAACAGACCTAAAACCCAGTGTCTGGCGGCCGCTGCCTGGAGCCCTGGCTTGGGAGCAGGCCATGGGCTGATGATACCATCTTGCCCATTGGGGCAAGGAGGGGGCAGCAAGCTGGCCTGCCGCCATGGGGCTCTGCCGTGCACGGCACTGCCAGGCCCTGCTCCCCACGCTGCTGCCCCCCCAGCCAGCACTATCGCTCGAGCTGAATCCGGGAGGCCTGAGCCCGCTGCTCTGGGAAAGCCCTTGAGCGCAGCCAGCGTGAAGGCGTGGGAGACTCTGCCCAGATCTAGAGCACGGCCCAGCAGTCTGTCTGCCTGCACGGTGCTGGCTGCGTCGGCCGGGTGCTCAGAGCAGCCAAGATAAAAGGTGTGTGTGGGGGGGGGGAGTCTGGCTGGACTCCCCAGTGAAAACAAACTGCTCCGTGGGGTTTCCAGGCTGGCGTTCCTGCAGCAGGCTGCTGGCCAGTGAGGGGAGAGATGTCTGGGAGCCGCTGATGTGAGGGTTCACCTCCAGGCTGGGCGGGAGCTAAAGCTGGCCCAGATGAAGGCAGCGTCCTCTGGGCCCTCCCTTCCCAGACGGGCTCATGCCGAGCTCCCACCAGCGAGGCTCTCGGCAGATGGAGGGCTGAGGCTCTGGCACTAGCCAACTGGAGGGCAGGCCCCCAAGGGACAACGTCCTGGGAGGGGAAAAGGAGACGGGCTTGGGTCTGCCCCACAGTAAGCAGGGCCTGTGTGTGCGCATCCTCCACCCCGGGGAGAGGTTGGGCTCGGGGTGCTGCCCTCGAGCTGGGGGGCTGGGCTCTGGGAGTGCCCCAGAAGTCCTGGAGGATCTGGTTCCAGGGCCCCCCCAGTTCGGGGCACCTCTGCTGAGGCTGGAATGGCGGTGGGACCCCCAAGTCCCAGGGGGCTAGATGGGAGGGGCCCTTGCGTAACCACCCCTCTCCTCCACACATGCCCATCCTCAAGCACTGGCTGGAAAGGGGTCACAGCTCCCCTGCGCTGGCGGGGCGGGGGGCACTGCCAGAAGCTACCCCCGACTCCAAAGCTGTGTCTGCTCTGCCTCTGCTCTTCCCACTTCCTCCTGGGAGCTAGTGTGAGAGTGGGGGCTGGGGGCTGCCAAGGCTCTGGCTCTGACCTGCTTGGGGAGAGCAGTGCCGCTTCCCGGCAGCCGTCTCACCTGCTGGGCTCTGGGCAGGCCTGGAGGAAGAGTCCAGCTCTCATGCAGCCCTGCCCTTGGCACAGCCAGACTGTGCTGGGAGCAGAGCATGGGATGGGCATGCAGGGCACCCCCGCCTCAGGCCCCTCGCTGGGCAAACCTGCAGCTGGGCCCCCACGGCCTGTGATTCTGCAGAGCAGCAGGGCCCGGCCAGTGGCTGGAAGGGAGACAGGGCGAGTGTGGGGCTGCCTGTGCGTGTGTGTCAGGCCTGAGCGTGTTCCCAGGAGGCGGGACAGATTTAAAACAGAGCCTCGGAGATCCACAGCACAGCCCTTAAATCGCAGCCTGTCCTGAGTTCTCCTGGCTGGATCCCAGCTTGGGTAGCCGCCTCCTACCCGCCGAGACTCCCCCTGCGGCTCCGGTAGGGTGCGGGACTCCCCTGTCCACACTGCTGCTTTTGTGCTGCGAAGCAGCTGTCGCGTCCCACCCCAGAGCGGGCTGCGTTTCGGGAGTGGGGGAGCAGGTGATCCTGCGCCGGCTCTGGGGAAGCAAGGCACCGTAGAGGTGTAGGATAACGAACCGGGATGCGCAGGCTGGGGAGGGATGGAGCCAGACCTGCTTGATCTGGGGTCGCTCCCCTTCCCCCCCTGGCCTGGGGTCTGGCTTATGCTGAGGACTCTGTGTGTGAGCCCAGGCCACTAATGGGAAGTGACTGTTGGGAATTAGTGCAGTAACGAAGGCCTGGAGGGCGCTGAACCTTGGAAAGGGAAGTGTTGGGGGAGGGGGCTTCCTTCTGGGGCTGTGCTTCTCCGCCCCCCCTGTGCTGCTCCATTCATGGGGGGAGGGGGCGCTGTGCTGGCAGCTAGTGACCACCTGAGCGTGGGGAGATTCCCAAATCTCTGACTGTACGTCCAGGGCCAGGTGCTGGATGGGCTGGCCTAGACTAGAGACGGCCCAGCAAGGATAGGGCCGCCCAGAGGGAGGGGCCAAGTGGGGCAATTTGCCCCGGGCCCCGCAGGGGCCCCCATGAGAATATAGTATTCTATAGCATTGCAACTTTTTTTATGGAAGGGTCCCCCAAAATTGCTTTGCTCCAGGCCCCCTGAATCCTCTGGGCGGCCCTGGTCTGGAGAAGAGAAGACTGAGGGGGGACTTGATAACAACCTTTTATGTGCTTGAAAACGGTTACAAGGAGGAGGGAGAAGAATTGTTCTCTCTAACCTCTGAGGACAGGACAAGAAGCAATGGGCTTAAATTGCAGCAAGGGCGGTTTAGGTTGGACATTAGGAAAAACTTTGCAACTGTCAGGGTGGCTAAGCACTGGGATAAATTGCCCAGGGAGGTGGTGGAATCTCCATCATTGGAGGTTTTTAAGAGCAGGTTGGACAAACCCCTGTCAAGGTTGCTCTAGGGTTGCTCGGCCCTGCCTCAGCGCAGGGGCTGGACTAGGTGACCTCTCGGGGACACTTCTGCGATTCTACATCTGCTGCCGTGACAGGAAGCCAGGAGAGAGTGCGGCGGGTTCCTCCTCCGTGCAGCAGCTGCCCCTGCACGACTCCTTGGAGGGTTAAAGGAACAGATGGGACAGATGCAGAGTCAGCTCCGCCCCACGCCTGGGATAATGCAGGGAGTCGCTGAGGGCAGTGTGTGCACACGTTTGGGGGGGCTGGAAGGGGGGAAGCTCCAGGACTCTGGGTTCAGGAGGACCCAGCTCATCTCAGATCCCGGCAGGAAAAAAAAACCCAACCCCTTGGCTCATGGGAGCCCATGGTGCCACCTCCCCACAGTGAGGTGCCATTGCCCAAGATGGCCAGAACCTGCCCCATGCCTCCTGGGGGTAAGCGCATCCCGCCCAGCAATACCGCTTCCAACAGCCACCGTGCAGCGTGCACACAAGCCACTTTACAGCCGGGCTCGCACCTGGGAGTGAGGAAGTACATAGCACTCGGCAGCAGGCCTGGGACGGGGCTTTGCAGAACACTGCGCTGTGTGATGGCATATGTCACCCTGCGCAATGCACCCCCCAGCCCCAGCGATACCCAGGGCACCGGCCCTGCTGAGCGGGAGGGGACCGGGGCGAGTGGAGAACTCGGAGTCTCACCTTCCTTGCCCTGGACTCCAACATGTCTCGGCAGGGCCTCTCTCCAAGGGTTGCCAGGGAAGGTCTGTATGGCTGGTGTCCCGTCCTGGCCCCAGACGGCAGGGGCCCACCCCACGCTCAGAGGCCCAGCACCGATCAGCCCCTCGTTGGCAACCAAGGGTGTCAGAGACAGAACCCGAAGCTCCTTGCTCAGGGCCGCCCGGAGGATTCAGGGGGCCTGGGGCAAAGCAATTTTGGGGGCCCCTTCCATAAAAAAAAAAAGTTGCAATACTATAGAATACTATACTCTTGTGGGGAGCCCCTGTGGGGCCTGGGGCAACTTCCCCCCCGCCCCCCGGGCGGCCCTGCTCCAGACTAACCAAACCCATTTTTTAAAAATCTCCCTTCACAGGTCATGTTTTCTAGACCTTTAATCATTTCTGTTGCTCTCCTCTGGACTCACCAATTTGTCCACATCTTTCCTGAAATGTGGTGCCCAATACAGCCCAGAATGACATTAGCCTGTTGCAACTACATCACATTGATGACTGTATTCAGTTTGCAGTCTGCTATGAGCCACAGATCCTTTTCAGCAGTACTACCACCTAGCCAGTTATTTCCCACTTATTGTATCGGTGCATTGGAGTTTTTTCCCTCCCTACGTGTAATACGTGGCACTTGTCTCTAGTGAATTTCATCTTATTGCTTTCAGACCAATTCTCCAATTTGTCAAGGTCGTTTTGAATTCTAACCCTGTCCTCCAAAGTGCACGTGACCCTCCCAGCTTGGTGTCATCTGCAGATTTTGTAGGCAGGCCCTGCACTCCATTAGCCAAGTCATTAAGGAAAATACTAACTAGCACTGGACCTAGGAGAGAACCCCGCGGGATCCCACTCGATACGCCCTCCCAGTTTGACAGCGAACCATCGAGAACGACTCTGAGTATGGCCTTTCAACCAGTTGTGCACCCACCTAGCTTGTTTATGAGAATGTCATGTGGGACTGTGCCAAAAGCCTCACTAAAGTAAAGTTCGATCACATCTACTGCTTCCCCCCATCCAGTGAGGTCAGTAGCCCTGTCAAAGAAGGAAATTAGCTTGGGTTGACATGATTTGTTCTTGATAAATCCATGCTGGCTATTCCTTGTAACCCTATTATCCTCTAGGGCAGTGGTTCTCAAACTTTTGTACCGGTGACCCCTTTCACATCGCAAGCCTCTGAGTGCCCCCCCCCCCCAATAATTAAAAACACCTTTTTATATATTTAACACCATTATAAGTGCTGGATGCAAAGCGGGGTTTGGGGTCGAGGTTGACAGCTTGCAACCCCCGCCCCATGTAATAACCTCGCGACCCCCTGAGGGGTCCCAACCCCCAGTTTGAGAACCCTGCTCTAGGTGCTTACAAACTGACTGAGTGCTAACTTATTCTGATATCTCTCCTGGTATCAAAATCAGCCTGACTGGTCTATAATTCCCCGGATCCTCTTTGTTCCCCCTTTTGAAGACCGCTCTGACCGATACGGCAATTTCCTGCAGTATCACTGGGAGATCTCACTGTATTACGTTTGTGTCAGCATGGTGGGCCAGGGATTGCCTGTAGTTCCATGGGGGAGAGTGGCCACAGCTCACCCCACGAACTAACAGTACAGAGTGATGAGGTGAACTCTCCCCCCCCCCCCCCCCCCCCGCGCCCCCCTCGATCTACCACCATCTGGAGAGGTTCACGTGCACTGGTTCAAACTGGATTCCCCAGAGGCCACCAGACAAGGAAAGGACTTTTGGATCAATAGCCTGAGTTTAAACTGACTCAGGGCCTGCTTCTGATCCAGCAGCTGGACAGGCCCTTCTGTTCAAGGGGGCCCCAATCCTTCCTGGGAAGGGCTGGGGGCTTTGGCCTCCGGAGGCCCCATAAGACTGTTGCGTGACCGCTGGTACGTTTTTAGGATGTTTGTAGGAATTATGATGATTTTCTCTGTAGTGCTTTCATCTTAAGAATAAATGTGCTGGCTTACAAAGGACTGCATGGTGACTTGTCACTGTGGGCAATTTACAGCTGTTTGGAGCTTCTAACGAGAGATCAAAGGCCTGTTTAGACAGTCTGGCTTGCTGGGAGTAGCGCTGTCGGCAGAGAACTGTGCAGCCTGGAAAAACCCTGGTCAGGGGGTGGTGACAGCCGAGGAGCTGGGAGCCAGGAGCGGGTGCCTCTGCTGGACCCACAAAGGGGGAATACCGGCGTGTTGCCTGAAGTGTGACATAGGTACTATCTTTGCCTAGTCCTCTGGTGGAGCTAGGCAGAGCGGGAGCGGAGGGGGATGGCAAAGGGCTGGGCAGGCAGCTCTGCTTCTGGGGAGCATCAGAGCCACCAGGTCCCTGACAGCGTTACCAGGGGCCCAGGTGCTCCCCAGCACTCCTCCCCCCCCCCGCCTCAGCTGGGACTCTCCAATGGCAAAGGAGGGCAGTGTGGCTATCGCCACCTCACAAAGGGGAAACTGAGACACCAAGGGGGCAGTGACTTTCCCAGGCTTGCCCAGCCCAGCTCTCCTGAGTCCCAGTCCTGTGCTCTGCCCGCTCAGCCTCGCTTATCTGGGCACTGCCCCCGTAAACGGCAGGGAGCGAAGCCCCGAGCCCATGTTGCTGTGTGAGCCTGCCTCCGCAGCAGAGACCTGGCCCCAGTTCCCAGGCCCAGCCCTCTGCCCCCGCGGCTCGGCTCACTGACGCTTGCACTGCTCTGCAGCAGCCCCTGGGCTCAGCCGGGGGGCAGTAATGATGGGATGGGGGCAGAGACTCCGCTGTGGCCAAGGAAGGCTTCTGTGATGTGGGGGCCCCTGCCACCTCCCCCTTGTAGGCCAGGTGCCCTGCGGGCAGCTGCTGGGCAGGGGGGTCCCGGGGGGGTTCTCGGGGTTGGGGGGAGCTTGCAGAAGGAAAAGCGCAGCCTGATAAGAAATGGCCCTGGCTGTGTCCTGGGCATGTGGATTCTGGCTCCATCATCAGCCTCTTCCTCAGGCTGGTGTGGGCCGGGGCAGCCAGGCAGCCCCGCGGTGGGGTCGGCAGAGGCAGCTGCCCCGGAGGAGGTGGTGCTGAGCTGCTCGCATCCCTCGCTCACAGAAATAGCTGGGAAAGGCCTTGTCGAGTCTCCTGGGCTAAAAATACAGCGTGGTGTGTGCACGGCGAGATATTTATAGCTACCAGCCCCTGCAGGCGGGCGTGCGCCGGGAGAGGCGCTCGCTGCTCAGCCAGGCGGCAGGGCTCACAGGCTGGGTCTGGGCGGCCCTGGGGTCTGACCCTTCACAGCCCGGCCTAGGCTCTCGCCTCCCCCCCCCGTCCGTAAACTCCACATCAAAAGCTTCGCGGCGCTCGGGAAAGAAACCTGTGGGCTGGCGGGGCCATGCTCTGCTCGCTGCCCCAGCTAGGCAGCCCCGGGCTCTGGCCATCTCCAAGGAGCAGCCAGGCGCGGCAGGGGGCAGGGGTCTCCGTACTGGCTGCGATGCCCCAGGGAGGTGCTAGGGGGCTCTGTGGTGTCAGTGACTGGGGGGTGGGGGGGTGTCTCTCACTGCCAGGTGCAGGCAGGGTCGTGAGTGACTGTAGGGGGCGCTCTTCTGACCCCGTTGTGGTGCTAGGGGCTGGATGAGCCTGACGGCTCCTGGCTCCATGAACCCATGGGCGCTCTGCCAGAGTTGAAGCCTGGGGTGTCATTAGCTGGGGGTGGGCTGCCCCCCTGGGCTCAATTCCACCCCCATTCACTCCCCCCCCCCAGATCAGCCCTGCCCCACCCCCTCCCCAGGGGAAGGTTGGGGTGCACTGTGGCCAGAGACCGAGCCTGTGGGGGGAGCTCCTGGCCCTTGCCCCAGGGACTTGGGACATGCTGCCGCAGGGGGAGGCTGTCTGCTCGGCTTGGCTCTTGGGCCCCAAACCTTGGCACCTTGAGCTGCTCCGAGCTAGAGTCAGTTGGCGTGGCCGGCGGATCCCAGCATGCCCTGCTCCTTGCCGCGGGTTCTCTGCTTGGGGGGACTGTGTCTGGAGTCTCCCTGGCCCCAGTGGCAGCAGCTGGGACTGGGGCGCTGGCCCTGCCAGGGGTCTGGGGTCGTGGGGAAGCTGTGCGCAGATGGGCGTCTGTGGAACCAGCTGCCTGGGCTGGGGGCACCAGGGGCCTATCCGTAGCTGTGGCCAGCTGGGGAGAGGAGGGCTGGCTGGGAGCTGCCAGTCCCATGGGCCCCCCTCTATATGCAGAGGGGATGGGGGTGGGCTGGGAGCCCATCTCTCCCAGGCTTCTCGTGGGGCATGGCTGCTGCTCCCCGCTGCCGAGAGCTGGTAGTCTGCCTGGCCTGGCATAGAGACGTCCCCCTTCTGGTGATCCACCCCAAGGGGTGGGCTCCCTGTCTCTGCTGTGGGTGCCCTCAGAGCGCTGGGTGGTGCTGCCCTGAGTATCATGGGACACGCACGGGGGGAGCGACCAGCGGAGCTAGGGAAGGTGTCTGCGGGCTCCTGCATGCCAGCCAGCCCTGGCTCTCTGCCCCAGCGGGAAAAGGCCAAGCTGGCGTGCAGGTGACCTGAGCTGCTGCTTGTGGGAGCTGGCAGCTCCAGGGTTAACTCCATGGGGCATGACTCACACTACGATTAAAGCCGAGTTATTCAGATTCCTCTAATCCCAGCCCGGCACATGCCATGTAATCCCCCAGGCCCAGCTCGACTGGCGGGTACAGCCCCACCCCTGCTCTCACCCACCGCTGTGCCAGCACCTGCCCGGCAGCAGCAGGCCAGGGCAGAGCGGGGTGTCCTCGGCGTGGGCCCCAATCAGCGGCTGCATTGCTCCCCCGGGCTGGGCTAGTGGCAGGAAGGGAGGGGAATTGGCCAACGCCAGCTCCTCTGGGACCAGGCCGAGCAGAAAGCGTCCTGAGCTCCCCCTCCCAGAGCCACGGCATCACGTGCCAGTCAGCCTGGGGAGGGGGACTGGGCTGTCCCAGGGAGACCCCCCCCACACACCCCGCAGGATGGGGGGAGTCAGCAGCTACAGTGTGGCCAGCTCCTGTGTGAGGGAGGGGAACGATGGGGGGGTGTGGGCAGGGGAGGGGGTGTGTCCAGCGCGGTAACACCCTCAGCCACGGGCTGCCTGCTCTGGGCCTGGCTGCATGGGCCTGGCGTCTCTGAGCGGCCCTGACCTGGCGTGGCGCTCGGCGTGGCCTGGGGGTCTCGACTCGTGGCTTCCGTCACCAGCACGAAGGGCGTAACCTGGGTGAGGGCAGCCGAGGCTGCAGAGCGTGATGTGATCCATGGGCACAGGCTGCTCTGTGGGGCAGGGCATGAGGAGGGGCAGCTGGAGTGGGAGGGGGCAGTGGTCTCTCAGGCAAGGGGTCTGAGGGCTGCCCCAGCGGAAGCAGCCCCTCCACCCTGGTGGGGCAGAGGGCAGTCTGGTGTTGAAGGGGAGCAGGGGATGGGCTGGAGCCCAGGGGCGAGGGTGCATCCCAGAGTGTGAGCCAAGGGGGCCCGTGGCAGAGATCTGGGTCTGGCACCTCTGTGCCCATCGGCGGGTGGGCTGAGCTGGGGGGAAGGATTGGGGAGATGGGGTGTGCGGGGGGAGGTGTTGTGGGGTGGCACTGTGGCCTTGGGGGAGCGGAAGAGAAGCAGGGAGGGTTTGGGGTTTGGTGGAGGTGGCGAATGAGTTGGGGTCCTGCAGCTGGCTGGCGTGATGCTCGTGTGGGCAGCGCCAGCCTGGCTGGTGCCCAGCAGGAGCGATTGGTGCCCCGGGGCTGTGCTGAGCGAGGCCACGATGCTCTCAGCAGCCAGCCGGGGGCACTGCTGGGGCACACGGCTCTGGAGCTGGGGCAGGCATAGCCCAGCGGGAGGCTCCCGTTGGCCCCATGGGCCAGGCAGGTGCCTTGGGGAGAGGCCCTGGGGCTACACAGACAGTCCCTGGGATCCACCGAGTGGGGAGGGACTTGCCCAGAGTGATGGACCCAGGAGTCCTGGCCCCTGCTGTGCCTAGGTGCCCTCTACTGCTCCCGGGCAGGCCGTGCGCCATGTCGACATGGTCCTCTGTGTGCCCTGCACAGCACGGCCTGCCCGGAGCCGATACCGGCCAAGGGCCCCGCAGCCGGGGCCTGGCTCTAGGCAGGGGCAATGGAATTTCCCCAGGACGCCGGGGTTCCCACCGTGCCCTGGAGGGGGGTTGTGGGACATGACAAGCACAGCTGCCCAGGCGGGTGAAACCCTCCACTCTGCTCCCTTGGGGCTGGGACAGCTGGATGCCTGCCTGACCCTCCCCTACCCCCCCACTCTCCAGCCACCCACAGGCCAGTGAGCTGGGATCCCAAGGGGGACAGGGCGTGAGATCCCAGAGAGGGAGGGGCCCAGCCCAGTCCTTCCCCTCCCCCCACCGTTGCTCTGCCCTTATCAGAGGGCTCCAGGCCTGCCGGGGGAGGGGCTCTTGCTGGGTGGGTTTGGTGGGGGAGGGGCTCTTCCAGGTAGGCTGGCGGGTGGAGATCATGGGCTATTGCGGGGGTTGGAGGGGGGGGTCCAGCTGGAGGGGTGGGGGCTGGGACACTGGTTCTAGGGCTGAGCAGAAGCAGCTGCCTGGTCCCTGTGGGGCTGGTGCGGTTGGCAGAGACCAGAGGGTTTCCCACCCAATTCAGCCCGGGGATGGCACCGTGGAGTCTCTCTGCCGCGCTGCTGACCCCTCCTGCCCGGCCGCGAGGAGCTGCCAGTGAAGCCGTAGCCCTGGGCTGGTCAGCCATGCCAGCCGCTGCCTGGGCTAGCGAGGACAGCGCCGTGCTCCAGAGTAGCTGCCAAGGTCTGCAGGGGGCTCCTGGCGCAGTCGGCAGCACCCAGGGGCTGGAGCAGGGCAGAGCCAAGAGGACGAATTCAGGCGTCTCGTCCTCGTTGGTGGCTGTGATACCTGGAGAAACATCCAGATGCCTCAGGGGGGACTTGGGTCTCCATTCAGGGAGAGCCCAGACCCCAAGTCAGGAGGGGTGGCAGGGGGCAGGGGAAGCCCAGGGCTGGGCTAGCAGGGGGCTGCGGGTCGGGAGTGAGGGGCACCGGCAGGGCCGGGGGAGCCCAGGGATGGGATAGCAGGGGCTGCGGGTCGGGAGTGAGGGGCACCGGCAGGGCCGGGGGAGCCCAGGGCTGGGCTAGCAGGGGGCTGGGGGTGGGGCGGGGCTGGGGGCCGGGTTCCTGATCGCGGCTGCATTGGGGCAGCTGGCTGGGGGGCCTGGCGGGGGCGCTGTCTCCAGGAGGGGCCGGGGCTGGCTGCTGGGGCCAGTGGGTTCCTGTCTGACCCAGGCACTCTTCTTGCTCCCTGCAGCAGAAGCCGACTCCAGCGTCTTTGCCTCCAACTCCCTGCAGCGGAAGAAGAAGGGGCTGCTGCGGCCGGCGCACCACCGGTCCAAGCCGCAGCTGCTGATCGGCCTGCCCCAGGACTTCCGGCAGATCTCCTCCGTCATCGACGTGGACATCCTGCCCGAGACGCACCGGCGCGTCCGGCTGCACAAGCACGGCTCCGACAAGCCGCTGGGCTTCTACATCCGCGACGGCGTCAGCGTGCGCGTGGCCCCCCAGGGCGTCGAGAAGGTGCCCGGCATCTTCATCTCCCGCCTGGTGAAGGGCGGGCTGGCCGAGAGCACGGGGCTGCTGGCCGTCAGCGACGAGATCCTGGAGGTGAACGGCATCGACGTGGCCGGCAAGTCGCTGGACCAGGTGACGGACATGATGGTGGCCAACAGCCACAACCTCATCGTCACCGTCAAGCCGGCCAACCAGCGCAACAACGTCATCCGCAGCAGCAAGGCCTCGGGCAGCTCGGGCGTCTCGACGGACAGCACGCCCAGCCCTGCCTCCCACTACCTGAGCCACTACAGCACGGCCGAGGGCGAGAGCGACGAGGAGGGGGACCTGGTCATCGAGAGCGACGGCGCCGCCCGCTGCCCCAATGGCAGCCTCCTGGACAAGAGCTGCCAGCAGAGCCTGGCACTGCCCGGCTCCCTGCACTCGCTGGGCAGTGCCAATGGCAGCCGCGGGGGCAGCCGGCAGGAGGACGGCACGCTCCTCACCCTATAGAGCGCCGCCCCATCCCCCCGCTGGCATGGGGGCGGCGGGCAGTACGGAAGGCCCTGGCAGCCAGCCGGGTCCTGCCCCAGCCAGTCTCCTCCTCTCCGGCAGGGCCAGGACGCTGGGCGCCCCGTGCCCACCACAGGAAGGGTGGCAGCCGGGAGCGGAGACGTGAACGCCGAGCCCTGCCCCTCCCCCGTCTGTGGGGCTCCCCACCCTTGGGGGGGAACCAAATGACTAGACACTGCCCCTCTCAGGCCTCACCCCCTGGGCCAGACCCACCCCCCCCTCACCCCTTTCCTTCCAATCAAGTGGGTTTTTTAAATTGTTTTATGAAAATATGCATCATAAATTAATATATTGCGATGGGCCATTAAACCTTTTTTAGAAAGTGCTCGCTCATCTCTTGTGCTCGCCCGGGGGGCAGGTCCCAAGAGGGGCCAAGGCTCAGGGGTCGCCCCACCCCCAAGGCTGGGTAACGAGGGGCAGGGCAGGGTGGGCAGAAATGCCAATGACTCCAGCCCTGAGTGCTCCTGGCCTGTTAACACGCCTGGCAGGGAGGGGCTGGTGCCTGCCTGGCCCCTTGGGGATCTCTGCTCCCTGGGGCCCGTGCTGACGCTCACCCCCATGAGGGAAATGGCTCCTGCCCAGCCCGCTTTCGTGCAGTACCATGAGGAGCAGCCCCCGGTGCCCCTGCCACGGGCCAGAACCAGGAACGGGGTCAATGTGCCCTGGAGAATCCTCAGCCCAGGAACTAACTCCTGCCAGGGCCGTGCACCGGACGGGGGCGCCACCTCCTCCGCCGGCAGAGAGCTGGGGCCCCCCCATCCTGCACTGGTGCTGCCCCGGCCCGCCCCCTGCTGGCAGGACATGGATTAGCTCAGCCTGGTCCCCGGGCCAGCAGCATTTCCTTGAGGCAAAGCTCAGCTGGGCACCAGCCCGGGCAAGCAGGCCCCTGGGCCCCCCGTGGGGGCTCTGTGCCCCCAGCTGCCTGCAGGGCCAGGGGGGTACGGTGCCTGCTGCTGCTGTTCTCTCTGCCTGGCCTGCGGGGCCGTGGGGTGAGCCCCCAACTGGGGCTCTGTCCTAACGGGCCCTGGGGGACCTCAGCTCCCAGGGACTCCGCAAGAGCCATGGGGAGGGGGCTAATGCTGCCCGTGTGGGCTCCCCTTCCTTGCTGCCCCCTCCCTGCACCACAGAAATGCCCGGGGGCCCACGGGGCAGGCCCAGCTGTGTGGTGCCGGGGGCGGGGGGGTCCTGCCCCATCTCTGCTGCAGAAGGAAACTAAAACCGCTCGGGACAAAGGCTTGGCTGTGCCCAGGCTCTGCTGCCTGCCCCACCCCCGCTCATGGGTGACAGCAAGTTGTGGTGCGCAGCTGGGGCGAGGGGCGAGGCTGGGCTGGCTGCAGGGAGCCGGGCAGCAGGACATGTCTGCAGTGACGCCACCCGTGTGTCTGCCCTGAGCACCGCAGAGAGCAATGTGCCCCTGTCGCACCCCCCAGGAGCTCAGAGCACAGCAGTGCCACATCCCCCAGCCTGACACTAACCCAGAGACCGTCCGGGGGGTCAGGTGGAGCAGGGCATGCATAGAACTAACCCTCCATGCCATGGCGTAAGCTCCCCGGTGCCCCCAAACCACCCCTCCAGGAGCAGCCTGCATCTCCCTCCCCCCCAGCCCCTCTTCTCTGCCAGCCCCCACGGGCTGCCCCTGGTATTGCTAACGGTGCTGCCCAATGAGTGCTGGCTGGAGGGCGGCCCAGGAATTAAGCATGCCCCCGGGTGGCCAGGCAGGGGGAGGTTCTGGGCCAAGCGCTGGCTACGGGACAGGGGGGCGCCAGATGGGATTCCCAGGCAGTGGTGCAGCATGGGACGGTGAGCACCCAGCGCTGGCCCCCGGGGGTGGAGCCAAGGGCTCTGCGGGCCTCAGCACAGCTGTATTCAACAGGGCCCCCTCGCTGCTCCGGGGCTGAGCTGGGCCCCACTCTGGGCCCAGGCCCCCGCTGCACCTGGGCAGCTCGTTTTACCACCCTGGCCGCCTGCCATGGGGGCAATGCACCCGCAGGCCCCCACCCCCCCACGGCCAGACCCTGGGGCCACCCTCCTGGTGAGGCCAGGGGGCCCAGCTGGCACTGGGGCTGGGAGAGGGAGCCTGCCTCTGCAACAGGTCACAGCTACCAATGAGTAGGGCCTGGCCTGCCTCACTCTGGCCCTAGGGTTACTACCTGGGACAGGCAAAAATAAATAAATGCCCCCCCCCCCAATCACACACACAGGGCAAGCCCACCACACGGCAACACGGCGCACACACACACCCTTCAACAGCCACTTATAGTAGCTAGAGCGCACACACGTCTAGCTGAGCTCGCTAACGGCGCCCGTCCACTCACACCAGGGGCGCTTGTGTGGTGGTGGGCACTACAGCTGCTGGATTGGCACCAGTTTTAGTGTGTAAATGGAGGCAGTGGGACCGCGTTAGTGGCCACTGAAACATTTCCCAGTAGCTAGCCCCGTGTATTGGGCTCGGAATGCAAAGCTTTAGCCCCACATTAAAAACAAAACCCACCTGGCAGAGGAAATGAGTTTTCTGACAACGCACATCCATTAGAAAAAGGGCCAGGCCAGTCAGATATTGGCCAGGTGGTAAGCCGGGCTGGCACTGCCATGGGCCAGCCCTCCCTGAGCCCCAGAGCCCTCCGCCTGTCACCCCAAACACGCAGGGCTGCCTGGCTCCACCGTTAGCCGGGGCGGTCTGGCACGGGCACCGTGACACACTGCGTCGCCGGGGGCAGCAGGGGTGCAGGCGCTGGCCTGGACACAGCAGGGTGGCCCCAGAGGGCTGGGACTGGCTTGTTGTGTGTCCGTACAGCCCCTGGTGCAATAGGGCCCTGGCCAGACCAGGGAGCACCTGTGTAATGCAGCTGATCGCTAATAAGGGCGGGGTGCTCCCTGCCTGCGCTGGGTAAGCAGCTCCAGCCCTCATGTAGCTGTGCCAGCCAGAGGGGCCTGCCTGGCCTCTCTCCTCGCTACAGCAGGAAGTGCAGCAGGCGCCAGGGTGTGTGCATGTGTAGCCAGTGTCCAAGGGCCCTGCCTGGGCTTCCCGCAGCGCCTATCCCGGCAGCCAGCCCTGCACATGCCGGTGGGGAACGGGCAGCAGGATGCACAGCCCTGGCAAGACAGCAACTCCCCTGCAGGAGCCGGCGAGCCAGTCGGGTTGAGCCGGGGGCAGGCCCGCGGCTGGGTTCAGTGGCTCATGGGCTGGGGGCTGCCCCCGGCCTTTCAGCGCTAAGGCTCAGCCCTGCCCCTGGACGTGGTTTGGCATGTCCCAGCCTCTCCCCCAGCACTGGAGCCTGGGACGTGCTCCTGCTGCTCGAGGGGTGTGCGGTACTGCAGCAGCCAGGAGCCCCCGTGGGCCCGGAGCAGTGCCGGGTCTGGGTACAGGCCTGGACAAGCAGTGGGGCTGCAGGGCAGGATGCAGGGGTCTCAGCAAAGCTAGGTCGGGCCCCAGCATTGACTAGGGGGGGAGAACTGGACCAATGCTGGCTGTGGGGCAGCAGTGCAGGGAGCTCGCCCAGGCTCCTACCCCTAGCCCAGGCCTGTTCTAACCGTGCCTCGCTCATACAAACATGGCTCCACCGCCAGGAGAGCCCCTGCCTTTGCACGGGACAGGTGCAGTAGTGTAGCTAGTGGGGTGCAGGGGAAGCAGTCGCTTCCCCTCAGCACATTTCCCAAAAGCGGCGCCTGCCGGGCCGGCACTGGGGGCAGCACGGCCAGAGGAGCCATGGGGGAGGGGGGACACGGCCAGAGGAGCGAGGGGGCCGGCTCCTCGGCCATCGCACCCCACGTGGCCCCAACATCGCCACAGGCGCAGCCACCTCCTGCGGCGGCTCAGGGCTCGGCGGCCAAGCGCTCCCCGCCCCGAGCCGGAGCTGGGATCCGCCCGCAGTGTGGGGCCGGGATCGGCCGGGGACAGGCGGCGGCACAGGACAGAAGGTGAGCGGCGGGGGTCCGGTGCCTTGCACTGGGGGGTCCCCGCCGGGCGAGGGGCTCCCTGGGGCCGGGCCCGCAGGGCAGGGGCGCAGGCCGCGCTGTCTGGACGGGGGGCCCTGGCGCGGCGCAGGAGCCTGGGGCCTGGGGCGGGGGGACAGGGCCCCACGAGTGGGGCCGGGCATCGCAGCCCGGCGGGGGACACCTGCAGCGCGGGCTGGGCCGGAGAGTCTCTCCCGGGACCGCGGGGGGACGGGGGTATCCGCACCCCCGGGAAGCCCGCAGGAGTCCTGAGCCGGGCCCCGGGGTTAATCTGGGAGGGGGGGGAAACGGGAGGAGCCAAGGGGGGGCATGGTCACAGGAGGAACCAAGGGGTGGAGGCTTTTTTATGTTTGCTCCCCCTACACTTAGACCCTGGCTACGCCACTGGACAGGTGCCAATATGGGGGGGGTGTCTGGGAGAAGCATGGGGCTCTCACACGCCTGGGGCTAGAAGACACAAGCCAGGTTGTCCCCAGCCTCCTGCTGGGTTAGCACCTGTGTGCGCTGAGGCAGCTGAGTTGGAGAGAGCTGACGTCAGAGAGGAGAGGCTACATGGCTAGGGCTAGACAAGGGTGGGCTGCCGGGGGCTGCCACCAAGGAGTCCCGGAAGCACAGCTGGGCATTTCCAATCAATACCAGGTCCTCAATGGGGCCACTAGGGCAGATACCGCTCAAGCTCCAGCAGGCCCAAGGGACCAGCACAATGGCTGGGGCCCACCCGTGGCTGGCAGCTCAGCCCACCTGGTAAGAAAAATGAAGCTTATCCACAGAGTTCTCCAGCCGTCCAAGCCACACTGGGCCTCAGCGCGCAGGAGCATGAACAGAACATTCTGCCAGGGACAGAAGGATGAACAGGACAGCGCGCTGCCTTCCTGGAGCCACGGCGGGCGGCACCATGAGAGGATCCATTGGGGATGGCGTCGCCCTGCCCGGCAGGGGCTCCAGAGCACTGACATCAGGGCAGGCTGTTACGAACCAGGGCACAAGCCCCCAACTGGCTGCGAGCTCTAGACTTAGATTTCCCTGCGTGTGAACTCCTCAGGCACTAACAGAGTCACAGCAGTCCCCTTAGGCACCCAGGAGAGTATCTCGGTGATAGATGGTCCCTTATACCAAGACTCACAGCAATATTCAGGTTACCTCCAGGCCCAAAGGACTAGTCACTTACCACACGTCAATTGCACCTTAGATCTCACACCAAAGACAATGCTTGTAGCCAATCCTATAATAAACGATCTTCAGCTTTATTAACAGGCAAAGGAAATGAGAGTTATTGACCAGGTTAAAGCAGGTAATGAGTTCCAATCTTCAGTTTCCAAAGGTAATAGACATTTCCGTAATAAGCAAGTTCTGTATGTCCTTTAGGCCTAACTCAGGCTAAACACTGGGACTCTTTTGCTTATGCCTAGAAACCTTGCCCCCCACTGTCCAAGAACATGGAGAACCAGTTCCTCCTTGTTAGGGGTTTTTAATGCCTGCCCCACTTCTGCTTTGAGCTGCAACTTCAGCTGATGGGAGGAATTCACTTGCAAGACTACTCTTTATGGGGGGTGGGAGTCAACAGTACAGTCCTTTGTCCTCCTTAGTGTGTTCCACTGTTGTCAGCTGGTGCTTGGCGGGCAGGCCGGAACACCTCCTGTTGGAGACCAGCACTTCACACTCATTAATGGCGCGCTCCTGGCTGGTGGATTTACACTGTTACAGAGGTTCATAATACAACTGCTCAAACATGACCTTGCAGTGCGGGAGGCAGCTGTTATCAGTGAGCTTAACGCAGGCAGCAACTCACAAGCATTCAATAACTGCTAACCCCTGAACATGCCAATACCTATTTTAACAATACCAACATGCAGGGGCCAGACTGATCCCAGCGAGGTATTTGTCCATGTTCAATGGAGGTATGAGCTGGCACCTGGTCTGCCAGCATCACAGATGGTTCAGATTGACACTGTCACGAGAGAGCTCACAGCTAGTAGGTGACTTCAGGGAACACGGAAGCAGAATGGCCACGTGATTGCCTCTAAGAGCCTCCCTGTTCCGCAAGCAAAGGCAGGCAGAAGATGCTGGAGGTGACCCGCTGGCTAGGGAAATGTGTAGCATGGAGGGGTTTGGTTTAGTGGCACCTACAGGGAGAGGAAGCTGTATAGTTTGGATGACCTCCACTTCAGGAGACAGGGAACCAAGCAGTTCAGGGATAGGCTGACTAGAGTAGTCTGGAGGGCGTTAAAGAGGGAGGGTAAAAGAAGGGACGATCTGAGCACTCGTTTAGCACATTGAGATGTTGAGAATAAAATTAACCAAGGAACTGAAGGACACGAAGAGAAGAAATGCTTTAATTCCCTACGCACTAATGCCAGGAGCCTGGGTAACAAACGAGGAATTGAAAGTGTTCATATGAGCATAAATTTCATCTCCCGGGTATTACTGAAACCCGGTGGCATGGGGCCCATGAGTGGAATGTTAAAATCAATGGTTCTAACCTATTTAGGAAGGATCGAGTGGGGCTATTAATTGGTATCTGCTACAGCCCACCAAATCACAGTAGGGAACAGCATGAGTGGTTCCCTATGCACCTAGCTCTAATGCAGGAAAAGATGCTGTGTGGTCATGGGGGACGTCAACCTGAGTGACATGCTGGAAGTCTCACGTTGCCCATACTTAAACATTCTTGGTACTTCTAACTATAAATGACAATTTCTGAACTCAAACAATGTTGCTTCTAACACAGGGGAATTCTATATTAGACCTTGTCCGAATAGCTAAAGAGGAACTGATCACAGAACTAAAAACTTAATGGTAGAAGGACTCATGATTTGATCACATTTATAGTGTGCAAACAGAATAAAGTCCACAACAGAGAGAGAGAGAGAGAGACAGACAGACAGAGAGAGACAGACTTGGTGCTTCAAAAGGGCCAATTTCACAAAGCTAAAAACAGCTAGGAGCCAAATCAGCTGGGAGAACGAATTTAATCAGAACAATGTGAATAATAATTGGGAATTGTTTAAGAACACTTTACTAGATGCCCAAAAAGCCATACTTGAGGGAAAAGGCGATATTGGTCAAATCAACCTGGCTTAGAGGGCAAATGAGGGCAGCTATAAAAAATAACCATGGAAGACAGGGGAACTTGCTAGTAATTCATATAAAGTTAGAAGCTAGGAATTGTAGAAAATTGATAAGGGAAGCAAAGGGACACAAGGAGAAATCTATGGCCAGCAGAGTTAAGGACAATAAGGAGGAGTTTTTTTACAGTATATTAGGAACAAAAAGAAGCCTAACAATGCACAATGTGGCCATACTGCACAATTACCCGGCTGGAATTGCTTCTTTTCCAAATGTAGCACCAGTTGGCTGATGTATTGGCCAGGGCCTTTGAGCATCAGACTGGGACACAGCAGGGTGGATGTCCCCCAGCCTGCCCCTGGGCCCAGTGAGGGGGAAATGCTGCCATCCTGAGGGAGTAGCAGGTCATGCTTCCCTTGCACAGGGGTAATGATGGACTGTGGGGAATCCAGTCTCGAGAGCCCAGCACTCACCCATGCGGCAGTCTCCTCCTGACACGTGCGGAGCTGTGAGATTCCTAAGCCAGGGGGCATTCCCCCTGCCCGTTTCCCCCAGCAGCACAGGGCAGCATGAGCTGGTGTTTGATTTGCCCAGGTGGGGAGGAGCGGGTGTAGGACCTGCTCAGAGCAGGCTGGGAGCTCGACCGCCTTGCCCTGGCTCCATCAGTTACAGCTCCTCTGCATTCAGCTCCTCTACACAACTGTGGTTTTGCTGCTGCTTTTGCAACCAGTGCACCAGCTCTTCTGCCATTTCCCTTTCCTGAAGCCACCACCCCAGCCCCCCAACAGCAGGGCCCCAGCAGCCGAAAATTGTAACAGAGCCCCCTCCACCACATGCCTCAGCAGCTACATTCTCCATTTAGGGGTCATCTCCCCCCCCCCACACACACACTTTCTGCCCGCCGGCACAGGGCCCTGCCCGCTCCCATTCTCAGGGCACAAGACTGGAGATTTACAAAAACCCAGGGGGCAGATTCCAATCCCGCACCTACCCCTGGGCTGCTTGCCCTGCAGGCTGGGCAGCTCTGCCAGCGCAGCAGGAACCACTCACACGCCGCGCCCGGCTAGTTTATTAAGCTGTGGGGCAGTTTGGTGCTGTGGAAGGGATTCGCATTGACTGTGTGGCAGCACCCCCACCAAGTCAGCTTGGGGGCTGTGTGGCTGACATGCTGGTGCCTTAGCACTGCCTGCAATGGGGAGTCACCCATGGGGCAGGGGAACGAAACGGACACACACCCAGCGCAAAGGCCACCAGCCACCATGGCTGAGAGGGGTTGGACTCTGCCACTGGGAAGGGAAAGTCTCCATCTCACACCCATCTCCTGCAGCCTCTAGTGGAGCTCACGGGTTCCTGCACTGCCTGAAGCCTTCTTCCCCATCGTTACCAGCTAGCCCCGGTGGGAGCCCGCCTAGAGCACTGTGGTCCAGGGCTTGCACGTCACGCTCCCCCTGCCTCCTACAGCAAGACTGGTCTAGCTTCAGCAGACCGCGCATGCCCACAAAGGCCTGGCCCGGCTTTCCCCAGAATTACAGGCTTTTAGCTGCTCCTCCGCCGCCAGGAGTTTCTTCTTTCCTCCCTGGCCCATTGCAAGGCAGCAGCAGCAACCACAGACAGTCCCAGACAGGAGGTCAAATCCTCAGCTGTGGGGACGGGATGGGAACAGCTGGAGGCATCCCTGCCTCCCCCTATGCAGCAGGCAGGTGGGGGAGCACAGCGCTGCTGGACAAGCTGTACCCAGCCAAGGGACTCACCCTGGCCAGGGCCAGCGAAGCGCAACTGGAGGGCAGCAGCATCTGGTACCACGTGCATACGGCTGGAGCACCAAGGAGCATGAAAGGTGCAGGCTACCCAGGCCCTGCCTCCCAGCACAGACCCAGCAGGCTCCCCCCTCAGCTCCCACTGCCCCCACCTGCCATCCAGGCATTCCCCAGCCCGGGCCCTGCCAATGCCCAACACTCTACCCACTCAGCCGGCTGAACCCTCCCCAGCTGCCCACACAGCCCAAAGCAGCCCTCCCCCTCTCACACACCTGTCGCACACAATACCTACAAAACCCTTTATTTAAAAGCTGTCCAACACACCCCCAGAAGGGTTCCCACGCTCCCCACCCCCTCCCCCCAGTGCCAGCTCCCTGCCAGGCCTGGTTACCCTGCCCCTTTGCTAGTCTTGGCCTACCAAGCATCCCTAGCTCAGGGCTGCCCCCGTCCCAGGCACACGGCCTTTGGCAGAGGGCTGCAGGGGAGCGGTGGCCAGGCCAGAGGAGCACCATGTAGAGGCCCAGCCTGGGCTGGCAGGGAGCTGGCTCTCAGGCCCGGCTGTGTCGCAACCCCCCCAGCAGGGGCAGCTGGGATGCTGCAGGGTTATGCTCAGACTCTCCCAATCTCCCTCTGAACGCCCCGTGGCTCCCAGCTCCAACCTGGGAGGAAGGTGGCCGGAGAGGGGGTGCCGGGCAGAGGCTGCTCCTGCTTTGTCCTACAAACCATCACTCCATGTCAGCGAGAGGCCAGTAAGCCCAGCCATGCAGAGCGGCAGCTGAGCAGCACCAGCCTGCCGCTTTCCAAGCAACGCTGCACAGAAGGTGCCATTGGCCAGTCTGCCCCTCAGGAGCCCCCCGCCGGGCAGAGGCTGGGGCACTGCCGTGAAGACAATGGCCCCTGGCAGCACCCCTCGGGTTCATTTGCTGTTGTCACCCACAAGGGCCCAGCTGCCCTCTGCCTGGGGCCAGCTTGGCTGGGCGGCGTCAGGCTGGGCTCTGGGAATCCCCAACGCAGGAGCTGCTGCAGCAGCCAGTGGAAGCAGATTGAGTTTGGTTTCCCTCCCCCCCCAACCCATGGAGCGGAGTGACCGGGAGCCCCCACAGCAGGGTGGCAGATCCACGCACAGCACAACACCCCCCCTCTCAGGAGTCCAGCTTGATGAAGACCTTGGGCCGGGAGAAGATTTTGAGGGCCTCATCGATCTGCGACAGCTTCTTCTCCAGCTCCGCCCGCCTCTTCTGAATACTCAGGGTGTCGGCCCGCACCGGCAGCATCACAAGGTCCTTTACCAGCTGCTCCTGGCCTGTGGACAGAAGGGGGCTGGTGAGAGGGGGCACGGCCAGGCCTCTCCTGCTCTGCCACTAAGCACTGGTTCTCACTCCCCAGAGATCAGCTAACTAGACATTATGCGATCCCATGGGGCAGCTGATCGTGCTCCAGCCACCATGAAGACCCACGTGCACAGAGGCAGCACGTCACAGCGGGGAAGAAGCCGCCCCGCACTAAGTGAGACCCACCCTGGGATATTGTGTCCCGCTCTGGGCATCGCACTGCAGCAGGCCCTTCAGCTGGGGGCAGATGGGGCAGCGTGACTAGGCTGTGACTGGGGCAGGGTTGGAAGTCCGTGACTGTCCGGGGGCTTGGCGTGGGGTGGGGAGGGAGACTGGCACTGTGAGGTCACCAACTCAGTGGATTCTAGAAGAGCGACACCCCGTGGCCGAGGCTAGTGCTGCAGTAAGCAGAGCTGTCCCGTCACAGCATGTGCCACAGCAGAGCAGCACTGGCTTCTCTCTCTCCACCCATCTGGGGAGCCTCTCCAGCAGGAGCCAGTGGTTCTCCTCCCCTTACTCTGCTGCAGGTTGTTCAGGGTTGCCAGCCGCTCGCTCTCTGGCATCATGGTGTGACCCGGTGGCATGTCAGGGTCGGGCAGGTTCCGCTGCCGTTCCTCCATCTCCCTGCGCCAGTGATCCTTCCGCTCCAGCAGGCTGCCGAGGGAGAAGGAGGGTGGTGAGGGGCGGGATCCAGGCAGGGCCAGACGCCCAGGGGCAAGAGGCTCAGATGGGACGAGCAGAAGGGAAAGGGATGGATGCCAGGCTCACAGATACTTGACTTGTCACCCTACTGAGTGACCGACAGCCCCGGAGACCACGGGCCTGACACATCACGGGCAGTGCGGGCTTCACACACATCAAGGTGCCCACAAAGGGCCTGGGCCTGATCTGGAGGAATCAGCCCCGTGGCGTCTCCACACAGCCCTAGGCCCGTCCAGGGCTCAGCAGTGCGCCACAGGGTGCTTCCAGGCCGCGCAGGGCTTGACCACACGCACCAAACTCACTGCCCATGGGGCACCGGGCAGCAAAGTCCTGAGCTGGATCTGGCCCAATGTCAGAGCAAGAGGTTCTGTCTCCCATTCCCAGCCGAGCCAGCCCACCCCTCTGCCCCCCTCCAGCCGTACAATACAGAAACCATCCAAGCCGCTGGCCTGGGTCGAGCGAGGCAGGGAGGGGGGAGCTTTGCTCTGTCCCCTACGGGTGTCGCTCGGGAGGCCCCACCGGCCGTTGTGGGACATGCTCGGCACTTAGGGGAAGTGACTCAGGCACCGAGGAGCCTTTCAATGAGTCTGAGGCTCCTAAGTCACTTTGGCGCCCATTCCCAGCAGGGCTGAGCACCAGCAAGTCAACTGGAGCACCTGAGACTCAGCAGCTCCACTGCGCAGAGCCAGTAGGCCGCACAGCCCAGCCTCCCCTGGCCCCGCATGCAGCAGCTTCGTCGGGGATTTCATCTGACCCTCTTGGGCCAAGCTCATTGCAACTGCGCTGACCCCGGGAGCTCACTACGCAGAGCAGCAAAGGAGGACGCTGCTGCAAGAGAAGCCGCTGCCGTCCCATGCACGGAGCAGGAAGTGGGTTCAGGCTTGTTTGTGACAGAGGCGCTGGCTGGGCAGGAGCCTACGTACTACTGGGGCACGTGGCCCTTCTGCTTGGCGTTGTACTCCTCCTGCTCCCGGTGCTTCTGCTCCAGTGCCTCGGCCAGCGACTGTAGCGAGCGCGAGCGCCGCATGGGGGCCCGTTTGGCGGTGCGGGCATTGTGGCTTACGAAGTCGATGCTCGTGCCTTCTACCTGGATCTGGAAGGAAAGGGGGCAGCGTGAGAGGTCAGGCAGCAGTGACCCCCATGCACAGCATGGTGCCTTCTGAGGCTGGAGTGAAGGAACCTGTGCCGAGCAAGAGGCAGGAGCGATTCTGGAGCGCCAGGAGCCAGCGAGCAGGGCGTGCAGTCCCTCACCTTGGCATCAGTGCGCTGTGCTCCTGCAGCCTCGGTGTCGGTCACCACTCTCGTTTTGGCAGGGCTGGGCGACAGCGAACGGCGTGGCTGGACCCCAGAGCCGCAGCGGGAATATGCCCGGAGGAATTTCTGAGACTCCGGGTTGGGCGGGGGAGAGCTCTCCTGCAAAAGGCAAAGAGAGAGACATTACTGCCAGGACAGGGCAAACCACACGGCAAAGCCCCTCAGAGCCCAGGATCACCCAGGAGTGCCATGGCAGATGGGCGACCCCAGGCCCTGCTGCGGCATGCCAGGGAAGGTCTCCTCGAGGAGGCAGCCAGGCAGGGAACTCAGCCAGCAGCGGTGACATGGAGCCAGATCCCGCCAGTGTAAATCTGCATTAGGCCATTGAATTCAATGGAGTGACACTGGAGTATGAGAGAGGAATCTGCAGGAGCAAACCCATGGGCTGCAGTGAATTTAGCACTCGACATACAGTGCGCTGAGTGCCCCAGACAGGCTAGGCTTCACACTGCAGCCAGCTGTGGTGGGGACTAGAATGCCTGTGTGACAAAGTGGGAATTTTCTCTAATCTTTTTATGATGCTGCTGCGTGCCTCAGTTTCCCTCTGCACTTTGCATTGTCACCCAGTGGTTGCAACAAGGGCAACTAGGGCAGAGTGGGACTGAGGGGTGTGTGTCACTGGCTGAGGTGGGATGAATGGGGCATTAAAGGACTGGCTGACACCGACCCATATCAGTGGAGGATCCAGAACGACAATGGGAGCCCCAAGGGCCGAACGACTGACACCTAGCATGGGAAATCTCCAGCTGGAACACGTGACCTCCGCGTGCGTCGTCAGGGAGGGGAGAAGTGGTGGCTTTTGGGGAGACTCAGCAGCTCTCTCCGGAGATGGAGATGGAATTAACAACAGCGTGGCTGGGTGGAGTGCGGGCGTGGCCAGGACGAACCATGTCAACCTTCACTTCTCTGTGCTGACCCACAGTAACCCCGGCTCTGCTGTGAAAAGGTTGCCCGGTGTCACTGCAAACACGCCCTGGGAGCGCTGCGCCTGAAGGGGACAGTACAAACCTCCCACAGGAGCCTGGAACGCGGCAGGAAGCCAGAGAGAGAGACAGGGGTCGCGGGTGCCAAGGGCCCAGTTTTGGAGGTCAAGGGCCTGTCCTGTGGAGCCGTGTGGGTCCTTGGGGCCCGGCGTGGCATAGACAGACCCTGTGAGTCTGTGACAGCCTGTTAAAATGCCGAGTGTCTGTAAGTCACACTGCGTGGGTCTGAGCCATTCGGAGCCATGACCCTTCGGACTGAGGGGCTGGGTCACGCTTCCCTTTCGATCTGGTTTCATGCATGAGACCAGCGACCCATCCTGCAGAGTGGGACAACACAGCTGCCATTAAATGCATGGCGTGGACTGGTCCGATTCCATAGGCGAGAGCAGCAGGCACAGACCACAGACCACAATGGCAGCTTGCTAGGCAGCGCCTCAGCGATGGCGCCATCTAGCAGCGTCGGAATGTCCCGCTCGCCTCATGCCAACGAGCGCTGCCTCAGACCCCCTGCTGGAGCAGCCACCTGCCGAGGGGGGAGCGTCTGACTCCATCTCACGACAGCCACAGTGCAGAACCACAGCGGGGATCCCACTTCTTCCCAACTTCCCCATCACACTTTAACCAGATGTTAGCCACCAGTCTCCTCGCCCGAGCCAGGTATTCCCGCCCAGGACATGGCTCCGCTCTCACAGCGGCATGGGAAGGGACACTTCCATCCCCTGTGCTACTGAGCAGGGCTCTGCAGATCTACACGTGGTCTCCCTGCAAACCCCAGTCGAGGGCAGCCGGGGCAATGGCCCATGAAGGGCTACGGGGCAGTGCACAGGTACCTGCAACTTGGCCTTCACCTTGGACTCCACATTCTCATACTTCTGGGATTTCCACAAGGCCTTCATTGGTTTGGGCTGGCTGTGCTCCCGCACCAGCTCCTTCTCCTTGCATTTCCTCTGGATCTCCCTCATCCGCCTCACATTCTCCTTCTCGTGGTCCTTGGCCTCTTTCCCTGCATGCCCCGGGGAGAGACTGCTTTTACCAACAAACCCTCCCAAGCCATAAGTGGGTGCCCATGACCTTTGGCATCAGAGACCAAGGCCTCTGCTACCTAAGCTACTCCGTTCGCTGCAAGCAGCAGCAAGCTGTTACCCTCCCTGTGTGCCAGCCACCAGGGGGCAACAGAATCATACCCACTGAGCCCCTTGTAAGCACACAGAAGACATTGGCTTTTCTGGGGTGACTCAATTGTGCCATGACACAGAGCAACTCACTAGCACCCTCTGCTGCTGGCCCTCAGAGCGGTGCAGACAAGCATCACACAGCTGATCAGTGGAGCCAAACGACTCCCCCACTCACAGCAGGAAGTGGGGCTGGTTTGAATCCTAGCTCTCTAGTTTGGGATCATAGAATCATAGAATATCAGGGTTGGAAGGGACCTCAGGAGGTCATCTAGTCCAACCTCCTGCTTAAAGCAGGACCAACCCCAACTAAATCATCCCAGTCAGGGCTTTGTCAAGCCGGGCCTTAAAAACCTCTAAGGATGGAGAGTCCACCACTTCCTTAGGTAACCCATTCCAGTGCTTCACCACTCTCCTAGTGAAATAGTGTTTCCTAATATCCAACCTAGACCTCCTCCACTGCAACTTGAGACCATTGCTCCTTGTTCTGTCATCTGCTACCACTAGATCTATCCTCTTTGGAATCCCCCTTCAGATAGTTGAAAGCAGCTATCAAATCCCCCCTCATTATTCTCTTCTGCAGACTAAACAATCCCAATTCCCTCAGCCTCTCCTCATAAGTCATGTGCTCCAGCCCCCTAATCATTTTTGTTGCCCTCCGCTGGACTCTTTCCAATTTGTCCACATCCTTCTTGTAGTGTGGGGCCCAAAACTGGACACAGTACTCCAGATGAGGCCTCACCAATGCCGAATAGAAGGGAATGATCACGTCCCTCGATCTGCTGGCAATGCCCCTACTTATACAGCCCAAAATGCCATTAGCCTTCTTGGCAACAAGGGCACACTGTTGACTCATATCCAGCTTCTCGTCCACTGTAACCCCTAGGTCCTTTTCTGCAGAACTGCTGCCTAGCCACTTGGTCCCTAGTCTGTAGCAGTGCATAGGATTCTTCCGTCCTAAGTGCAGGACTCTGCACTTGTCCTTGTTAAACTTCATCAGATTTCTTTTGGCCCAATTCCTCTAATCTGTCTAGGTCCCTCTGTATCCTATCCCTACCCTCCAGCATATCTACCATTCCTTCCAGTTTAGTGTCATCTGCAAACTTGCTGAGGGTGCAGTCCACACCATCGTCCAGATCATTAATGGAGATATTGAACCAAACCAGCCCCAGGATCGACCCTTGGGGCACTTAAGATCAGCAAGGATTTCACTGTTAAGCCAAGCTGGTCGCCTGCCATATTTACTGTTCTTTCTACACATCAGGATGGTTTGTTCCTGCAACCGCAATAAGGATTCTTTAAAATGCAGCCAGCTCTCCTGGACTCCTTTCCCCCTCATGTTATTCTCCCAGGGGATCCTGCCCATCAGCCCTGAGGGAGTCAAAGTCTGCTTTTCTGAAGTCCAGGGTCCGTATTCTGCTGCTCTCCTTTCTTCCTTGTGTCAGGATCCTGAACTCGACCATCTCATGGTCACTGCCTCCCCGGTTCCCATCCCAGGTTCCCATTTTGCTTCCCCTACTAATTCTTTCCTGTTTGTGAGCAGCAGGTCAGGAAGAGCTCTGCCCCTAGTTGGTTCTTCCAGCACTTGCACCGGGAAATTGTCCCCTACACTTTCCAAAAACTTCCTGGATTGTCTGTGCACTGCTGTATTGCTTTCCCAGCAGATATCGGGGTGATTGAAATTCTCCATGAGAACCAGGACCTGTGATCTAGTAACTTCTGTTAGTTGCCTGAAAAAAGCCTCATCCACCTCACCCCCCTGGTCTGGTGGTCTATAGCAGACTCCCACCATGACATCACCCTTGTTGCTCACACTTCTAAACTTAATCCAGAAACTCCCAGGTTTTTCTGCAGTTTCATACCGGAGCTCTGAGCAGTGATACTTACATACAATGCAACTCCCCAACCTTTTCTGCCCTGCCTGTCCTTCCTGAACCGTTTATATCCATCCATGACAGTACTCCAGTCATGAGAGTTATCCCACCAAGTCTCTGTTATTCCAAATACATCATAATTCCTTGACTGTGCCAGGACTTCCAGTTCTCCCTGCTTGTTTCCCAGGCTTCTTGCATTTGTGTATAGGCACTTAAGATAACTCGCTGATCGTCCTGCTTTCTCAGTGTGAGGCAGGAGTCCTCCTCTCTTGCGCTCTCCTGCTTCCTCCCTGTATCCTACTTCCCCACTTCCCTCAGGGCTTTGGTCTCCTTCCCCCGGTGAACCTAGTTTAAAGCCCTCCTCACTAGGTTAGCCAGCCTGCTTGCGAAGATGCTCTTCCCTCTCTTCGTTAGGCGGAGCCCGTCTCTCCCTAGCACTCCTTCTTGGAACACCATCCATGCGGAAACTGTCCCTCCCCCTCCACTACCCGACAGCCCAGAGGGCTGGGCCAATGCTCTAGCTCAGCATCAAGCCACAAACACCCCAGCACCCAGGGAGAAAACTACTGCCAGTCATCCTGCCCCAGGGGGAGGGTGGGATGGGGAACCACAGGCCTTCCCAGTGTGTGTGGGACTGTCAACAGCAATGCCAGACTCTATGTCGGAGCCGTCTGCCCTTCCCGCCTGAGGGCCAACCAGACTGATTCAGAAAGGTCCAGGGGCCACAATCGCTACTTTAGGGCAGATTCTCTGTCTTCAGCTCAGGTTGCAGAAATTACTCACAATCCTCCAGACAGGGGAGTTCCCCACTGACATTGGGGACAGACAGCAGCTGGTGCACACTGCACTCTGGCTGTCCTCTGCGGGCACAAGTTAAAGCAGTCCCCAGGCTGCCGAGTTGGGGCAGCAAACCGGGGAGCCAGAACTGGGTCATAGATTCCAAGGCCAGCAGAGCCCTCCTTTGCAAGGCACTCCCCATGGCTGTTCTCATTATCCACGCACCTGGATCATCACCTTGAATCTACTTGGCTCTTGGCCTCCATGACGTCTTGTTGCAGTGAGTTCCACAGGCTAATCGTTTTGTGTAAAAACCCACTGCCTTTCATCAGCTTTAAGTGTGCTGCCTCTCGATTTAATCACCATCCTCTCAACCTTGAGCCAGGGTAAACTGAAGTGCTTGATTTGCTCCCGGACCGCCCCGCAGCCTGTCCTCCACCAGCAGGTCTCCTCTCCACACTCCCTTCCTAGCCCCAGACAAAGGCCATGCTGCAGTCAGGGTGAGGCTATGACCTCAATAACCCCAGGGTCGGGACGCTGCTCCCATTGCAGCACACCTAGAGCCGATTAGCCCCCAACAAATCCAACCCTTGGTTACTCGGTTAGAAATCCCCACCCTAAGGCCTTGCCACTGCGTCCAATCAAAGTACTTGTCCTGCCCTTAGCCACGGGCAGCTCCAGCTGCTCAGTTGCACTTACTTTTCAGGGGCGGCTCCCTGTAGAGAGAGATCCCCTCCAACTTCAGCAAGACCCCGACCGTCCCCTTCTGCCCCTTCTCCAGGATGGCCTGACCGTTGGGGCGGATACGCGGGGCAGGATGGGCAGGGCGGGCACTGTAGCAGGTGGGGTACAGGCTAGGATCTGGGGCTAGAGGGCCCGAGAGGAAGTCCAGCTTCAAGGCATTCCCTTCCAGCCTCCCTCGAGCTAGAGAGAGACAGCATGAGTCAAGATGTGCAGCACCGCCCCATCGCTTTCTCCCTCCACGCCCCAGGCTTGCTCCAGGCTAGCCCCATTCCAGCCAAGGCGGCCTCAGATGAGGCTGGAGAGCCCCCTGGCCTCCCCAGCCCACCTTCTCCTAACTTCCAACCCCTCTGCCCCTCATGGACGCTGCTCCTAACGTCAGCCTGGTCCTGGAGCCAATGGGAGCTGGGAGCACTCAGCATCTAAGAGGAGCCAAGCTTCTTTGCAGGGAGAAGCAGGCCCACTCCGTGCCGTTTGGAGCAGAGCGAGCCGGCTCTGCAGGAGCCCCCAGCCCCTGCCTGGACTTGAGGAAAGCCAGGTCAACGAACAGCCCTCTGGCCTGGCACCTCAACGGGCCACCATGCTGGCCCCATCCATGGATCCAGTGTGATTGTGCAGCAAAATGGGACTATGGAAGGGAGAACAAGCCGCCCGTGACTACGTAGGACCCCATCCATGCTGCATGCTCCACTGGCACTCACCTGATAGGGGGCGTTTGTAATAGTCTGGGAACAGCGTAGGGTCGGGAGGGATGGGTCCCGAGATCCTGGAAGGTCCCTCAGACATCTCGGCCACGGCTCTGCGGCTGCAATCGACAAGCGGACACCATTGGGAAAAGAAATCAGCTGGGTTTTTCCTGGGAATCATTTACCGGCCATGGTGAATATTTAAATACATCTGGGCTGCTGCTCCTCGCTGGAGACGCACCCAGCTAGGGAAAACACACACCCGCCCTCCAATCTGGACACTGACCAAGCTGCAGGCATCGCTTGGGAACCCCCACCAGGCAGTGACTGACCAGCACGACTCCCCCACGCAAAGCGTCCATGTTTGCTGCTGTACTCTGCCAAGCTAGGAGTGGACGACGGGATGGATCACTTGATAAATTGCCCTGTTCTGTTCATTCCCTCTGAAGCATCTGGCACTGGCTACTGTGGAAGACTGGATACTGGGCTAGATAGACCTCTGGTCTGACCCAGTATGGCCGTTCTTATGGCATCTCCCCTTCGCCAGACGTCGCTTGGCTCACGCGCTGTCACCATGGGTCTGCTCTGCAGCGTGACTGTAAGAACGGCCCCGTCTCACTCCCCGGGAGTATCAGAGGCTGAGCTGCTCGCTGCAGGGACTGAGATGGGTATGTGCTGCTTTGGGGAGCGAGAGGGTTTCTCTTGGGGCACAATCAGCAGAACTGATGGCCAAGGTTCTCCAGCCACAGCCACCTCATGCTGCTGTGGGGCTTGGCCTGCTTTGTTCCACTGGAGGTTGCTTTGGCCCCTGTCGCAGCCCTGAGCTGGAAGCGTGCATTGTAGCTTAAAGCCTAAGCTCCCTCTAAGGCTGCAATACCGAACCCCACCCAACAGGAGCGCCCGGCTCCTCCAAGAACAATGCATGAGCAGGAAAGTGCCCAGCCTGACCCTCAGATCCCAGGGAGTGGACTGGCCTGCCTGCTTAGTTATCAGTTAGGCAGATTTGCTGCAGCCTGACTTGGTCAAACATTGGCCTGTGATGCCACTTGCACAGTCACTCTTTGGAAGGAGCGCCGCCAGCTCTTCTGCCGCCCTAGGCGGCGGAAGGTCCCACCCCGAAATGCCGCCCCCCACAGAGGCGGCGGAAGGTCCCGCCACTGAAATACCACCGCGGTCGCCGCCCCCCAAATTGTAGCACCCTAGGCGACCGCCTATGTCGCCTAATGGGTTGCGCAGGCCCTGCTCTTCAGGGCAGAACCTCATTATGCACCCTGGTCACAACCGCACCTGCTGGTTCAGTCCTTTAGTCACCTGATAGCCGGGCAGGCATTAGATCTCCGACCCGGGAGCAGCCAGCACCTCTCCCCTTGCAGCGCCGAAGGAAGTCTTTCAGAGAGCCCCCTATCACCAGGGGACATGCGCTCACTCTCACTCAGAAAATCATCATAAAACTGGGCCAGGCCCTGAGCCAAACTGAGCGCATCAACTCCCTGGGACTTTGGGACAGGATCAGGCCCCACGTTTGGAAGGCTCAACAATTGTCACAGGCAGGCGAGCCCTCCAGCGGGAAGATTCCTTCCCGCCGACTGCGGTGTGATGTGCGGGAGCAGGGAGAGCACAGTGGCGCTGCAGGGACAGACAGGGGCCTCAATTCCATGTACAAGCCAATGAATTATTGATACCGAGCGGGGATAAGAAAGCCTCTGACGCTAACGGCTAATCCACCTAAGCCTGCCGTCATGGAGGTACAGCTCTTACTGGAATGAGAGCCATTAGCAAAGAGCTAATTATTCACCCCCCAGGGACTAATGCAGCGGTGACAAATGTGGCGACAGTTACATGGCAGTAAGAGAGCATAAGGGCTTGTTGACACATGGAGCTATTCTGGACCAGCTCCAGCTGTGGACACTCCTACTCTGGAACAAGAGCGCCTTGTCCCGGTTTCGCTTGATCCACTTTCAAAACCTTGGCCCATGAGGTCTCACTGTCAGCCTTTCCTGTCCTGGCAAGGTCACTCGTTCGAGCTAGTCCCTGTCCCACAAGAAAGCCACCAGCAGCGCAACATGCACACAGGCAGAGCAAAGCCAAGGTAGCTGTGCACCGTTATCAGCCGAGCCCTGTGGATATCAGCGAGAGAGATCACGCAGCATCAATAGAAAATTTGTCTCAGAGATTAACACAAAAGAACCGTGAGCAGAAGTACATTTATAGCCTATTATGAAAGACATAATGCAGTGGATTTTGGAGTCCACTGGCCCCGAAGCCGGGAGGGAGTCATGATTCAATTGGAGGGCTGTGATAGCAGCAGCAGGGCCTCCCAAGTGAATTCAAAGGCCCATTTCAGACCTATCCCATCTTTCTTTTCTATTCTCTCTCAATAGGATTAAAATAGCTGGAGCATTCACTGTGCCTGGCCTTGCTGTGCAAATAGTCTTCCAAATGAGGCAGGGTGACTTCCACTGCCTGGAATGCCGCCTGGGCTGGTGGCAGATCGGAGAGGGAAGGGGCAGCAGAGTGCCACTTGCAGCTGCTGGCATTCCCCTGGGGGGACACGGCAGATTCAGAGCCAGCAGGGACGGCGCTGTACATCACAGGAATCTGAGCCTGCTCCCGTCCACCTCAGTAGCTGACATTTCCCCAACTTCAGCGACAGCGGGAGCAGGCCCGAGGCCAGCAGAAAGCAGCTCTGGGGCAAGGGAGGTGGCAGGAAAAGCAGTTAGCAGGAGAGGTGGGATGGGAGCCCACCTTCCCCTGCCAACAGGGGCTTTCCCGACCCCTAAGTTATACCTGATGTGCAATTCGCTTCACGGCTCAGAGCCCCCATGTGTACAGTTCCCCGCTGGCTGCTCCATGCAGACAGCAACCAGACAGAGCAGGCCTCTGCCTTTAACCCCTTCCTGTTGGAAGTTGGTGCTGGTGAGAGCTGTCCACTGCAGCCATGGAGCCTGCAGGCCTCACTGTACCCTCTGCCCTGCCACTGGACCTCCAAGGCCTGTTTGCAGAAAGGCTGAGGAGCGGCCAATTGTGCTGGTGGCTTTTGCATGGGGACACCTGTTCCCTAGGAGCTGGGCAGGTCTCCATGCTTCCCGTAGGAACAAAGCCAGCTTAGCAGTTATGTTCTTTCCAACGAGCAGAAATGACACCCTGCAGCACCAGCCTAGAACAGGAGGTAAACGGGGCTCTCTTCCCAAAGGGATGGTAGGAGGGTACTCGGGTACCTCTCTGAGAGGAGGCTGGGGAGGCAACAGTGTCCTCTCAATGCTCCAAGGACAAGGGGATTGTGCGTTCTGTGGCCAGAGCAGGCAGGATAACGTAGTGGGGCTACATCAAGGTCTGCAGCTCCCTCAGCCTTAACACAGGGTGCATGGACTGTGCAGAGATTACAGGACCCAGCATGCAATGTTCCAGCCACTTGGATGAAGATGGAGCATTGCATGCTGGGATCTGTAGAGGCCACACCTCTCCTATAACAGACATGGGAAGGGGATGCAGCTCTCTACTGGGCAAAGTTTGGGTGTCCCAGAGATCACGTTTCTCGGGATCTTTACCTTGTACTTCACAGATGACAGGAGGAGAGAGATGTCAGGGAGCAGCCAGAGGACTCGGCACCTCAGAGCTGTGTGTATCAGCCAATGGTTCCCACAGACCGTCCACCTGGAAACGATGCAACGAAAAGCACTTGTACACAGCAGCTCGGATCAGCCGGAGATCACACAGCACTTTGCAAAGGTGGAAGCAATTATCCTCATTCCACTGATTCAGGGTGCGAGCCACTGGAGCCCTGAAAAGCCCAAGATCCTGCTACTGGAGAGGTCAGCCAGCTGCCCCACATCTCACTGAACAGCCAATGTTGCTGGCTTTCAGCCATACAAAAGAAGAAGACAGCTAGTTAAATATAGTTGGGTTGGAATCAGCTCTCATTTGTAGTCCCCAGCTTGGGGGGGAGAGAGGGGGGGAGAGAGAGAAACCAGTGGCCTCCCCTGCCCCCAATTTCCCAGGTGCAGTGGGAGGGTTGGGTTTAACCCTATCCTAAAGGAAATTCCAGCAGGCTCCATTAGAATGATTCAGCTGATCTCAACTAGCTTCTGGTGGTTTCTCCTGGAGCACCACATAGCTCTGGTCCCCTAGATGGCCAACCAGAACCAACAGGAACCAAGCTGAAAATTTTCAAATGAGATTTCAGCCAAGGTTACAACATCACCCTCTCCGATCACTGGGCACAAAGGGTACGTCTGCACAGGAGCTGGACGTTCTCATTTCCATACCGAGTAGGGTGACCAGATGTCCCAATTTTATAGGGACAGTCCCGATATTTGGGCTGTCTTATATAGGTACCTATTACCCTCACCCCCTTTCCCGATTTTTCACACTTCCTGTCTGGTCACCCTAATACCGAGGGTCTCTGACAGGATGGTACTTGGGGTGCTTTGCCCCTCCTGCTGCTACACTTCTATTTTAGGCATGCTAGCTCAATCATGGCTAGCGCGGACATGTCTCCCCAAGCTGGAATTTACATCTTCCAGCTCCAGGGCAGGCATACCCTAAGCCAGTGGTCCCCAAACTGTGGGGCGTACCCCCAAGGGGGAGGTGGAAGAACATTGGGAGGGCACAGCAGGCCCGGGCCAGCCCCCACAGGAGGGGAGGGTCGTCACCCAGCCCTGCTCTACCCCCAGCTCCGCTCCCCAGCTATGGCCCCAGCCTTAGCCCCTGGCCACCAGCCTGGCCGCAGTTCTGCTCCCAGTTGCCGGACACAGCCCGGCCTCAGCTCCACTCCCAGCCACGGCTCCAGCCCCACCTCCAGCCTCGCCCCAGGGCCCAGACCCACCTCAGCCATGGCCCCAGCCTCAGTCCCTGGCTCCCGGCCCAGCCATGGCTCCACTCCCGGCCGTGGCCCCGGCCCCAGCCCCAGCTCTGGCCCCGGCCCCTGCTCCCAGCATGGCTCTGGGCCCAGCCTCAGCCCCTGCCTGCAGCTCCCAAGGTGGCATGGACAGCTCACATGAGGGGTAAGGCGGGGCACTGCCCTAAGCCCACTGCCTCGAGACTTCTAAGGGAAGGCTCACTGAGAAAGGATTTGTGGGAGGAGAGATAGCTCAGTGATTTGAGCATTGGCCTGCTAAACCCAGGGTTGTGAGTTCAATCCTTGAGGGGGCCATTTAGGGATCTGGGACAAAAATCGGTCTGGGGATTGGGCTTGCTTTGAGCAGGGGGTTGCACTAGATGACCTCCTGAGGTCCCTTCCAACCCTGATATTCTATTCTATGATTTTGATTGACTGGCCAAAGTCCATAGTATTCTACCACATACACCCAGCCTTTCATATACGTCCCCGTCCTCAGGCTCTGACCACTCCTTGTCATTAAAGATCCCAGGTCTCTTTTCTTAACAGCCAAGG
Source organism: Terrapene triunguis (assembly GCF_002925995.2). NCBI lineage: Eukaryota > Metazoa > Chordata > Testudines > Emydidae > Terrapene > Terrapene triunguis. The sequence continues at coordinate 1,215,255 of NW_020664517.1, read as the reverse complement.
TGTTCGAATCTAGACAAATTCCAACACAGGTAATTACATTCTGCCTCCCTACATCTCCCTTGCACTGTCAGCTGCTAGGATATCCCTCTTCACTTCCTGTCCTTAACTGGTGCAGGGTGTTACTGCGTGTTGTTAAACAGCTGTCACACTCCACTCCAGAAGTGGCTGAATTTCGGTAGTAGAGGAGTGTTCCCCAGCTACAGCGTGTATAGTGCTTTGGGGTTCCTGGAGGCAGAAGGTGCTACAGAAATGGATGCCATTCCTTCTCTCTCGTGTTTTTATATAGCCCCTCTTCCTGTAGGATCTCCAGTCTATCGCTACTGTATACTACCATGGCCACAAAAAAACATAACTGACATGATCTGGACAGTTGCTGACAAGGGCTGATGCAAACAAAGGTGAGTGAGAGAGAGAGAGACCTTCCCTGACCACCATGACCTGTTCCCCAGATCATCTCTTTCCATTGTAATCTCCTCCACTGGCCAACAATTGCTGCCTTCCGACCACTTTTCAACCCAGTATCTGATAGCTGCCCAGTACTAGAGCCTCTAGATCGGGGCAGGCAACCTATGGCACGCGTGCCGAAGGCAGCACGCGAGCTGATTTTCAGTGGCACTCACACTGCCCGGGTCCAGGCCACCGGTCCGGGGGGGCTCTGCATTTTAATTTAATTTTAAATGAAGCTTCTTAAACATTTTAAAAACCTTATTTACTTTACATACAACAATAGTTTAGTTCTATATTATAGACTTATAGAAAGAGACCTTCTAAAAAGGTTAAAATGTATTACTGGCACGCGAAACCTTAAATTAGAGTGAATAAATGAAGACTCGGCACATCACTTCTGAAAGGTTGCCGACCCCTGCTCTAGAGTTATTTAATCCTGCCCCACTTTCACACGGCCCCACTACATACCAGGCCCTGGAAATACCCTTGCTATGAACAGACAACACATGCTGCTCAAAGCTCAGTAGTCGGAACAGAACCAGGTATTAGGAGTCCCGCTGGGGACAGGTTACTGGTATGATCAAGTAGGGGGAGTCCCTTTATCTGCCTCCTTTATTGCTAGTGCTGTAACCTCCTCTGGTATCTCCCCCTAGGTGCTCCCAGCGCACATTAGAAATACCAACCAACCTGCACATCACCCTCGTGGGGCACATCAGCATGGCTCCTCCTTTCTACACAGGGCAACTGAAGCCTCAAGAAAAGAGTTTTTGCTGCTGCCACTGGCCAAGCCAGAACTAGAACCCAGGAGTCCTGGAATTCCCAGTCTCCTGCTCCAACCACTAGACCCCACACTCTGCCCAAGGCAGCATCACCGGAATTATGAACAAGCTCCAGCCGCCTCTCTCCCCGCAGCCGGCCAAGCAGCAACCGGCTGGGTGTCCGTGCAAGGGCAATTGCACTGCGCTCTTGGCCACGCGCCAGCCTCGGCATTTGTGCTTTATTTATTTTGCTGGCTTGGAGAGCAAACCGCTTCCAGGCAAAGTGCAAACAAAGCTCCCCCACTCAACGGGCACCAAGGCAGGGGAGCCGGTTACCGGTGGGGTCGGGAGCCCTGGGGGGAGAAGGGGGGAGCAGGGTGCAGGGATTAGTACCCATCTGTCAGTGCCCGGGGAACGTGGCAGAGCCCCGAGGGCGCTGCCCCTCGCAGCAGAGCTCTGCCCTGGAGCCTGGGCTAAGCGCGGGGCCGAAGGGGGCCAGCCCCTGCCGCGTCCCTGGCGGCCCGGGTCCAGGCGGGACACTCCTGGCTGCACCGGGCTCCTCAGGGCGGAGGGCATCAGGGGCTGAGCAGGCTCGGGGCCCCTGGGCACTGTGGGGTCCCCCCGCAGCGCGGGGCCCCTGCTCCCAGGCAGAGCCGGCAACACAGCGCCCCAGACCGGGAACAATATCCAGCACCGCGGGGAGGCGCCCCGACCCGGCCCCCCCACAGCGCGGAGGGGTGCCCCCACCCCGACCCCGTACAGCATGGGGGGCGCCCTGCCCCGGGCGCCCCATAGCGGGGATGCCCCCCCACAGCAGGGGGGTGCCCCCGCCGCGCAGAGTCCCCCGGCCCGGCACTGACCCGCTCGCGCTCTCAGGCGGTTACACGCCCCCCGCTTCTCCAAGCAACAGCGCCGCCGCCACTTCCGGCCGCCGCGGGGGCTGCTGGGAGTCGTAGTTCGCTGCTCGGCCGGTCCCGCAGCGCCCCCTGCCGGCTGCGCCCTGCCCAGCCCAGTGACTGACGCCCCGGCCGTGTCGTGATTCGCCTCAAACCCCCCCCACTTCCGTGTCGTGATTCGCCTCACACAGCCCCCACTTCCGTGTCACGATTCCCCTCGATTCCATGTCATGACCCCCCCATTCTGTCTCACTTCCCCCCCCCCCCCCCCCCCCCCCGCCCCCCCCCC